>NW_020884911.1:1027361-1052122 GCF_003945725.1 Corapipo altera
ACCCCGGGATCGGGTGAATCCCTGCATCCCGGGATCGGGTGAATCCCTGTACCCCGGGATCGGGTGAATCCCTGCACCGCGGGATCGGGTGAATCCCTGCATCCCGGGATCGGGTGAATCCCTGCATCCCGGGATGGGCGAACCCCTGCAGCCCGGGATCGGGTGAATCCCCTGCAGCCCGGGATCGGGTGAATCCCCTGCATCCCGGGATCGGGTGAATCCCTGCCCCCCGGGATGGGCGAACCCCCGCCCGGCCCCGCCCCGGTCCGTCATCGGGCGGCGCCGGCCCCGCTCCCGTTGCCCGGTGACGATGTCGGAGCGGCGGGCGCGGGGGCCGCTCCAGCGGGTGCAGCGCCGGAGCCGGGAGCTGCGGGAGCAGGTACCGGGCCGCACCGGGGCTATACCGGGGGGACGCGGCCCGACCCGGCCCCTGACCGCCCCCGTTTCCCCCTGTCCCCGTCCCAGGTGGATGCGCTGCGGGCGGAGAGCGCGGCCGCCACCCCCGGGCAGCGGGAGGCCCTTCGGCAGAGGTGAGGGGGGTCCCGAGCCCCATCCCGAACCCCGACCCTCGATCCCTGTCTTACGCTCATCCAGGAGTCGCCCGGCTCTGCTCCGTGTGTGGGAAGAGACCCCTCCGTCCCCATCACTCTGCATCAGAAGGAGCAAAGAGTTCCATCTCCGCTTTTCCTTTCTTCTCTCGGTTGTCCAGATGTCTCCCTGCTCCTTCTTTGCAGGCTGGTTGCTGCCCAGCCCGCCGGGGCTGAGGAAAATCTAGAGAACGCCAAGAAGGAATCTCATAAATCCATACAAATATCTCCAAGGGGTGTCAGAGCATGGGGCCAGACTCTGTTCAGTGACGGGACGAGGAGCAATGGCCATAAACTAAACCACAAATTCCACCTCAACATGAGGAACGACTTCTTTCCATGGAGTGCTGGTAGAGCTGCCCAGGGAGGGTGTGGAGTCTCCTCTATGGAGACATTCCAAACCCACCTGGACACGTGCCACCTGCTCCAGGTGACCCTGCCTCAGCACTGGATGATCCACAGAGGTCCCTTCCAACCCCAGCTACGCTGGGATTCTGCCAAATGCCAGTGGGAGGTTGCACCTCGCAGGGAATAATCAGTCAAGCTGCTGTTTGGGCTTGGAATTCTCAATCTGCCCGGACACACAGCACCTAAAATGACACCTTTCAGTCAGCAGGGACAGTTTGGGGCAGAATTTTAAGAAAATACCATCTGTCTGTCTTGCTTTCCGTGCAGATGTATCCAGCTGAAGAAACTGGTGGAGGAGAATACAAGTGCTCTCCATGCTTTGAAAAAAGTGAGTGTGGAGATGAATTTGCTTGTGGTTTTCTCCAAAATTCACCGCAGAAAGCATTTAAAGACCACTAAACTTCCATTTGAGATGCACCTCAGGACAAGAGCAGTGCCCAGCACAGCACAGTCCCTGCGTGGCTTCTCTCAAATTTGTATTATTTATATCAATTTATGTTATTTAAATAGTCGCTTTAATGCTTTGTTGTGTCCAAGTCCTGCACATAAAATGTTTTATCGGCCCACTGCATTCTTTGGAAGCAGAGAGTGCAATTCGAAATTTAACATGGAATTTCACCTTGGCAGAGTTTGAAAGGGCAAGGAAAATGTCACTAAAGAGGGAGTGAGAGCAGCCCAGGGAGGGGAAAGCTTGTAAGGCGTGTCTGGAAAACTAAATTTATAGGGGAACTTCGATTCTTTGGGCAATTTGTTGTGTTCTTTGTCAGGCTGACGAGCCCGCTCCAGTGGGGAATTACAGCCAGAGGAAGGAAGAAGAGGAGAAGCTGCTGCTAAAACTCTCCCAGCAGCTGCAGAAACTCCTCCTTGTCTTGGGTCAGGATAACGTGACAAAGTATTACAGAGTGTGAGTAGCTCAAACACACAACCTGTGTTTTTATAGAATGGTTGGAAAGGACCCTGAAAAGCTGTTAGTTTGTCCCTTTCATTATCTCAGAAATAGAAGAACAAAAAAAAGAAGTTCTCACGAGATCAGTGATTTCTGGCTCACTGGGATTTTCTGAGGGTGTTGGATAATGTTTGGAGGAGAGGGAGGGAGGAAGCACCACTGGGATTTTGGAGCTTCTTCAGGACAGAGAGCAAAACACAGGACTGAAAACGCTGTGTCTGACAGCACTTTCAAAAGTTTGGTGAGAAGGAGAATAAAAACAGTCTGATTTGTTTTGGGTAGGGATGAGGAACATCAGAAAGGTCCTCATGGAAAAGATGGAAATGAAGAAGAGGAGGAAAGTGAAGATGAAGAAAGTAGTGAGGAGGAAGACAGTGAAGAAGAAGAAGAAGATGAGGAGAAGTTGTTGGATGATCCAAACGTTAAAGAATGTGTTGCTGTTGGAAACTTTGAGGCACAGCAGGAAGGGGATCTCACATTTGAGGTAAATACTCTGTAAAGGGCTTTTACTGCAGATCAGTCTATGTTAAACAATAACTATAACTAAAGCCTATGGGTTTGGGAGTCACACAGTTCCTTGTGGGATTTGGGGGGAAATGGTGTTTTCTTGTAGTCCAGTGTCCTTTTGCCACCCTCTGTCGTGGCAGCATCTGGGATCTCTGTTGTAGGAAAAAATCAAGGGTTTGTGGGGTTTTAATGTAAATATTTGGTTGTCTTTTGTCTCTGTCTCTCCTTCCAATGCCAAAGAAAGGTGAAATCCTGCTTATCCACGACAAGAAGGTGGATGGCTGGTGGGTGGCTGAAAATTCCAAGGGGGAGAGAGGCCTCGTTCCCAGGACCTACCTTGCGGTTGGTGTGCTGCGACCTCTGTCCTGTCTCACCTCTGGGCTTTCAATGATCATACAGCTGCATAAAATTGGGCACAATGCTCATGTGGGGAGTGTGTTGTTTGGAAATAATGCCAGTTGTTTGGAAATAACGCCAGTTGTTTGGAAATAATGCCAGTTTTTGGGGAATAACGCCGTGTTTTTATCCACGGGGATGGAGATGTCCATCAAAAGCAGCATTTTTGTGCTTTGTGAGGATGTGGCTGAGAAGTTTCTTGACTACAGAAGTCATAATCTTTGTCACTAAAGGTCAGCTCTGATGACTGCAAGCTGCTGTGGATTAATTTGGGCTTTTTAATGATTTATCTGCAAAGTGAGTCCATGTAAATGCTGGGCAGTTTTCTGCAGCTGCAGTGAAATTCTCCTCTTCTAAACTATTAACGTGGGCTGTGGTTGGAGAGGGCACTTTTAAGGACAGAACTGGGAAGAAATCAAGCCCTCTGCCCTTTTGAATTTGAACTGCAGGTTCCCAAGAAAGAGGAAGAAAGCCAGGAGGAGAGAGAGGAACACATAGAAGTGGTGGATGAAACAGCAGATGGGACTGAAATTAAAAGAAGGTAAAAGGAGTGATGTGAAAGCAAATAAGTATAAAATTATTCTTCCTCCTCCTTAAACCTGGCAGTACATTTCTTACCTCACAGGGGTCTTTGGTTCTTTCCTGTACAAGAGCCATGTGGGGTTTTTTTTTCTCTCGAGTGGGTTTGTTGGGGAGTTCTGAGATGTTAGATATAGGAAGCTGCTGCTATTTTAAAACAGACCCATATTTAGTGTTTAAATTTTCATCCACACAAGGCTATGTTCTAAAAACTCCTGTTTTTCTTCCAGGACAGACTCTCACTGGAGTGCTGTACGAGCCATCACAGAGGTGGGTGCACCTCTTACACCTCTCATAATGTTGATTATTCTGCAGATAAGCTTTGCCCTTTTACCAAACACCATGTCTCATATTACAGACTGTTCCTTTTAATTAGCATCTCTATTTGGGGTGGTGTTTGGTAGCAAAAAATGCCAGAGAAATGCTTCAGATGAGGTGGCTCATGCACCAGATCTCTGGTTTGGATAGAGTTCTAAATTAGCTGTTGAATTATGGCAGGAACACTGATACAATTTTGGTTTTAATTAGCATGACACAGTGCAGGTACTGACCACCATAGGAGCAGTTCCCACAGGATTCCGCCCATCCACGCTTTTCCAGCTCCTAGAGAAAGGTAAGGATTTCTCCTGACAGTTCCAGTGCAGGATTCTCAGGGCTCTGTGGTGAGTTCCTCACCCTGGTCACCAGCCTGTTGGAGTACAACCAGTATTGCTTAATTATAATTGGCTATATTTGTCCCATCAAATACTGTATAAAAGGCTTCCCCCCTCCCCCCCTTCTATTAGGTTTTAATTTATCTGTGTGAAATCCTGACAAATTTCCTCACAATTTCAAAGATTTTCCTCTTTGGAAGATCCTGTTGGCATTGGAGGAAATGATGATTTTTTTAAAGTTTATTTTAATCTTCCTTTTTTCTTGGGGAAGATGATTACACATCTTTTGGTTATCTTTTAGTTTCAAACGTTCCAGCTCATTTTGTTAATTAAATGATTGTGCTCCTGGGATGAAACACTGCAGAACACTTACAAATGGTAACCAGTGCTCATAGAAAACACCTGCATAGTTTTGTTTGGTCAAATATTCAGCTGGACCCGAGTTTTGGGTGTTGTTCATTTTGTGGCAATAAAGATCATTTAAAAAAAATGAAGGATTTTCAAACTCACCCTTGTTGTAGGCGATGAGTTTCGAGCGAGTTCCTACTTGCAGCCTGAGCTGACTCCATCCCAGCTGGCTTTCAAAGACCTGGTGTGGAACTCTGAAAAAAACACTGTGAGTATCACTGGTAAGGGAGCCTCGATGCCTTTGGGTTGGGGAAGTGATGGGGTCTCCAGATGGGAATTGGTGGCAGGATTTCCCATTGGTGGGTGAATGAGAGATTGCCATGTCCACCCAGACTCCTTAGGCAGGAGATGTTACCACATCCTGCTCTCCACTAGGCAAAAAGTCAGTATAAATTGTCAAGTTGGGTATCTTTTAAGAGCCATTTAAGTCTGTGGATTCCTTCCCTGTCTGGGGTGAAGCAGTGGGTGACTGATGTGAAGTTTTAGACCACGAGCCCTGTGAAATCACAAATTTAATTTGTCTTCTTTCCTACTGGCTAACGATCACGTCTTCATTTTTTCACTGCTTTTGGAATATTTCTCCTGCTAGGACTTTGTCTGTCCCACTAAAACACCCGTACCAATCTCCTTAGGGGAGAACTAAAGGCTCATGAAGGAGTTCTGCTGCTGACACTGTGCTGGGTTTGTGGTTGGGAGAATCCCCCACAGCGACCACCTCACACAAAACCACGGGCAGGGGGGCCCTGGAGGTTTAACCCTCCCTTTGTGCTGTATTCCAGATCCATCCCAGAGTGACCAGAGTGTCCCAGGTTGTGAGTTTGTGCAGCTGCAAGATGATCCCTGTGCCAGGAGCCAGCATGCAGGTGCTGAGCAGGCACGTCCGACTCTGCCTGTTCGACGGCACGCGGGTGAGCGAGGGCTCTTTCCGTGGCAGGGATGACCTGAGGGGCTGTGGAGCTCCCAGGATCTTTGGGTTCTCTGCTAGCCAGCTCCTCCAGTTGCCTCACTCACACAATCTGCCTCCCCAGGCTGCTCGACACTCACGCTCAGATTGCTCTGGTTTGAGCCCATCCACCCAGAAAAACAGTTCTGAATGGGTTTAATGAGCAAACAGGACGGACTGCACTGACAGGCACCAGGCATGGCCAAACTTGCACACTTACCCTGTGTCCCACCCTTGTTACTCCACAGAGCACCTCCATCCCTCCCTTTTTCTGCCTTGGTTTCTCCCCATTACTACTTCCATCCCACAGTAAGCCAGGGGCAGTCCCAAAGTGCCCTTCCCCTGCACCCTCCTCCCCTGGGCAGTGTGAGGTGCCCCAGGGAGCTGCTCCTGACTCACAGGGACAGTCACGCCCTGCCCCTGGGGCTCAGGGCTGGGCTGGGCTGCCCTGGGAGGGGCCAGGGCAGGAGTTTCTCTGAGCCCATAATTTCGGTCCCCCCACCTGCCCTTGGTGCCTCATGGCTCGTTGGTGTCTGTGGGGATGAGTGGGGTTGGGCTGATCTCTCTCCTGGGGTGGGCCTGGGAGTAGCTGGGTCAGGGCCAGGGTCAGATTCCCCCCTGCCCTCAATCCTCTGCCCCTTTTTGTGGTATGTGCAGAGCAGCTTTTTATACCCACACCCAGCAGTTTTCTTCCAGTTGTCTTTGCTGTGTGCATTGTTGGATTAACCTGGGATAATCTGCACTTTCTTACAGCAGCAGAGCTTTCCAGAAAAACTTTGCCTTAGCTTTTTTCCCCCCACTGTCATGTTTAGGTGCTGAGTAACATCCACACGGTGAGAGCCACGTGGCTGCCTAAAAATCCTCAGACATGGACCTTTTCTCCAAGGGTAGGTGACACAGCTACTGAATAACTAGTTATTCAAGCTTCTTGCTTGTCACTAAGAAGTCTCTTTTTAGTGTGCTAAAACTCTGTGGAGTTTTAGTGTGCTCCACAGCTGTGCTCCATGGAAAGAAAAAAGAATAGGGTTTAGACTGAAACTGGTTCTCTTCTCATTTTTACCTGCAGTGGGATTGGGTCTGAGGTCTTGTGTGAGTGAGGGATGTGCTCGGTGGCCTTTAAAAATAAAGATTTGTTTCAAACAGTTACATTAACTTCCTTGTTTCCCCTCCCTCTCTCTGTCTCAGGTGATGGGCCTCTTACCCAGCTTGCTGGATGGTGACTGTTTTGTCAGGTCCAACTCTCTGTCATCAGACATTGGGATATTATTTGAGCTTGGCATCACTTACACGTGCAATGTGAGTGTGTGAAGGTGCAGCATAAATCCCTCCAAGTGCAGGTTTACAGAGGGATTCTATGGGCAGACAATACCCCTAACTAGAGAATAAAAGCTTTCTGACTTATGGCCATGAGCAGACCTGTGGTTACACTGAAATAACTTGTTCCAAACACCCCCTGTCATGGCATCACGAAGGACCAGTTCTCTCTTCACTCCTGCAGGTTTTCTCTCCCTGTGATTTGTTTCAGACTGATGTGCTGTACAGTTTGGAAACTAAAATTTTAACTGTTCCAACAGCATGAATGAACAGTGGTTTTTAACTCCAGCTTGCCCAGACACAGCCTGTCCATCTGGGATGGATGTGCTGCTGAGAAGTACGACAGGTTCTAGCACAAGAGATGGCAAAGGCCAGAAAAACCACCCTAAGGGAAGGCAGGTTGTGATTTTCAACACACGGGGGTGAAAGAGGAAAAGGGGGGGGGGGTCACCACAACGATTTTGATGGGGTGATTATAATTAACTGTGCTTTGCTCAGCTGCTCAAAGCATTTATACTTCTCTTTTTTTTTTTCTAGTCTACAGGTGTCAGGGGAGAGCTGAGCTGTGGCTGGGCATTCCTGAAGCTTTTCACTTCTAATGGGATTCCTGTCCCTTCCAAGTGAGTTTGACATGTTTTCCTGCTCTCCCTGTCCTCACATCCCCATGTACATACACCTGTTTTACACTGTGAGTAAAGCTCACCTCCCATACTTACACACTGCTCATCCAGACCACTGCTCTGGGATTCTGCCTCTTCTCTGTGTGTGCACTTTGCTGCTTATCCCTTCCCCAGGTAAAAATTTGGAGACTGGTTTCCAAGACCTGGAATCAGATGAGAGTTGTTGTGAGTGACTCTCTCTTGGAGAGTGTGAACAAACTTGTATTTTGCAGCTGATTTATGATTAGTTTCTGGGCCCACTGGTCTAAAAGAATAATAGAGTGTACAACTTTCTATTTTGTTAAGTGTAGAAAAGCTTTCTGTCTATTTACAGAAACGATTCATCATAGCTTAGACTTGCAAGACTTGGTTTTTTAGCAAATATTGGTAGGTATATATATATATATATTCTGAATTTATCTGAATTACAGGGCAAAAAAAAAATACCCACTGTTCTCTAAGTCTCTAAATCTCTTCTAAATCCCATTTCTAATTTTGTTTTACTATTTCATTAAGTTAAACGTGGTATCTACACATTAAATTTCACGCTTGCTTCGAGAGAACTGAGATTACATTATTCTCTAAGGAAGTTTACATATGGAAGATCTAAAACATTGCAGTGATGACTCCTCAAAAACATTTCAGTGAAACAATTGCTGAATTTCATACAAGCAAAATATTGGAGCTGTGGAAAAGAATCAATGCTGCTGGTTGCTTTTAAAATAATTAACCTCCCAATACAATAAAGTCCCCAAATAATTCACTTCCCAATATAATTAACTTCCCAATACAATAAATTCCCCAAATAATTCACTTCCCAGTATAACACAGGTTTCAAATTTATCACCTGGGGTTTGGCTGCTTAGTTGGGTGCAGTCATTGCATCCAAAACACTGCTTATAACATGGAGGGATGTGTCAGGTTTTGAGAGAGCGGGTTTTCCTTTCTCGGAAAGTGGTTGTGCTGTTCTCACATGTCCTTAAATGTTTCCATTTTAACTGTGCTACTCTTTTCTGACAGGATGTACGAGCTGCTGCTGAGTGGTGGAACTCCCTATGAGAGAGGTGTCGAGGTGGACCCCTCAATATCGAGGAGAGGTGTGTGGTTTCTCCTAAATGTGATTTAAATAAAACGCCGTGGCAAATTCTGTGCCTCTTTCACAACAGCCTGGTTTGGGTTGGTGTGTTCTCATTTTGCATTGATTTCATGATTCCTTTACCTGCACTTCCCTTGGCTGTGGAGTGCTGGGTGGCAGAGAGTTCCCATGAGGTTTTTGGGATGTAACTCTGGCCGTTCTTTCCACCTGGCTGATTCCATCCCGGGGCTTTGTTCCTGCAGCAGCTGGTGGGGTTTTCCATCAGTTCCTGGCACTCAGGAAACAGCCTGTGCTGCTGGTGAAGCTGAGGTCACCGAGTGTGCAGTCCAGAGATGTCCTGAAGTAAGTACAAGAGACATCCTGAAGTAAGTACAAAACGAGAAAGAATTCCAGACAGCCCGGGATGGTCCCAGAGATCAGCACTCCCCTCCCACAGAACACTGGCTGTGGAAAAACCCGAGGGTCGTGTCACCTGCATGTTGTACTCCATGTCTCTTTGATGCTTGGGGTTATTCTCTTGGAAATAAAGTCTTTAAGTTTAGATCAGATGGAAAACTGCAACAGCAGGAGCTGGGCCCTTGGAGCTGGATCAGCATCCGGAAGCGGTGATGGATTCATGGAGATGCCATGAATAAACAACCTCCATGGAGCTGTCCTTTCCCTCAGGATTTGGTGGATGATGCTCTGTAGGAGCAGTTTTCAATAAAGCCTCAACTGCTGTTCTTTGTTTGCCCAACAGTTTTCTGCCAGAAACGTTAATTGGGAGCACGAGCTCCGTCCATCTCTTGGCGTTTTATCGGCAAATCCTCGGAGACGCCCTCCTGAGGGACAGGGCGAGCATGCAGAGCACAGGTGAGAGCCAAAGAAAGCTCAGGTTCTTCCAGAGAATCACCCTCTCTGTTCATCTCTCTGAGATGTTTTTGTCATTGAGGTAAATCATCCTCTTTATTTTTTAATTACTATTTACTTACTGACTAAGGCAGGGAGAGACAGAAGTGGAAGAGTTCTGGTTTTAGAACTCAGTGGCTTGCCCTGATTTTGCAACTCTGTGTCTTATTCAACAAAACTAATAATAGTTTATAGCCTTCCCCATTTTAAAATCCACTTGAAATATGGAAAATTTACATTTCTTAACTGTACTACAGGTGAATTTATATTGGTACTGAAAGTGATTTTCTTGTGTTTTCTCCCATCTCTTCTCCAAACTGAATTATGAATCATCTGTTCCTATGCAAATAAATTTCCTTGTGCAGTTGCTGACATTTTTAGCTTAGAATCTTTGTCATACTTAAGCACTTGAATCACAGGTTCATCTGTCAGAGGTGCTTAACTCCCTGATTTTCTTCAGCTTTAATATACATACTGCCTATACTGATTTCAGTAGGTGAAAATAAATTAATGCTTCAATTAATAAACTCACAGAGAGAAACTGAAGAACTTAGTTTTAAAGACGAGGTGAGAACTGCCACACTTACCTGATTTGATCTTCATAACTTGGCACAGCAGATCAGGCTCTCCTGGGATTAAGTTGCACCCCTTTGGATCCAGACCTCATTTGAAACGACTGAAAGGTGTTTCAGAAGTTCTTCTGGCTGTGTGTCACTAAGGAAGATTTCTGTCATTACAAAATCACCCATCACTTCAGAAACAGGCAGTTTAAAATGCCTGCTCTGTCTCACAGGAGCCACAAGTTCTGGCCTGCAGCCTTTAAATGTTTTGGTTTAGTAAAAGCTTCGTGTTTACTAAACTTTCCATCAGCTTCAAGAGGAAGAAACAACAGTGTGTATTAAATATTTGAACTCACAAGAGAAAGGAAAGACTTCAACCAAAATTCTGCCCTCTGTCACTTGTAATCTTATCCACAATCTCATCAATGAAAATAAGGACAGGAGCAGAGCACTTTCTCGTGGACGGCAGCCCAAAAAGCACCAGGACCCCTGTGCAGTGGGATTTACCCCACTTGGTAAATTCTCTGTGCCACTTAGTGCCTGCTTCTCTTAAAATGCCACACAAGACACGCCAGGTCGAGGTAGAACCCAAGTGTGTTTATCCACAACATCCCAACCAGGCAGCACAGTTGCAGCTGTGTGTATAAAAAAAAGGCAGGTGCAGGAATGAGGGAAAACCCCTCAGGCAGGTAAATGAGGAATATTTAAAAGGAATATATGCTTGCTGGTGCTCCTAGTAAACCAGGAGCTGGTTTTTGTGTGTCTGCTCTCCTGGTGTAAGTGTCTCCCAGCCACTGAGAGCTGGCTACAGTCAGAGAACTCAGTTGTTAGGGAGCTCTCCTGCCTTCCCTGCCCTCAGGAGAACTGTTACAGGTCATTTTCCCTTTGGAAAAATCCGAGGGGAGGGGATGTGCTGAGTACCTGGATGTGCTCTGTACTTAGCCTTGTGCATGTGTTTGTTTTCTGTTTCAGATTTAATCTGTAATCCTGTTTTAGCAACTTTCCCTCAGCTCGTGGATCAGCCAGACCTGATGGATGCGCTTCGGGTACGTTACCCTGTTGGGATTTCCAGACAAAATTTAAGGGTGTTTTTGTCCTGTGGAAAGATAAAGTTCTCCACAGCCTTGGTCTGATTTTACATTTCATTTTAGAGTGCTTGGGCAGACAGAGAAAGAACATTGAAGAGAACTGAGAAGGTAACAAACTACGGGGTTTTCTTTCCATATATTCAGTGGAGTCCGAACTAGCTGCTCCCTGTCAGTGTTATTGCTGCTCAGCTTTTCCTCTCACTTACTTAAAAATTAGAGACCCGTTAAATAGAGTTCTCAACACTTCTTACTGGGATTCATAACAGTAAACCAGGAGGAGGAGGATAATTAAATTAACTTGTAACTTTTTGTCTCAGTGTTGTTGGTGGAGAACCTGTTACTTCCATGGATACAAAAGAGGCTGTGCATGCCCACAAAATCATCTGCCCTCCTCCAACCTCTCAGCTCAGGTCTGCCTGGGAAAAGGCCCCCAGATTCCTCCCATCTCCCCAGCCCAGACAGTTTTATTCCCATGTTTTGGTGTGGAGGCAGCTGGAGAACTGACCCGGCTGTCACCAGGCTCCTGTCTTCTGCCCGGAGAGCAGCTGCAGGGAACTCCATGGGAAAACCACTGGCTCTCCATCCAGGACTTCCTGGGAGCAGCAGTGGGATGTTTCATTCCCCGTGCACAAGGACTGCTCCCTGTTTACACAAACCCTTGAGTCAGAATGGCTTTTTCGGGGCCATTCATCCAAAAGGAAAGGGGAGCTGCTCACGGAATCAGTGACTCCCCGGGATCCCAGAACCATCCAGTTTTACCTGACTGGTGTGTGCCCCTCCCAGGGCAGGACTGCTGCCTGCAGGGTGCTCACCCCTCATGGCTCTGTGACTCTGAGCTGCCACATCTCCCGCTGAGCCGTGAAGTGCTCGATGCCGGGCACGGCCCTCGCGGCTCTGGAACGCTCCGTGCTCCAGGAGTTTTCCCGCTGGCAGCTGTCAGGATCCTTCCCGTGTGTCTGATAATCGACCAGGCTGATCCTTAAGTCTCTGGGTTTTCCAGACTGACCTCTGCAGGGGAACACATAATTCTCACCCCGGAGCACCCAGGGGCAGCCTCACCTCCTGCTCCGAGGAGCGCGGGATCAGAGCTCCTGGTTCTCCTTCTCTCCACCTCAGGAATATGAGCAGAGTTTGGGTTTCCAGGGCAGGGAGGATGTGGCACTAGTTTTAGGAAGGAATATAAATACCCCACAAGCAAATCTCAGTGCCCGTGGTTTGTGGGAGCACTGGCAGGGCTTTGGAGAGCAGATTTGTTGATCTATGGTTTGTATTCTTTAGGCTTATCCAAGATAATGGATATTTGTTTAGGAAGGTCAAATCTCTTCCCGTTGTTATCCTGGTACTGGGGGTTATTTTTTTGGTTGGGTCTTCTCCCTGTGCACAATCCTTTGGAGAAGTGCTTGGCAGCACCACGAGTTTGCACTGAAGTATTTTCCTCCCTGCAGAGAGATCAAGAATTCCTGAAGTCTGTGTTTGTCCTGGTGTACCACGACTCTGTCTTCCCTCTCCTCCAGTCCACGTTCCTCCCCAGCTACAAGTGGGCTGAGGAGGAGGCAGAAATGTCCCGCTGGAAGGCGATCCATGACTTCTTGAGGAAGAGCCGGGAGAACGACGGCGCTCTGCAGTACCTGCTGTCCTCAGAAACCACCCACAAAGCCTTTGACATCTCAGAGCTGGCTTATGATTTCTTAGGGGAAGTGAGGAAAAATCCTGGAGAATTAACGGATTAAAGAACAATTCAGGCTCTCCAAGGACGAGGTGACAATACAAATAAATTCTTCCCAAAGGGACCGTACTATTGAATTGTAATAATTATTTTAACACTTTTACATTTTGGGAGAGACTGGAATTATTTTATCAGTGTAGCTTCAATTTTTGACAAACGTTGGACAAGGCTCTGCTTGTCTGTCACTACCTGTTGTAGCCACTTTGAGTGCCGTATTTTGCCGAAGCTGAGGCTCCGCTTCTCAGCACTTTCCTCCTCTTGTGCAGCTTCTTCCAATTAATTCCCAGTGTTGTTTTAATCAGGGTGAACAAAAGGCCCTTTGTCCCTGTCCCCCAAGCAGGCTGGGAGCAGGGAAGGGGAACAGCAGAGATCCTTAAGAATGCTGCTGAGCAAGGGCAGCCAGGTGAGGGGAAAAAAATCCTCTCTTGCCCAACCCGTGGACAGCACGTTCCTCCATTTTTAGACTGCTTGCCTGCTTTTCTGCCCCACTCAGGAGAAGGCTGGGCCATTCACAGGAATGTGCCTGACCTAACACACCTGACAGCTGGTGGGAATTCAGGGCACTGGCTCCCCTGGGGTGGTTCCCTCCGTTCTGACCCCTGTGCCAGCTGCTTTTCCCTGAGCACCTTGTGACCGCAGGCTCCGTGTGCTGCCCCTTCCCAGGGGGAAGTTACTAATCCGGTTTCCCTTTAGTGCTGGAGCATCTGGATGCTTCCTGCAGCATGATGGGGACATTGCCACTGTGTCTGATGGACTTAAGCCCAGGCCAGGCAGTTTTGCCAGGTGGGAAATGATTTAAAACAAGATCTTCCAAGCACACGGGAGCACCTGTGCCCTGGAGCCTCCAGAAATGCCACAGAGCACTTCCCCCGGCCTAGGAAGGGCTCAGACAGGAAACATGGATTTGATCTTTGGTCTGTGTCACACAAGGCTTGGCAGTTCCTGGGGCATCACCTGACTCTCCTAGCACAGATGGGATATCTTACTGGGACAGTGTCCTCCTGCTGGAGCACATTGCCCCACTTAGCGAGGTGATTCTGTCCCCTCTGGGTCACCTTCAGCCTTCCATCCCATCAGCTATTGGGGAGTTCTGGGGCGAGGCAGAGTCTGCTGGATGAAGCAGCGAGTGCCTCCTGAATCCAAAGTGCATCTGTCAGGATGCAGAAATCTCAGCAACTCTCTCTCAAACCTTTCAGGCCACTTGGGAGCGCAGGGGCAAACCCTCCCGGCTTGTTCCAGAGTGTTGCCTGTCAAAATCGTCTGCCAGCCACTTTTGGAAGGCTGGATGTGCCTGCAGGGCGTGGAGGGGTCTGATGAGAACATGGAGCAGAAACCTGAACAGAAAGGGGAGGAGGCAACAACACTGGAAGGGAAAACATTTCAGGCTTGGAAGCGTGCCAAGGACGGCAACTGTTTGCAGGAAACCTTTCTGCCCCGGTGTGTAGGAAGTTTTCTCCTCTCCCCTCTGGGTAACGACCTTGAACTGATGGTGTGGCAGGGCCGGGGTCCCTCTGCCCTCCCAGCCCTGGCAGAGGGGTGTGTGGAGCCGCAGTGCCGGGTGTGTGCCGAGGGCTCCCGAGCCGGCGCGGTGCCAGCCTGGGCTGGTTCCTGTGATTACGTCCCGCGGGTGTGTCCCTTAAAACCCGGTGCAGGCGAGTGTGAGCCAAGTGATCCTGGTGTCAGCTGAGGAGACATGGCCTCGGTGGGTCCCTCCACGGCCTCCACACAGCCCGCCCTGCCCTCCGGACCCGCCGTCTTCAAAACCATCCCCTACGCCTTCATCCTGCCCGAGATCGTGAGTATCCCGAGCTCCGCTGCCTCACGGCACCTGGCTCCTGGCTAAATTCCTGGGAGCAGCCCCCAAATGATCCCGGAGACAGCGGTTGTGGGAAGTAACATCTTGGCTTTGAGCCCGGGCTGGATGCACAAAGGTGGTCTTCGTGATGGGGTTTTTTGGAACAGCTTGAGGGCGAGGTACACTCCAGCTCCATCCCAGGGTCACCGGCTGCAGTAGGGCTGGGAGAGGCGGAAGAGCTGCTGGCTCCTCAGGGCACAAGCTGCTCTTTTTAGCACCTAGATACTGCTTGAAAATCAAGGGAATTTCGCTCTCTGTATCAAGCCTGTCTGTGTCTATCCTGTATCGAGTCTTCCCAGGGGTTGAAGGCAATTGGGCGTCTTCTGATGTGTGACATTCCATGATTCTTTCAAGTGCTCGTGGGTCCAGAGGGCACCCAGTGCGACTGGCTGCAATAATAGCTGGTGTACTTTGACACTGGGCTGGAGACCCACACCCCGCTGCTCCACAGGCACAATCCCTGCTGTGCCAGTGGGCTCAGCTCCCTTGGGCAGCAATTCCGGGCTTCACCCACCGGAGCTGGGGTGGCACAGGGCGGCACGGGCTCATCCCGACAAACCCCTGGTGCTGTTTGTCCACCTTTTGGGTGGATCCAGGGCGAGCTACTGGCTCGGGGCTGGTGCAGGGAGCTGTGAGGAGGCCTCCTCATGCTGGATTTCAAGCCCTGAGAATTAACAAGCGGGGCAGGGCCGGGCGACGCTGTGGCCGTTCACCTTTCCCAGATAAAAGCCCAGTTTTCTGCTCAAGCACCAAACGCCCCAGGGTGAGACATTTCCTTGTGTGGAAGGCGGCAGCAAACCTCTCCCTTTCGTAGGAACACTCACTTCCCATGAGTGTTCAAGGAAACTGGTGCCGCTGTCGTGCCGGGATGCTCCGGGAAGGATGCAGGGCTTCCGCTGGCTGCTGGGGCCAGCCCAGGAGGGACTGGGAGGGAAGGAGTTTTCCTCATCCCGTGCTCATCCGAGGCGCCTGTTTGTCCCTGGCAGCTCTGCGGGACCTGGGTGTGGATCCTCGTCGCCGCTACCTCCGTGTCCCTCCCGCTGCTGCAGGGATGGGTGATGTACGTGTCCCTCACCTCCTGCCTCATCTCCCTGCTGCTCCTCCTCAGCTACCTCCTGGGCTTCCACAGGAACAGCGAGAACTGGAAAGTGCTGGTAAGGAGGGGCCGGGACGCCGGCAGCTGTTGGCAGGGAGGGTTCATCCCAGCCCTGTCCAGCTGTGTGTCCCTCTGGATCACTCACCCGAGCCTTGCTTTGCAGGACAGTTTGTACCACGGTGCCACAGCCATCCTGTACATGAGCGCCGCTGTCCTGCAGGCCAACGCCACCATCAACTCTGAGTCAGGCCCCAACTCACCTCTCTACTACCAACTCAACAGTGCCGCCTCGGTGAGCGGGCCCGGAGCACCCCGGGCAGGCTGGAGAACCACAGTTCCCCCTGGGAGAGGCAGCAGCAAACATTAAAGCCACGGCAGAGCCACCCTGAGCCTGGCTGTGTCTCACTGGGCAGAGCTTGAGCATGTGCAGCCAGCATGAGCTTCCAGGGTCCACCTTGCAGGGCTGTCCCCTGGGAAAAGTTGGGAACTTTGCCTCTTCTTTGAGGCTTGGGGAGAGCTCTAGGTTGGGAGGCTTCCCCATCTTGAGGGCACTGGGAGGAGGTGGGGTTGGACTCTCCCGGCTCACTCCAGCTTGTGCTCTTCTTCCTCCTGTGCAGTTCTTCGCCTTCCTCACAGCCTTCCTGTATATCCTCCACGCCTTCAGCATCTACTACCAGTGATCCCAGTGCTCCCAGCAGCTTCTCCTCTGCAGGACGAGGGCTTTCCCGGCGAGGGACCCCGCTGTGCTCCCCGAGATGTCCCTGCCTGGCCATGAGGACGGAGGGTCCTTTTTCACTCCACCAGAGGAGGGATTTTTGTTGGCACACGGTGATGCCCGTGGGGACATTCCCTGCCTTGCCCCGGGCTGAGCAAGGGGAGGGACTGGGCGCAGGCTCCAAGCCTCCAGCTCCGACATTCCGCCAAATATTGATGACCAAGGGGAGGGAAAAAAAATAGAGAACCACTGTTCCTTCAGCAAACAGTTTTCTTTCTTATGTTATTTGCCTTTCTCTGGTTCAGCTACATTCCTCCCCAACACATAAACTGGCAATAATGATGCAATACTGTGTTCCCTGACTGTCAGGTTGTGCCATTTGGTAAATGCTGTACTCAGAATAAAGCGTCAACTGACAGATTTTGACCGCTCTGTAAGCTGTGTTCATTGAACAAGCTCATTTTATCCCCTAAGAGTTAGAAAAAAAAAAAAACAAACTAAAAACAAAACCAGAAAATGTTCACTTAGAAAGCTGCAACAGGCTTCTTAAACAATAAATCGTAGAAGTCGTAGCAAAGTTATAAAACTACAGCTTGAAAAGAATTCTTACAGCGGGTATTTACAGTCGTGTCTCCCAATTCCCGTTACAAAACCTGCAGAGTTCAGGCACTGGTGTTGCTGGCGTCACTCCTCCCTGCACCCTCAGCCGCGGAGGGAGCGGTGGGAGGAGCTGCCTGCTCTCCCTGCCCCGGGGAATCCTCCAGGTCTGGGATGGCGTTGACCCGCAGCACGTCCAGGTAGAGCAGGTATTCCTGGAGGCAAACCGGCAGCGGCAATTCCCGGATCGCGCGCTCCGAGCGCAGCCGGTCGCTCCTCAGCAGGGACCGGATCTCCAGCCGGCACAGGTGAGACAGGGGCGGAATGAAGGCTGGAAAATTGAACCCCGAGTCAATCAGGGACACCGTGGGACCGCCTGCAGTTCCCTGGATCCCACCCCGGGCTCTGGCAGGTAACGAGCGGAGCTCTCCGCAGTGAAGGGATTTGCCGGTCCTTGAATTCTTCTGTTCCCTTTCCTTTGCCCCCCCCCCAGCTCCCTTTCCCTCTTCAGCTGCAGTCACTGGATGTTCTTACAACACAAATGTATTTACTAATAGCAAAGGAAACAAAGAGGGAACCTCACCTCAATTGCCCCAAATAAACCGTTGGGGTTTTTTTTAGCTCCAGAAGCATCCTTTTGGCCTCAAACATTCCAAAGGAAGCATTATTAAATAACATTATCAAATAACATTATCACCTACACATTTCAGAAATCATTACAGATCTTTTAAAGAAGAATTTGCTTTGAAAGGAGTCACTAACAGACACCTGAGCACAATTTTTGGGTCACACCTGCGTGTTAAAGCTGATTTTCTGAAGGGTGAACTGTCAAAAATTCCTGGACGACCAATTGAATATTTTGGCTGACCACATTTTTGAATATATTTGATTTTTTTACTGTTTGCATTTTAATTACTGCCCAAAGCTTTGGACAGAACAGGACAGACACTCCACTGGAAATACAAATCAAATTAAAAAAATAATTTGGAATATCAAATAAAAAAAAATAGCTTGGAAGCTGGCATACACACAAGACTTTTTTTTTCTCCTGCCTCTTCTGCTTACCAAAGTGGCTCTTGGGAGTCCAGGTGAACTTCTCCTTGTATTGGGAAAGGTGTTCCTCCACACCTCGAGGAAGCCTGCTCCAGTTCATGAACTCCAGGACAAAGTTAAGGACGTTTTCACTCGCGGAGAAAATCCTGCGTGACAAAAACTCCCCTGAAATACCATTTTACACAACAGCATAAATAGAATAATGAGAAAAACACAGAGAGAGAGCTTTTCTGACAAATCCTTCACAACCTTCACCCTAGGCCTAGAAACAGGAAGCCACTACAGAGAAATCCCAAGTAATTCTACAGCACAAGTCTTTACTGATGTAATTTTATTTCCCTCCTTTTCCTTCCAAAAGTTATTTTTCCAGATGACAGTGTGATGGGTGTTATATTAAAAAGTGGGTGTTTAAACAGAGGAAGTAATTGCTATAAAAAGTATTTGTGGGTTAGGGAATAAAACATCAAAAAGCACCATGTGTGATATGCAAGGACAGTGAGATTTGTTCAGTCACTGAGTTGCAGCCCTGTAGGGTGTTTACTACAGCCAGCAGAAAAATACAAATATTTCAGAACTTTAAACAGGAGTTGAATTCTGTAGTGCCCAACTAAACATAAAACATCACCAAGCCGTTGTTTGTATGTGGAAAAACTTAAATTAAAAAAAAAAAAACAACAAAAAACCCCACAAACAACAAAGCCCAGACTGGAACTTTTGCCACATTGTTTTGTTTAACAATCTTGAAATGCATCCGTTTCCTCTCCTCCCAGCCCTGGCCCGGCTTCACTTCCCATTTGCTTCCCATCCCATCCCTCCTGACCTATTTCTCCCGTTTGAAATTCTCCTCACCGTTGCTGTATCACAGTATTACACACACCCCTACAAAATCTGAGCTAAATTTGGGGGCCATTAAGAGATGTTCCATATAAAAGTCGGGCAGTGATGCCTTTCTCCAGGGGAGTGATATAAAGCAACCTCCCTCCAGTCTGGCTTTCTTCCTACACCGAATTCTTTTTCCTGGCTCCAGACGTGGCGTGTGAATGATTTATCTCAGACTTTCCACAGCCCCTCCCATTCCTGATCGCGGCAACTGATTATCAAGGACCATCCTGGGAAAGCCCAGGTTAGAAACCAAGCTTTGCCCGCGGTATTTAGCAACTAGGGGCGAGGGGGCTCTGCTCACCAGAGGGCACACATGAAATTCAGGGGGTCGAAGCCAGCCAGGAGCAGGGAGGGCAGCCACTGCTTGTATTCCTTGTGCACCGTGTTGCTGTAGTGGATGAAATCCGTTAATTCCTCCCCGGAGGGCAGGGAACAGCCCAGCCTCAGGAAGCGCCGAAACAAAGCGAACTTCTTATGGCACAGGCAGTGTCCCAAGTTAACGGCCCGGAGGGCGATCCCGTACTTCAGCAGAACGTCGACGAAGTGAAAATACCTGGGAACAGGGAGGAGGAACGGGGGCATCCCGTTAAGTTTTCCCCTCAGAAAGCATCTCCCACTTTCAGCATCCAGCCGAGCTCCGGTTTTAAAAATAAACCCGTTTCACTAAAATCCTTTTGTCGTTATCCATCACAACAAGGTGATGACGCGATAATGGTGCGATAACGACCGAGATTATGACCGATAATTAGCGCGCTGCTTTTTAGCTTAGTTAATGATTAGAGGGCACATCTCTTCAGGAAAGTGGTGATACATGTTACCTGCCTCATTTACAGGCCATTTAAGTAATTACCTGCTCTGCTTCCCTTCCTAAATTATTTATTATTAAGCAACACCAGGACAGAAGGGGAAAAAAACAATATCCAAGGATTTTTAAAGACAACTTCCTAGGAGCATGCCATGGACTAAATTCCCCACTAATGAACCTCTCATGAATTTAAAGGCAGCACCTAAGCCATCAATTTTGATCCACGTAAGTGAAACGTTCTGTTACTGTCTGGGTTTAAAGAAGATTTAAAAGCCTTTACTGAAGATGTTTTCCCTAATGCAGCACACGAGCCACACAGCAGGACTTGGCATTAATATTCCCAAGCAGGAGTGTCTGCAAAGGGGGAACTAACCAGAATTCTGGAAAAAATACTAAATGACAGGCAACAACTGAGGGAGGAAGGCGGGAAACTGCACGTTTAAAGTTAAATAAAAGGTGATATAAGTATGAATAGTTTCAGAACAGAAGAGGTTTCCTTACTCTTTTTGGAAGACCATGCACATGGGGGATCTGCAGTCGAAGTCAAGGCACTCCTGAGCATCTGGGCTGAAGCCCTGTTTGAGCAGCATTTCCAGACACTCCCTGTCCCCTCCGTATATGGCAGAATACACAGGGCTCAGTTTGCCCTTGCCCTTGTCACAGATCCGGTCAGTAACCGGGATCAGCAGCTCCAGGATCCTGCAAATATTTCAAACCACTGGTTTCTGATCTCGTGCCACGATTCATTTTAAATACACAGCCATTTTCCACACGCTTTGGGAGAAAATCCTGATTTTTCACTCCCGAGCTTGCATAGAACAACCTTGATAACTCCATACACAGGTCCTTGGCAAACACTGTGCTTTGGCATGGATTTAGGCTGGAAATAAATATTTTAATCCAAACCAGGGACAGCTATTTCCTATTATCCCCCACTCCTTTTTAGAGCTGCACATTAAATCCAGACTTCTCTGAAGTCTGGAAGCAAGCTGGAAACGTGAGTTGCAAATAAAATTAATATTTAGTGGAACAGAAAAATCCTTCTGTTCATAGCTCACAGCTCCAGGCTACATCACATTAGTGACAAACACCAGTCCCTTTGCTACTGGAACTTACTGGTGCTGCTTAGGGGTCACCAGTTACGTGCAAATATATGTGCAAATCATGGAGTTCCTGAAAGCTCCTTCTCGCCAGTGTCCTCCTACTCCAGAAACTTCCTTCCACTCTTGGCTTTCTGCAGTGGAACTGACTTGTATCACTCAAACTGGCCAAAGCTACAAATGCATTTCTGGAAGGGCTAAAGGGACTGTTTTATGGTTTTGATTTTTCTGCCTGGTTCAGCTAATTCAATATTTGCACAGAATTACTTCTGCTACTTACCGGTTAGGAATATAATTCTAATTAGCAGCTGTTCAAGCCATGTATAAAGCCATGTCATTTATGTTTTATAATGGAGAGTAAAATGGCCAAGAAGTGAATTGGTATCTGGTTCAGCACTGTGGAAAACCCTCTAAACTCATTAGAATGTGGATCAAACCCAGGTTAGATGCTGAATTAAAAATCATAGAACCAAAGAATGGTTGGGGTTGGAAGGGACCTTAAAGATGATCCAGTTCCACCCCCTGCCATGGGCAGGGACACCTTCCACTAGCCCAGGTTGCTCCAAGCCCCCTCCAACCTGCCCTTGGACACTCTCAGGGGTGGGGCAGCCACAGCTTCTCTGGGTAACCTGTGCCAGGGCCTCTCCACCCTCACGGGGAGGGATTTTTTCCCAATATCCCATCTAAACTTACTCTCTTGTCACTTTGAAAGAGATTACTAAAAGACATGCAAAATGTGAAAAGACTTAAGACTTCTAAACTACAAATCAGTTTGAATGCTCATTTTTCTTCCTTTTAGGCCCAGAACTTCCTCTTTGGGGATTATATTTGTGTCACCAGAATCTGCTGGACACCTTTTCCACCACCTACTTTGCATGGCCCATTTCGGCCGCGGCGTGAATCGGTAACTGCCACTGGTCCTCGTTGCAGTAGAGGTTTGGGTCTGCCCCTGCTGCCAAGAGCAGCTCCACACATTCCAAGTGTCCCTCCTGTGCAGCAATCAGCAGGGGGGTGGCTCTGTCCTTGGCCTGGCAGTTGAGGTCTGCACCTGACACAAAACAAAACCGAATTCACGCTCACCGGTGATTATTTTTCCCCGGCGCGACTCCAAACTCAACGAGTTTTCCACAGCAATAAGGAAAGGAAAAAAAAACCACCCCAACCTAAAATTTCAGATTACGTGCAAGAGCAGAACTAAAATTGTGTTTAGTGACAGCTGATGAAGGTTTAAACAGGGAAATGAAGGCTCATTATTACCGTGGGACACCAGCAGCCGTAAACTCTCCAGCTGGCCATACTGAGCAGCAACAAACAGGGGGGTAATTCCAAAGTCATCCCTACAGTTCTTGCTTGCCCCTTTCTCCAGGAGGATTTCCATTATCTCAGTGGAACCCTGAAATAAGTATTTTTACCCTCAACCAACGGAAAAGCGAGGAAATTAATATATCTGTTTTCCCTCCCCACACTCCAAACTGAAATAAGACACAATATATCAGTATTCTAAAGATGCATTGAATAATTAATGGTCAAATAAATCAGACAAGTTTCAGTTAATTTATCACATTTGCTCACTTATGTGATAAGTACAAATGGTAATTAAATGAGTTTATTAGCACCACTAAGCCAACATATTTGTAAGTACAACCTTATGACTCCTTAGGTTAGTTAGGAAAATGTATCCAATAAAAATGCAACTAAATAAATAAATTATCACTCAGAATACACCAGTGACATGGAAATTACAGGATGTGCTTAAAGGTTACCTGAAAAGAAGCTTGGTGCAAAGAATTCCATCCAGACCAGCAATGAGGACCTTCAATATTTGCTCCGTGTTGGAGCAGAAACTTTATGACCTCTGTGTGTTTATTTTCAACAGCTTCAACAGAACAGTAATTAAAAAAAAAAAAAAAAAAGAAAAATTATTATTATTAAAGAACTTTCAAAAGAAAGAATTAAAATATTTGGATTTACGAACTCGCTGAAAAACTCAAAAGGTCTCACTGCCAACTTCCTGACACAATAATCAGAATTCTTTTAATTTTAAATTTGTCTTATATGTTCTTACTGTCTTTTGTGTTTACACCCCAAAACCGTGTTGGAGAATGAAAAC
Source organism: Corapipo altera (assembly GCF_003945725.1). Classification (NCBI taxonomy): domain Eukaryota; kingdom Metazoa; phylum Chordata; class Aves; order Passeriformes; family Pipridae; genus Corapipo; species Corapipo altera. Next base: position 1,050,333 of record NW_020884911.1, read on the forward strand.
TATCCACCAAGTTTTCAATTAAACTTGTTAAAATTCCACCTCCACTGTGTTAAGACGGATAACAAAAGCAAGTTTCTCTCCTCCCTCTTTCCCATGGAACATGGAGACAGTTCCACAGTAGACATGGACGCCTAAATTCCCCCTATTTTGGAACAGACTTGGAAAAAAAGGTAACACAGGACCTGTGATGTTTGCCTGGGTATGGAGGTAAAACAATAAACACATTTCATCAGATGAGTTAGACCCTGAGGATTCACCATTTAAAGCATTTAATTATGATGATTTATGTGAAACATAAATCATAGAAGAAATGCTAAAATGATGGACCTTGATCACTAAACCAGGAATGGCAAAAATTAGTCTTTTCACGCAAGAAGTAGGGAGGAATTAAAATAAAACCAAAAAGACTTGAAACAGCCTCATCCATATGGTAATCCTGTACCTCCTAGAGCTTTCCTGTGCTAGGAACAAAGAAAAGGCTTTGCAGCAAACCAATTTGGTTTGACAGTTTTGTTTTAAAACGCTGCCTGAAACAGATTTATCCATAAATATAAAAGGGGGATTTCCAGAGCTGCTCCATGTCTGAGTCTAAAGCCTGGTGTTTAGGCTACGAATCTATGGGACACAGAACAGGAACTTGATTTGAAGTTGTTTTTTTGGGGTTTCAGGAAAGCTGACCTAGGAAGAGCGGGGTGGTGGCATCGGTGGTGACATCGTTGAGGTCAGCCCCGGCTTCCAGGAGGACACGGAGACATTCCAAGGCCCCGTGACGCGCCGAGAGGTGCAGAGCACACAGCCCTTCGAACGTCCTCGAGTGGATGTAGTCATCAGATGGGGCTACAGGGAGGGATGAGGAGGGGGAAAACGGGATATTCAGCAGCGAAGTACCAAAATACAGTTATTTTGAGAAAACAAAGGAGTCATTTGACATGCGTGGCCTACAAATGTGCCTCTTCCAAACGTCACCGGTGAACCACAACCTGCCAATTTCTCTTTAGCACAGCTGTGAAACCACGCAGAAACTCCCAAAACGAGTTAAGAACACGATAAATCTACATCATTTCTATTTTCTACGACAGGGTAACCGAGCAGAAAACCACACTATTTACTATGTTCTCTTTACCTGCACGAATGAGCAGCCTCAGGCACTCACTGGAATTGTGTGCTGCCGCTTCGTGGATGGGCACCCACCTCCTGTTATCCGGGACATCGATGCTGTATCCCTGAGCAATTAATTTCCTCAGGATTTCAACGTTCCCTTCCCTGGCTGCCAGGCCCACGGCCGAGCACCGGTCGGAATAGGCCTCCGTGAAATCCATCCTAGGGATCAAACTCTGCAGGAGGAAGAGAGGAGGGGAAAAAAAAGAGATGCGTGTTGGTACAACCTATGTAAGAGAGAGGTTTTTGTTTGTTTTGCAGAGGATTCGGTTTGGTTTGTGGGTTTTGGAGGAGGGTGGTTGGTTGTGGGGTTGGGAGATGGTTGTTTGTGGGATTTGGGGGGAAGATGGTTGCTTGTGGGGTTGGGAGGAGGTGGTTGTTTGGGGGATTTGGGGGAGATGGTTGAGGGGCTTGGGGACAGAGGCTGTTTGTGCAGTTGGGAGATGGTTGTTTGTGGGAAGATTGTAGGGTTGGGGGAGATGGTCGTTTAGAAAGTGGTTGGTTGTGGGGATTGGCAGAAGGTTGTTGGCAAGGTTTGTGGGAGAGGCTGTTTGTGGGGTTGGGGGCAGAGATGGTTGGTTGGGAGACGGTTGTTTGGGGGGTTTGAGGGGGATTGTTAGTGGGATTGTGGG
>NW_020884911.1:1052222-1059576 GCF_003945725.1 Corapipo altera
GGGTTGTGGGGAGGTGGTTTGGTGGGTTTGGGGGTGTAGTTGTGGGGTTTGTGGGAGGTTGTTGGCAAGGTTTGGGGGGCAAGGTTGTTTGTGGGGTTGTGGGGAGAGAGATGGTTGGTGGGGGGACGGTTGTTTGGTGGGTTTGAGGGGGACTGTCAGCGGGGTTATGGGGAGGTAGTGCGGTGGGTTTGCGGGGAGGTGGTTGCGGGATTTGGGCGGCTGTTCGGCGGAGGTGGTTATCTGGGGGACTTGCGGGCGGTTTTTAGGGGGATAAGCGGCTCTCCCCGGCCGGCAGGGACCGCGCCAGCCCCGGCGCGGCCCGTCCCCGTCCCCCTCGCGGCCCTGAGGGCAGGCGGCGGGCGGCGGTGCCGGTGCCCCCGCCCGGAGCCGCCCCGCGGCTGCGCGCAGGCCCCGCCGGGCCGGGCCGCCATGTGGGTGTTCGGCTACGGCTCCCTCATCTGGAAGGTGGATTTCCCCTACCAGGAGAAGCTGGTGGGGCGCGTCCGGGGTTACAGCCGCCGCTTCTGGCAGGGCAGCACCGACCACCGCGGCGTGCCGGGCAAGGTGAGCCTCGCCGGGGCCGGGGGGAAGCGCGGCCCTCAGCGCCGGGCCGGGCACAGGCCCCGCCCGCCGCCGGACGGGCACCGGCGACAACTGCAAAAAAAAACCACAACAGACAGCATAAGGGACTGCAAAAAGAAGAGGGGCTCGGGAACTGGCCAGATCTGTTCTTGAGGTTGTTAGATACCTGAGGGGGAAAACCCCTCGGTGAGGGCAAACCCCTCGGGGCGGGTGCCGGGCTGTGCACAGGGAATGGGAAAAGGCAGTAACTTCCTCGCTTGTATTTCAACTTATTCTGCTCTCAGATCAAAAAACGCGTGGATGAGGAAATATTTAAAGCCTGATTGGAAAAGGAGAAAATAAAATTTAAAAAAAAAAAAAAAAAAACCACAAAAACTAGCAAGAAAAAAAGAAACCAAAATTCCCAAGGGAGCATTCCCAATGTCACGCAGACATAATGGGGAGTGAGGATAAAGTGTAACCTGCACCCGGTAACTCCACCGTAAACCTGGAATAAAGCTTTAAAAGAGCTCCTCCTGCAGAGAAAAAAAAAAAAAAAAAAAAGCTTAAGGATTATTTTAAAATAACAGCTTGCTGTGTGTGGCTTTAAGGATTATTTTAAAATAACAGCTCGCTCTGTGTGGCGTGGAAGGAAGTTTCACCTGGGTGTAAATAACACGATAAAACACCTCGCTCAGAGCTTAGAGATAACACAGCTTGAGCCGCCACTGCTCCTTCAGTCCTGATACGTGTTAAAAAACAGCAATAAAACGAGGAAAAAAGAGCTCTTCAAAGTACACAGCAACTTACACCTTAGTTGTACTTAAAAAAGGTTGTCAGAGAATTACTCCCAGTAGTACAAGCAGTAATTAATCCCTCTGTCAATAAGTAGTTAGGTATTTGTTCCTTACTGTTTGTTTTTGGGTAATTCCAGGTGAGCCAAGGACTCTGCAAACCCATACACTAAATACCCTGCCCTTCCCTGGGCAAATAGATCCTTCTCCCACCACACCCCACCTGAACACGAAGAACCTCCCAGTACCTCCCTTCGTATTAAATCAAATTAATTTAGATAAAGTTTAATGCAGTTAGGCTGCAGTTCTGTAAGGATAAAGTTGTTTTCCACCCCAGAATGTCTCTTCAATCCATGATTTACAAAAATCTTCACGACCAGTATTGAGGGCACAAGTTATGGAAGCATTAATAGCTATGGAAAAAAACTTTCCAAAAGGAACACCTAAGTTATCTTCCATGAATCATGGGAACAGACCTGTTTCTCCTCAGGAAATAGGAATCATTTGGTGTTCATGTAGTTTTGTTGCCTTATTTTATCAGTTAGATCAGGATTAGAGGGCTGATGCTGGGAGAGAACTCATTTAATGCCAAAATGAGCGATTTTAAACTGCAGATGTAGTTCAGCATAGGGGTATATGTTCTAAAATTTTTATAAAAGGAATTTCAACTATTGTGTTTCCAGTATTTACACACTGGCTTCTTACTCTCCATACAAGAAGTAACTTCTTGGGAAAAATAAGCCATGTGCAAGGTTTTCTCCCTCTGTCCAGTGAGGCCCCAAGGGCTCCTTGAGGATAGTTTTACATTAATGAAACAGTTAATTATCACTGTTACTGTACTGTTAATAAATAATCACTGTTTTAAACTGGAATAAAATTGAGTCTGGACAGCACATATAAAGCAAGGACGTTGAAACCCTCCCCATTTCTGACTGCCCTTCATTTAATTTCTGTGTTGCAGACACCGTCCACTCAGAATTCAACATTCAGTTTATCAAAGTTAGTCTGATACAGATCAAAAGCTATTCTCAGAAAATATTTATACTGGATCTAGACCTTATAGGGATTGTCCTGGATTGGTTCTCTGAGCCTTTCATTCCTCTTCATTGCTTTTTTCTCGCTTTGTTTTAGTTTTGCTCATGATTTAGGGTAAAAGCCTCTAACTGAGTTATGGTTTCTTCTTTTGCATTTCAGCCTGGAAGAGTTGTGACTCTGGTGGAAGATGCTGAGGTACAGAACTCCTGTCTGTCTCTGTGTCCAGAATGTCCTGTTGTATTCCCAATCTCTCTTAATTGTTGCTTCTTTACAAGCAAGTAATTGTATTATCTTTAGGGAAAAGTTCTCTTAGTGTTCCTTGGAGTTACACCAATGGCTCTTGACTGTTTCAGATAATCAATCTAAACTCAGAACTTGGTTGTAGTTTGGGTCTGTTATTACCAAAGGGACATTTTAAAGTATTTTCTGGAGTAGTCACTTTGGCCACCCCGTTGTAAGATGCAGAATTTGATATAAACATATATCAAACATACATCATTTGATGTAAACATCAAGCGATGTGACAAGTCTGCTCTAATTTCAGCGTCACCTCCTGCAGTTGAACAAGGTGTAGCCTGATTTTGAAGGTACCTGGGCAGCCCACAGCAGTGCAGGAGAGGCTGAGGGAGCTGGGGTTCTTTAGGCTGGAGAGGAGGAGGCTCAGGGGAGACCTCCTCACTCTCTACAACTCCCTACCAGGAGGTTGTAGCCAGGTGGGGGTTGGGCTCTTCTCCCAGGAAGCAGCAGCAGGACAAGAGGGCTCGGTCTTCAGCTGTGCCAGGGAAGGTTTAGGTTGGATATTAGGAAGGAATTTTTTCCAGAGAGAGTGCTCAGCCACTGGAATGGGCTGCCCAGGCAGGGGGTGGATTCACCATCCCTGGAGGTTTTTAAGATGAGACTGGATGTGGCATCAGTGCCATGGGCTGGGAACCACGGCGGGGTTGGATCAAGGGTTGGACTGGATGATCTCAGAGGTCTTTTCCTGAGATTCTCTGATTCTATGAACTGCCTAAATAAAGCAGCCCTTTCAAAGAAACAGCAAAAGTTGGTTTAAGAGAGTTTTGCCTAAACACTGGGTACCCTTTGGGTCTCCTTTGGCCAGGGCTGCGTGTGGGGCGTCGCCTACCGGCTGCCGGCGGGGCAGGAGGGCGAGGTGATGGCGCACCTGGACTTCAGGGAGAAGGGGGGCTACAGGACCACCAGCGTCATCTTCTACCCCAAGGACTCGTCGGTGCAGCCCTTCGAGGTGCAGCTCTACATCGGCACCCGCGACAACCCCAACTACCTGGGCCCCGCCCCGCTGGAGGACATCGCGCGGCAGATCCTGGGCGCCGCCGGGCCCAGCGGCCGCAACACCGAGTACCTCTTCGAGCTGGCCAACTCCATCCGCAGCCTCGTCCCCGAGGACGTGGACGAGCACCTCTTCTCCCTGGAGACCCTGGTCAAGGAGCTCTTGAAAAAGCACCAGCCCCCCAACTGTCTATAAAGCCGCGTCCTGCTCTCTCTCTCTAACGACGTGGTTCCGTCCCGCTCTTAAACGACCCGGTTCCATCCCGCTCTCTCTAACAACGTGGTCCCGTCTCCAGAGGAGTTTTGTGGCTCTGGTAACTGGGAGGAGCGTTTCTCTGTGCTGTGCTACCTTAATTAGCAGTGCATATCTTCAATTAACTCAGAATAGGAGTCAGTCACTAAAATTACCAAAATCGTTCATCTCAGCAGGGAAAACGTTTTAGGTGTGATTTTGGTAGCTTAGCCTTTCATCCAAAGACTACACCTGCATGGGAATCTCACTAAGCTTCTCTTCATTTAAAGATATATTTATTTTTTTTTAATTATTATTTCAGGTTTAGCATAAAATCTTTAGATTATTTTTAAATAGCATATTCTAAATAGCTCATTTTTAAAATCAGTATTCAGAGACAAGTCCCACAGATCTAAGTGGTGGTTTCTTGTGATTCAAGACCGCAGTGCTACTACAGAGAGAAATTTTGCATAGTGGAGCATTTATATCAATGTTCAGCTGCTCTGAAATGAAGTTACTCCACTGAATTAGTCATCTTGCCCTTTATTTATTAATTTATCCTTAAATGCAGAGGATAAACCTCTTTATTGTCAAGGAAACAATTCCTTTTATTGTCAAGTCCTGACTTGGACTCAAACAAGCCATAACCTCTCAGTGCCTCATTTCACTTTTTAAGCCTAATATAAAGAATAAATCCCAAATGGTAAAATTAACTAAGAACAGGACTTGAAGTCACAACCCAGCAAGAAGAGAAACTCTCTACGTCTGTTACTTTTAAACGCTGTTGTTGTTCTCTTAAAAAATCCGCCCAGCTCCGAGGACAGATTTTTAAGCCTGTTTTCAGGGATTCACTGACAGGAGGTAATGAAGGAAGGAGCCCTCTTTTCAGTGACATCCCAAGAGGGTTGGGGAGCCCCCAGTTTAGGCCAGCAGGCTTCCTGACTCAACCCATCAGCACATGGAATTTCCGTCCCAACGCGGATCTGTCTCGCTCCTCAAAAATTTATTTTTATTAACTTTTAACAAAGTATATTTTTATATCTTAACGTAAATGGTCCTGTTTCAACCACCAGGTAACGTCTGTTTTCTCAGCCAGGGAATGTGTTTTTAGTGGCTGCTTGGAGGCCTGGATTCTGCACCAGTAATTGCAAGAAATGTCTCTTTTCCCCTAAAAAGGTCGCCCCTTTCTCTTCTTTGCATCTTCCTGGTTTGGACTTGTGAAAGTAAAACCACGTGCAACGGCATGAACACTGTCTGCTCTTTTAAAAATTCTTTCTAAATTTAAAAATTCTTTCCTCAAAGACTGAGCCCTGTTCCTTAAAACAGGGCAGGGGGGTGCTCTGCGCTCACTAATGATCCCACACCATCAAGGATGATTCTGTCTTTAAAACTCTCATTATTTAAGCACTGTGTAGCTCCACAGTTCTGTCTTTAATTGTCTTCAAGGCTCTGTTGGTTCATTTGCTTCCCAAATCCATAAAACATGGCAATAATACACATTCCAGTGTATGTGTACAACTCCAGTGCAATAAAAATGCATCGCGTTGACTAACGGGATTGGAAGTTTCCAAAAATGTTATTTTTGAAGTGTGTCCATAGGAGGATGGACATCAAAATGTGTCTTAATTATGCCCAAATGTGCTGGGAATGAGGATGAAAAACAATGCAAGAGCTCCTATAAACTGTGTCACCTTAGAAATTAATTAAAGCACGGGAAATAGAATAATAAAGATATAAATGTGTTCTCGCTGCGTGGGATTGGAGCCACTGCTCTCCCTGCAGGCTTGGTCACCACCAAAAGCCTTTCAGATCTGTTACTCACCACAAAAAAAAAAAATTAATGTACACCTTTTATAGGCCATTTAGGCTTCTTTTTTTTTTTTTTCCTCCTGCTGGTTCAAACTCAAGCTATATTTGTGCAAATTACAGAGATTTTAGATACAGCTTCACTACACAAGCACACACACAAAGCTACTGCTAACCCTGTTCCCAGTCTTGCCCTTTGTATATTAATTTATCCTTAAATACAGAGGATAAACCTCTTTACTGTCAAGGAAATAATTCCTTTTATTGTCAAGTCCTGACTTGGACTCCAACAAGCCATAACCTCTCAGCACCTCATTTCACTTTTCAAGCCTAATATAAAGAAAAAACCCAAAAGGGCAAAATTAACTTAAGAACACGACCTGAAGTCACAACCCAGCAAGAACAGAAACTCTCACATCTGTTACTTTTATGTGCTGTCGTGACCCCTTCTCTTAAAAATTTATATATACAAGTGTGTATATACACATACACATGTACACATAAGTGCAGATATGCACACACATCAATTTATATGCAGTGTATACACACAGACACACACACATATATACAAGTGTGTATATATACACATACATATATACATAAGTGTGTATATACACGCACATCTATTTATATACAGTGTATACACACACACACATATATACAAGTGCGTATATACACGCACATCTATTTATATAGTGTATACACACACACACACACATATATACATACATAGGTGTATATACACAGACAGACACAGACGTTTATAGAGATGCACACCCAGGGAGCCCTTAGAGCGCTGTCTTACACTCATAACCTCGTAGCTGTTTGGTCGTGTTTAACCCTTAGCGCAGACACTAAAGTTAATTACACGCCTAAAGACCGAAGTTAATCACACGCATCCCGCTCTCCCCCCACTCACTCCCCCCTTCGCTCCCCTCACTCACTCCATTCACCGTCCTCACTCACCCCCTCACTCACTCCCCCCTCACCGTTCACTCCCTCCCTCACTCACCGTCCCCCCTTCACTGCCCCCTCACCCCTCGCTCGCCCCCTCACGTCCCGGTGCCCGCGGCTCTCCCCGGTGTGCGCGGCGGGGCCGCCCCGGATGCGGCGGGGAGCGGGCGGCGGGCGCTGCCCCGGTTGTTGATGGGCGCTGCCGGAAGCCGACGTGGCGGGCGGCGCAGCGCGGCCTCCGCGGAGCCGCCGGCCGGCATGAGGGGCTGCGGGCCGCCCTGCCCGGGCCCCCCGAGGGGCTGCGGGCCGCCCTGCCCGGCCCCGGCCCCCGCGCTGCTCTGCGGGCTCCTGGCGGCCGTGGCGGCCGTGGCCCAGGGCGGCCGAGCGCTCCCGCAGCTCAGCGACGACATCCCGTTCAGGGTGAACTGGCCCGGCACCGAGCTCAGCCTGGTGAGGGGCACGGCGGGGAACGGGGCCCCCGACACAGAGCGGGGACGGGGCTCGACGGCTTGGGGGACACGGCCTGAGCCTGGAGGATCCTGGCGGATCGTGTCCTGACAGCGTGGGGAGGGCTGGGAGAATCCAGGGGGATTGGGTCCTGACAGCGTGGGGAGGGCAGGAAGAATCCAGGGGAGTTGTGTCCTGACAGCATGGGGAGAGCAGGAAGAATCCAGGGGAATTG
>NW_020884911.1:1059586-1095315 GCF_003945725.1 Corapipo altera
ACAGCATGGGGAGAGCAGGAAGAATCCAGGGGAATTGTGTCCTGACAACCAGGGTGGGAGGGCAGGGAGAATCCCGGTGGATTGTGTCCTGACAGCATGGGGAGAGCAGGAAGAATCCAGGGGAATTGTGTCCTGACAGCGTGGGGAGGGCAGGAAGAATCCAGGGGAATTGTGTCCTGACAGCATGGGGAGAGCAGGAAGAATCCAGGGGAATTGTGTCCTGACAGCATGGGGAGGGCAGGAAGAATCCAGGGGAATTGTGTCCTGACAGTCGGCATGGGGAGGGCTGGGAAAATCCAAGGGAATTGTGTCCTGACAGCGTGGGGAGGGCAGGGGGTAAAGGGGGATGGCTGGGGCTGGGGGTAAAAGGAAGGTCTTTGTAAGAACCGTACAGGGAAATAGGGAAGCGGGAGTAAGAGGGATGGGGAGGAGAAGTGGGATCTGGGGGACAGGGGGATATGGAGGAGAAGTGGGATCTGGGGCATGGTGGGGATGTGGGTGGAGGTGAAGGACCGAAGCAAAGTGGACAGCAAGCAACCCCCAGCCAGTTTTAACCACCAAACCCCCACCTTGTGCTATAATTAATGCCCAGAAATACTCTGGAGCATGTCCTGTGAATCAGCAGCACCAGTTCAGGGGTATTTCTGACCAGTAGCATTCAGAAAACCCACCTGGCTGATGCAAAGGTTGGTTGTTTCCATAGCCCACGACTGGTGTCCTGTACAAAGAGGACAATTACATCATCATGACCACTGTGGATAAAGAGAAATACAAGTGTATCCTGCCACTGATAGCCAGTGGCAACGAGGTGAGTCCAGCAGAGTTCCTTTGAAATTATAAACGGGAGATGAGTCTTTATCGTGTCATTTTTAATGTCATAAAATATCCCTTCTGTTCCAGGAAGAAGAAAAGGACTACAAAGGTCCTACTCCAGGGGAACTGCTGGAACCTCTCTTTAAGCAAAGCAGCTGTTCCTATAGAGTATGTTACTTCTGTGTTGGTATTAAATGCTAATTAAAAGGTTGTGTGTAATCCAGTCCGTGTCAAGGTTTGGGTGGTAAATCAAGTACTAGTTCAATTTGAAATAAGGTCTCTGCACCTTTATATCTTAATGTTGCAGATAAAATTCTGTATGACTGAAGAAGTCAGGATTCAGAGAAATCGTGTTGCTACCGTAGCAATTGAAAAATGGGAATTTTACTTACAATTTTACCTATTTATTTATTAATTTTCCCTTCGTTTTATCTGTGTGAGAGTCAAAGAAGCTTTGCCTGGTGTGTTTCTTTGGAACATCACCAAAATGTTTGGGGAGCACTGAGGGCCCTCACTGTGCTCTTGTTTTTGAGGGTGCCCCCAGCATGCCCACACAGTTGCTTGGGTTGCAAGCCCAACGTTTTTGGGGGGGTTTTGTGGTGTGTAAATATATCTAAACGTAATTTTTTTAAAATGTATTTCAATTTTAAGATTGAGTCTTACTGGACTTACGAGGTCTGCCATGGAAAACACATCCGTCAGTACCACGAGGAGAAGGAAACAGGGCAGGTGGGCTGCTCACAACCCCTTCCCCGCTGGCACCTTCCTGCTCAGCTCCTCCAGAAGGCTGGAATTCCTTCAAAAAGCAGAGAGAAATGGTTACTGACACTTTTTTTACCTTCTTTTGGTTGCAGAAAATAAACATCCAGGAGTACTATCTGGGGAATATGATGATGAAGAACCCATTATCAGAACCAGGTGTGTCTCAGATTATTATATTTTGCTGATGGTAATGCATTATGTGGGTTTTAATTATTCCTGGCTGAGAAATACAACTGTAGAAAACTGATTCCCCAGTGCAATAGAGTAGAATTTTGTAGACTGCTTGGGTTGTTTTCCCAAATAAATTGTTTTCAGTTAATTCTTTTTGGCACCTCTCCTTGCATCCATCCTGTCAGTTTTGCTGTGCTAATTCATCAGCTGCATTAATCTGCAATAATTAGTGCCAGGGAAAGAAAACAGAGGATTTAAGACACGGAATCAATGTATGACAGCCCAGACTTTGGCAATACACCCTTTTATTTGGGTGGGGAGAAGTGTTTTTCAGACTGTGAGCAGAGGGCAGAGCTCGTAGCACACCTTGGGCTCTGCTGCTTCCTGACACAACGGAATCTGCAAACCCAAACACTTACCTTTGCTGGTAGATTTGATCCTTGAACAGTTTGGGAGTCTTTTTAGGGAACCTGGCGCAGATCTTCAGAAATACTCAAGTGCCTAAGGTGGGACTCAGGTGGAAATCGAGTTGCTGAGCTCCAAACTCGAAGAGCAGTTTAGAGGAACTGATTTTCAGAGCACTTTTTGCCTGTAAAATAGTCCAAAGAAGTCTTAAAAATCCAGAGACTAAGCATTCATTCATCAGGGTCGATGGAAAGAATAGAAAGAAACATCCTCTGGGTTGGGGTTATTGTTTCATTCTAGGCTGGTGTGTAACAGGTGGGCCTGTTTTCCTGTTCCAGGGTTTTCCTAAAAGTGATTAACTGAACACTGCAGTCTTTTGCAGGGGGTTTAATGCTATTAATCCCATTCCTGGATCCCTGCCTGCAGCCCTGAGTTAGGTCTTAGTCCTGGAAAAAGCAGTGCCTGAGAAATGGCATTGCTGTGGGAGCGAGTCACAGGGATCACTGGTGGTGCCTCATTCTCTGAGGTGCTGCTGCACAGAACACAAGATGTGTCATTCAAGTCACAGTTTTATGGGGCTGGGTGCTGAAATGATGTGAGATGATGCTTCAGGTCGTCTCAGCTGAGTCCTTCAGGCTGTTGTCCCTCTGCCCTTCCTGCTGAGGTGGCAGATCGTGTCCCTTCCCTGCTTCCTGCGCAGCAGCTCATGCTCCTCCCCAAGCACCTGCCTGTTCCCTGTCCAGTTCCCTCCCTTCCCAACAGGAGCAGCAGCAGTGACGTGTTTTCCAGCCCTGCCTCTGGTGTGAGGGCTGAATTAGGCCTGTCCTACCAACCCCAAATTGTTCTAAGGCCATGCTGACTTGTATTTTGCTCTGGACCCCAGACCACTGGTTGTCTCCTTTCTTTCCTCTTTTGCACCTGCAAGTGGCTCTTGGCAGTGCACAAAGTACCAGCAAATACACAAACCAGATAAGCTTCTCTGTGTATAATTTCATTTTACTTCAAGTGCCCAGACTTACCTCGTTCTTAATTATTCCCCAGATCAAGAAGAGAAGGAAAATTCCAAAGATGGTGCAAAAGAGGCAAGTGAAAAACATCTGTTTTAACTTTTCCCATCAATAGTGGAGGCAATTTATGTAGGATCACAGAATCCCAGAAGGATTTGGGTTGGAAGGGACCTTAAAGATGATCCAGTTCTACCCCCTGCCATGGGCAGGGACACCTTCCACTAGCCCAGGTTGCTCCAACCTGGCCTTGGACACTTCCAGGGATGGGGCAGCCACAGCTTCTCTGGGCAACCTGTGCCAGGGCCTCCCCACCCTCACAGGGAAGGATTTCTTCCCAATATCCAATCTAATGATGAAATGATGTAATTAGTCCCCTCCCAAAATGAGTATCAAGAAATGAAACTGTTCCTGAGCTGCACTTTTCTCACTTTTAATGATCAGTCCCAGCTCAGAAATTTAATTTAGTCTTGCTACTTAAATCTTGCCCTTCTATTTATTTACAGTATTCTAATCTTAATCTTAGATAAGATGAATTCTGTGCTCTCCTTAACCACATAACCACAGACAGTTATTTTCCCAGCCACATTAGAGGTCTCCATTCCCTTAGTAACACTTCCATAGATTTTAGGAAGAAACACTTAACAAAGCACAAAATCCCTAAGAGATTGACTTGCTGACCCATCCCATAAAACTCTGTGCTTCCCTTTCCCACTTGTTTAGGCCCCAAAATTCAATTTGAGTTTCCAGGTTTACATCAAAACAATGGAAGTAGATGAAGTATGTTGGAGTTTGGAATTAGCAAGAGCAGGTTTGACCTCACTGCCAGTTATCCTTCATTTTCCTGCTGAAATGAACATTTTGTGTCTGTGTCCTTTATAATATCCCAGATACTATAAAGGGGTGGCTGTGCAGTGATCTCAGCAATATCCAGGCCTGAGGAGCATTTTGGAGGTCACTGAGGGGGCAGAACGTGGCCTATTTTAATGGCAGTGGTAGCTGTGCCTCTTGGAAAGTCAAGAAAAGCAGGTGTTTTGTAGTGTAGCTGCTCAGTTTCAGAGGAAATTTAAGTTTTTTACTGCCTTTTTTTTTTTTTTTTGACAGTATTTATGATGCACTTACAGTGTCTGGATTTCAGCCTATAAAGAATTTAGGCGTGGAATCTCTAGCCAGGAAGGGGCATGTTCACCCTCTAACCTCGTGAATGCCTTACTGCTTCACTCAGGGAACAGTTTTTTGGGAGGGTCAGTGGCCTGTGACAGTGGGATGTGGCTTAAAAGCCAGAGCAGGTGAGGGACAGAAAGGTCCTTGGATCCTTGGAGTGTCCCGACCCCAGAAGGCACCCCTGTGTTTTAGCCCAGAGCCCCATTTGTTGTGCACTGAAAACCTGCAGTAGCTCAAGCAGCACAGGTGGGAAAAGATCAGTTTTGTGGGTTCTGGCATAAACAGAATTTTGGGAACCCAAGAACTCCAGCTGCTCCCAAGACAGGAGCCAGGAGAGGGACCTTACCACTTTAGGGAGTTAATTTCTTAAAGGGGAAGCTGGATGGAACACGAAGGAACAAACCCAAAGAGAGCTGACTTACAGGTGTGAAAAAGTGGAATTACTTTGTACATACCTTGAACGTTGTCAGTCACAGCCACAGGCGGGGTGGGATCCTCTGGATAAGGAGCAGCCCGGGCTGGGAATGCCGGGCTGGGAATGCCAAGAGGGGCGGTGCAGGTACCGGGGTGATTTCACAGGGGTGGCTTTGGCTGCTGAAACACCCGAGCAGCTCCCCAGGTCTGGTTTCACCCCAGCGGTGGTGGTGGGTTCCAGAAGAGTGGGAGGGGCTTTCCCTTTGCTCTCCCCCGCGCAGATCCCCACCAAGAACATCGAGGGGCAGATGACGCCGTACTACCCGGTGGAGCTGGGCAACGGCACGCCCTGCAGCCTGCGGCAGAACCGGCCCCGCTCCAGCACCCTCATGTACATCTGCCACCCCGAGGCCAAGCACGAGATCCTCTCCGTGGCCGAGGTCACCACCTGCGAGTACGAGGTGGTGATTCTGACCCCGCTGCTGTGCAGCCACCCCAAGTACAGGTAGGGTGCCACGCTGTTCCCCCCTGCCCGCTGCGGGGTCTGGGGCACCTTGTTTCCCCCGTGAAGTTGCACCACGTTTGCACTTTGTGGACACCTGCAGGGATTGATCCCAGGTGGGAAGCAGGACTTGAGTTTCAGTAGCCACCACGAAATCACAGAATCCCAGAATCAGCCAGGGTTGGAAAAGACCTCCCAGATCATCCAGTCCAACCCTTGCTCCAACCCCGCCGTGGTTCCCAGCCCATGATGCCACATCCCAGCACCGATGCTACATCCACTCTCACCTTAAACACCCCCAGGGATGGTGACTCCAACCCCTGCCTGGGCAGCCCATTCCAATGCCTGATTACCCTCTCTGGAAAAAATTCCTTCCTAATATCCAACCTAAACCTCCCCTGGCACAGCTTGAGACCGAAATGGGCATTAAAGGCAGATTAAGAACGCTTACCTTCTCTTAGCTTGTGACTTCAAGGTCTTGAGGGATCATCTTCACGGTGTTTGAAGACTGCAGATACCACATGTGTACATAGGCTTTTAAAATCTCTACAAAACCAAAAGTGTGATCTCCAGCCATAACCTTAGCCTTGATTTTAGCTCCTCACAACATGAGGAGCTCTCTAGAAGCCATTTTCATGTGGAGAATTCACAATTTCGGTGTTATTGGCCAAAAATCAAAGTGTAGGGTTCTTTTTTCCTCCCCTTCCCTGAGCTGTACCTGTGCATCTGAGGGATCCCTTAGTCTCAGTCATGCCTCTTTGGACCTTCCAAGGAGCGTAAAAGAGAGGTGCAAAGGGAATAATATGACATACAAACACTGCAGGATAATGGACAGGATTCCTGGCTTTACACAGATGTTGGAAAAGGGGAGTATTTAATCCCTGTTCTAAAACAGGCCACAAAGTCTAAAGGCAAAATCCCGCACTGTGCATTTTATAAACACTTGGCAGCCGGAGTAACTAAGTTAAATGTTAAGTGTCCATAATAAATTTTCTCCTGTAGATGAGCTCGCACATACTCTGTTATCTGTTGCACTGTTACCTGTTTACTGTGGGAGTGTTTTAAGCCTTTGTATCAGTAGCAAAATAAATAGAAAGTGCACAGGCCAGCGGTTCTGTCGCTTGGTAAGAATAAAATGCAGAGCTGCTGCCTCCTTCCAAAGGGAAGGCATGGAAGGAAGGCTTCCTGGCCACCACCAGGAAACACTTCCAATAAACCTGCAGGATCAACATTCCCCACCTCAGTCAATAAGGAAGGGTGGGGGTGGCAGGCTGGGAATGCTGCTCAGTGGCACCACGGGGATCACAGCCCACTGTTTTAAGTGCAGTGCAGTTTTTTCCTGCTGTGTTTTCCCCCAAGCAGCCCCCTCAGCCTCCAGGGCTTTCCCCCTGCACTGCCTGAGCAGAAGTAGCTGCACTCAGAAGCTCCCAGCTCTGGTGAGGTGAAGGTGTGACACGTTCCTACCTTGCTGGGCAGGTTCAGGGCTTCCCCCGTCAACGACATCTTCTGCCAGTCTCTGCCAGGATCCCCACTGAAACCCCACAACCTGGAGCAGCTGGAGAAACAGCAGGAGATGCTGAAGACACCCTTCAGGAGGGTCAAGGAGGTAGGATTTGTTTTCATTTTAAAACAGAAAAAAATATTTTCCGTGTTTAACGCGTTCCGTGTCAGCCTTTCAAATAGCCTTTAAGCTTGTTGAGACCATCTGTTAACTCACCTGATTTGGAAGGGAAACAAAGCAAGTCAGTTTGGGCTACTAGTTTAAAGCTTCTGTAGCCTTTTTTAGCCTTCGGGTCACAAATGTTTGAAGGTTTGGACTGGAATTTTCTTTCGGCTAAAACTGACCGGAACAGCCAACTGGGCTCAGCGTTCAGTAATTCATCTGATTTATAAGACTTTGCAGGGGATTTAACTGCAGCCTTTAAATTTCAGGAAGAAATGCCTTCAACAAAAGAAGAGAAGTTCTCTTCCATTCACAAGCCTGTGGCTGTTGGAAGCCACCAGCTGTTAACGGTGGGGACAACCCACATCTCCAAACTGACTGATGAGCAGCTCATCAAGGAATTCCTTAGTGGCTCCTACTGCTTCCACGGGGTGAGGAACAAGGCTACATGCAATAAATAGCTACTCCTTACCTGCACATCCTGCTTTATGTGTTTGCTTAGTTTTCACCTTTAACCTGTCTGTTGAAATTCGATTTATTTGAGCAGCGAAATGAGAGTAGGTAATGAGAATCTCACTCTGTTAATTGACAATTATGGAGTTTTACAGCTCAGATTTAGGGTTTAAGGTCTGGAGGGAAAGGCACAGGGTTGTTTTGGGGTGTTCTGGTTGTTTTAGGGGTTCTGGTGGTTGTGTTTTTTAATGCTGAGCTTGTACCTCTCCCCAGGGCGTCGGCTGGTGGAAATACGAGTTCTGCTACGGCAAATACGTTCATCAGTACCACGAGGTGTGTTTAAATACTTCTGGTGGTTCTCTGTGTTTTACTTATTTTACTTTTGTAGTGCATTTGACAGATGGCTGGGGGGGGTGGTGTTAGAGGATCTGGAGGAAAGACACCTCCTTTTAATTTTATAGTGCATTTAATAGGTGCTCGTGGGGGTTGGAGAATCTACCTCCTTTTCTTGGCTGATCAACAGCTTGGGCTCAAGAAGCTGGATTTCGGGAAGTAAACCCCTCTGTACACTGTGTCATTATCAGCCTTTCATTTTTTTTCTTAGGACAAGGAAAGTGGCAGGACCTCCGTGGTCGTGGGTACCTGGAGCAAGGAGGAGCACGTGGAGTGGTCGAGGAAGAACGCGGCCAGAACCTTCTACCTGCGAGAGGATGGCACCCAGACCGTCAGGTACAGACACTGCTGCTGCCACCCCTGGCACAGGAGAGCCCTGGGAATACTCCCCTGATTAACAGATACAACAAACTGTCAAGAGCAGCCTGTTCAGATTTATCCCCCTCCCCCCCCGGCCCCAAATCCACATCAAAAATAAGTAATTCAGCACTTGGGAGATGGTGCAGAATAAAACCTTCCACTACTGAACAACCCTTTGCTCCTGCAGTACAACCTGTTGCTGTTTGTGTATTAAATACTTGCTGAATAGTGAGGTGGTGGCTCACACCACTTACTTGCCTGCTTAAAAGAGGTTGTGTTGAATACTTCCAAACTCTTCCGTTCCGATCTTTCCTGGCAGGATGGTGTCTCATTTCTATGGAAATGGAGATGTTTGTGACTTGACAGACAAGCCAAGGCAGGTGACTGTGAAGTTGAAGTAAGTGAACTGATGTTCTGTGTGTGTTTCCTGGGTCGGAGGGGGGAGCTGCTGCTGTTGTCACGGAGCTCCGAAGGCAGCGATTGTTAACTCAGTAAAAATGCTGCAGATAGCAGTGAAACGCATTATTTTGTGCTTCTCACACCCCAGACATCCCAATTTCTCCTCTGTTTTCAGATGTAAAGAGTCTGATTCCCCTCACGCTGTGACCATTTACATGTTAGAGCCTCATTCATGCCAATACATCCTGGGGGTAGGTAAAGACACGCCTGAGATCAGCTGCCAGGTCTCAGGTGTATGTTTAAGGTGGCCCCTTCCTTCCTTCCAGTGACTCTTCCCAGGATTCCTGCAGTGCTGAGTTCGTGGTCTCTGATGTTTTGGTGTCTCTGTTGCAGGTGGAGTCTCCAGTCATCTGTAAAATCCTGGATACAGCAGATGAATACGGGCTCCTCTCTGTGCCCAGCTGAGGACAGCAAAGCCCCCTCCATGAGCCAAATCCCGACATTTCCCACGGGAACAGCCACCTGTGTGAGCTGACAAAGGCCTCACCAGCACAGCTCTAAGCTGAGGGACTCGTGAACCACTTTGTGTATAACTATGTGTATATAAGAGCTTATGGATAAACTTTTAATGATTAAAACCCTGTCTTGCACTTCCTGCCTGGCTCGTGTGTGACACGTTCCACCAGCAGCATCCCTGAGGTACAAACTGCCCGCTGGAAACAGGCACAGTGATAACTGAAGCTTCAAGTGAGGAGCCCAGCTGCCACCAGAAGGAAAAGGTTGAAGCCAACCCTTCCTGCTCAGGAGCCACACCACCTCTCGTGGTTTTTCTACTGCACCAGCATTACCTCTTTGTTTGACTGTTGGCAACTGTGTTTTCACTGTACCTTACCCCTCTCTTCACCTGCTGTTCCTTCTCCCAGCCTGGGCTGCTTCCCAGGACATTCCATCTATTTATTTATTTATATTTAACACTGGAGGGTTCATCCTCATATAATTATTCTGCTGAACACCCTCCCTGCCATCGGGTCTAGTTCCCTGGAGCGTGTCTGCCTCGCAAAGGAGATATGGGAGGTTTTACTCTGCTGGCACTAGAAATTCCCAGAAGCTGGAGAGGGAGGGGATGATCTGAAGTTAGAAATAGGTGGAACAAGTTTGTAATGGCCAACACTCAGAGCCTTGAGCATTTGGGGTGTAGCAACAGTGTCTGGTTTGTTGTGTTGGTCACTTCCGTGTGCCCACCACGGTTCCTGTTTCGTGGAGCCCTTGTGCAAGGCACAGGAATTCCTGGCTGCGGGGCGGAAATGTGCCAGCCCTGTGCCGTGTGACTGGTCAGGTGCTGCCCAAAATAACCCTCCTGAACTGCTGGACTGTTGCAGCACATGCCTTTTAGTGTCTCATCAAGCAGAAAACCCAAACAGCAGCAGCAGCAGCAGCAGCAGCAGCGTGACTTGACATTTAAAGTGACAGTCACTCTCCTTGCTCATATCAAGGTGCCAGAGGGAACTGGAAAAGGGGAAGAGTCTTTTACACAGATTTCATTCCCCCCCCCAGGAAGAGAGTCTGCCCATATTTCCCCACCACAACCTTCTTGCAAAGCATTCACTAGATGAGCAAAAAGTGGCCCAGGTTTTAATCCAGGAGCTTTTAGAAAAGAGGAGACGTTAAAACCAGTGTTGCCCACTCTTCAGATCCTTACCTTAGTTTCCCTCGAGTTCTCTTCCTCCCTTGAACAGTCACAGCTGGACCCATCTCATCAGGCATCTGGTCCTGCCTGCCAGAGGTGTCACTGCCCCAGGCCATGCAGCCAAAGTACAGTAAGGAAAGGTTAAGACATGTTTCTCCTCATGCTGCCTTTGCAAGGGGCTGGGTGAATCCCCTTGTTACAGCTCTGGATCCGTGTGATCCCTTTGGGATAGCTGTATCTTGAATCAAGGCTGCCCTGTAGCTCCTTGGCTGCTCTTGGGAAAACCTGGACAGGCACAGCCCTGCCCCAGCATCCCTTGGGCTGAGTCACGGAAAGGGAAGGGAACCCCTGACACCCTAAACCATCCTGCCCACCACCCCTCACTTGTGATCAGCCCAGAGGACAGGCCAAGAACAGTCATCCTGCAGAATGTCCAGAATTCCCCTCACGGAAGGGGGAGGGGGAAGCACAGGCCTGACTCAGCAGCCACAGCACCTGGTGCCCCCCAGCACCAGCTTGTGCCACTGCCTGAGCAAGCACAGGGTTGCCAAACCCGTGCTGTTTGTGTCCCTCAGCCTCTACTTCCCCCTGCACAGGAAACCCTTCCTGCTCACAGCTATTCCTGCCCGGCATCCGGGCTACAGAAGGAACAGGAACATGCTTTGCTCCCCCCTCTCTCCTCCCTCCCCAGCCAACAGTAGAGGTGGGAGCGAGGGGAGGAGGCAGGACCCACACAAAAACCCCACAGGGCACAGCAGACCACGAGTTGCTACTGCTACAAGTAAATTCCAATAGAATTCTACCATTTTCACACATTTGAATCTAAAAGAAATGGACTTGAGAGCAACCTGCTGCCTCAACCCTCTCTCAGACAAGGTGCAGGAGCACGTCAGGGCCAAAACTGGGGGGCAAACAAGGTTCTTGGGTACACAGAAAGCTCCCAGAACTGGAGGGCTGCAGCTTCTGTGCTGCCCTGCTCAGGTTTGTGCCTGAGGGGTTCTGCAGGTTTGCTCCCATACCTTTGGGAGGTAGAGCTGTTCCACGCAGACAAGTGCATTTCCTGGCCATAAATACCTAAGATTTTCATCCAACACACAAATCTAAGCCCACCTTAGTAAGAGAAGCTCCTGTGACATCTGGTCTCCTGAAAGGCTGGTGCTGATCCTCTCTGGGTTTGAGCAGCTCCTCTGCAGGTTCAGCTCTGCTCCCTTAAATCACCTTTCCAGCACACAAAACCCCATCCCCTGCAGAGAGAGAGCGAGAACAAGTGGCAGACAACCTGCTTTGGGAGTGAAATCTCTTTGCTTCATCACCCTGCCGTGGTCCTGCTCTTGGTCACACAGTGTAGACTTTCCTTTCTCACTCACAGACCTTTCTGGTGTCTTTTCTTCCTCCACAGTCTCCAAAAGAAGAGGCTGCTTAGAAAAAAAAAAAAAAAAAAAGAATAAACAAATATAGAGAGGGTGGGTTGGATGAGTTAAAGACAGAATAATTCCAGCACAGTGTGTTGTAGAATAACTGTGCTTGTACCAAAAAAGAGTCTTTTTCGCTTTGTCCCTTCCAGCCATGATTTCCTCTGGGATTTTGCTGGGCCCTGTGCTAGGACATGGCTGCTCCACCTTCCCAAAGGGAAGCACAGCCCAAGGTTCTCTGTATTTAGATGGAGAATTGTCTGACTACTGGGGCTCACCCCATGCTGAGAACAGGAGATAAAATCTCCCCTGACATATTCTGACTGCTCTCCATCTCCTGTGTCTCTCACCAAAGCAGACAGGGATCTGTCTAAAGAACTGATGACTGCAGGGCAATTCCCAGAACCTGTCCCAGCAGGAAAGTGTCTGGTTGGACCAGACAGACAGCACGAACCACCTCGGATTTTCCAGCCCCCAGGACAGGGCAGGGGAGCCTTCAGGCTACCACAAGAGTTTCCAGTTTCCAGTCACACCAGTGACCAGCTGCAAAAGAGTGGGGAAAAAAAAGTTGTAAGTGATATACAGACAAGTTCTGATCCCCAGTGGAAGCTTGAGGTGATAATTGAGAGCAGGGTCCTTACCCAGTGGGTGTCCCTGTGGGCCACAGACCGACCCCAGAAGGTGCAGTGGCATTTCAGACCCCCCTCCCCACCTGAGCTGTATTTATATTGTATTCTCTGAGGGAGGGCAAAGGTAAAGTTACAGGGGGTGTCACATCACGCTCAAGTGGAGCTCGAGTGGCTTTGGTCATTAGCATGGGGCAGTGGCAAAAGCAACGGGGATTTTTGAGCTAATGAAGTGAAGTTCAGCTTTGTGCAGCTCAGTTCCCACAAGCTGTGTTGCTTTGGATGGAGCGTGACCACAGCACCGCTGTGCTGTTCCATGTCTTCCACTCCAAGCTCCCTCGGCACTCCTGCTCCCAAGGTGCACAGACAGCCCGTCCCTGGTGAACTCCAGCCAACCCACCCGCTCCTTCCAGCGAGCTTTGTCTTCTCCCCCCACCTGTGATGCTCGGGTCGGAGCGAACCCTCTGCCCCGCACCGTCCCAGCGCCAGCGCAGCACAACCAGCCACCCCCACCTTCCCTTTCCCCCTCGGCCAGGGGTTGAGCAACGTCCGAGAGCGGCACGGTGGGGAAAACTTGACAGATCTCACCGGGGAGAATCACGTCCGGCACAGCCTCCTCCTCCTCCTCCTCCAGCCGGGCAGAGGGAGTGCGGGGCGGATGCCGCAGGGCTCCGGGGCTGGGCGGGCTCGGGGGGATCCCAGCCCGCCCCCGCTCCCATCCCGGAGCCACAAAAGGCACCGGCGGCAGCACAAGGGACAGGCGAGGGACCAGAGCAGGTACAGGGGGTCGGAGAGGCGGCGGGAGGGCAGGTACGGGGGGCAGAGGGACGGGAGGGTGGCTGGGAGCAGGAACGAGCTGGGTGGTACATCCGTGGTGCTCTTCACATCCCTGTGGTGCTCCGGCGGCTGTGGGTGTTCCTGCGGGATGTGCGGTGCGCTGGGTGTTCCTGCGGGATGTGAGGTGGGCTGGGTATTCCTGCGGGATGTGGGGTGGGCAGCAGAGGGTCCAGGGACACAGCTGGCAGTCGCTGGGGTCCCTTCTCTTAGACTGATGGTCCGAGCCCGTGGGCAGCAAAGGGGACTGTAGTGGCAGCAGGTGACTCACCTGGAGCTCCGCCTTTTCAGGGAATACATCCACGGCACGGAGCAGCGGGATCAGGGACTGGTGACAGAGACCCGGGGCAGGACTGGAGCCGGGCAGTGCTCCCGGCACTGGGAATCCTCCAAAGCCCTCAGATACGGGGGCAGTGACCTCTCCCGGCTGCTTCAGAAAAGCCTCCCATGTCCCACTTCCAAGCAAACTTCCCCTGACAGGTAAGGCCCCGCAAACCACAGGTAAATCCTCGGCAGAGCAAAGCTCCAGGGGGCTGGGATCACGGGAAGATCCGTGGTCACAAAGTTCCATGGAGCTTTACTGAGGTGGCTGGACAGGTTTTGGACGGGTCAGACTTGCCTGGTTGTTGATGAGAGACATAAAAGAGACGTAAAAGAGTCCCACGGAGAGGGCCCAGACTGGCACTGCAGATTGTGCAATGGAAGAGGGCATTGCAGAGGTACCTGGAGAGAAGGGAAAGAGAGAAAAAATAATTCAGACTTTACCTACAATGACCTGAAATGAATAGTGCCCTCCTTAAATCCTTCTCTGACACTCCCTCTCTCTTACTCTCAAATAAGTTGTATTTTCTTTTGGTAGATCAAAAGGGATTCATGGATGCAATTAATGAAACGATTTCTGGATTTGCAAGTAAATTAGGATTATTTTTGAACACGGACCACTTCATAATGATGGATTTGACATTTCTTTTCTCCAGGATGAGGGTCCTTCCTGGTTGCCTTCATCTCTACTTCATTCCTTTCTTGTTCAGTGGAGCACACGGATTCCTAACGTGGAGAATACCCACAGCCTTCCCAGTAGTTTATAACTACTCCTATTCCAACCTCTCCTCTGTCTCAGAAGCACAAGCCCCCAAAACAGCAAGAGCTCTCAATTTCTCACATAACGTCATTGAAAAAGTAACCAAGAGGGACTTAGAAGGTTTTGAGGCGCTGGAAGTTCTGGACCTTTCCTACAATCGGATTCGGGATGTTGAGCCCGGTGCACTCCAGAGCCTGCTCAGCCTGGTTTCTCTGAATTTGTCATTCAATGACGAGAAGCTGCTTCTATCAGGTCTCCCACCCCACCTGGAGCTCTCACCCACCGGCAACGCCTCGGGGTCTTTGCAGTTTTCCAAGAATTCTGGTAAGTCCCCAGAGGCTGCTCTGGAGCCTTCCGTGCCCACCAAGGAGCCGCCACCTTCCAGACATCCTCCTGTCCTGGAAAACCTTAACCCCAGGCTCAGGCGGAGCGCTGGGGATCTTCTCTGGAAGGGAGGGACAAACACAACAGTGTTTCCAACAGCCACACCAAGGCCCAGCCTCTGCGGAACTCCCATCAACGGGACACTGGATCTGTCCCACAGCAACCTCTCCGAGGACGAGTTGATGCTAAAACTGGACGGGGACGCCTGCCAAGCTCAGCTGGCCAGCGTTCTGGAGCTTGACATCAGTCACAACGACCTGAAAATGGACCTCGTGTCGCTGTTCGTCCTGTTCCTGCCGATGGAAAACGTGCGGTCGATCGACGCCAGCTCCAGCAATTTAACCATCAACATCCTGGATGTGGGGGCCATCTGCAAGTTCCCATTCCACCAGCTTTTCTTCGTCAACATCAGCCACAACCCCATCAACAGCCTGGACACGCTGTGCCTCCCTTCCACCATCAAGGAAATCGACTTGTCCTTCACCAACATCAGCCAAATCCCCCGGAATTTCGCTGCCAAACTGCTTAACTTGGAAAACATGTACGTCCAAGGAAATCACTTCATCTACACGGCCTCTCCGCGCAGCGGGAACGCACTTCCAACGTGTGTCCCTCCCCCTGGGACCGTGCACATCGAAGCCATTTCCCTTGTCAGGACCCAGTTCGGGACACCCATTGAAAGCCTTCCCAACAAAGTGAAACACCTGGGCATGTCCAACTGCTCCATCGTGGAACTGCCGGAGTGGTTTGCTGACACCATGGAAGAATTGTTATTTTTGGATCTCAGCCACAACCGCATCTCTGCGCTTCCCAACTTCCCT
The DNA here is from genome assembly GCF_003945725.1 of Corapipo altera. Taxonomy (NCBI): domain Eukaryota; kingdom Metazoa; phylum Chordata; class Aves; order Passeriformes; family Pipridae; genus Corapipo; species Corapipo altera. The sequence goes on from NW_020884911.1 coordinate 1,074,935, forward strand.
CCCTCCCTGCGGCACCTCGACATCAGCAACGGCGACATCAGGGTCATCCCCCCCAGCCTGAGATCCCTCTCCAACTTAACAACATTTAACATCCAAAACAACAAAATCACGGAGATGCACGTGGAGTATTTCCCATCGGCTCTGAAAACCTGTGACATCAGTAAAAACAGGTTGAAGGTGCTGCCCTTAACCAAGGCCCTGGGGAACCTGGAACACCTCAACGTTTCTGGGAACCTGATTGCCCGGCTGGAAACTGGCGACCCCCTTCCCGCGCTCGCCAGCCTGGACAGCAGCCACAACCTCATCCCAGAGCTGCCCGACGGCCTCGGGGATTCCCTCCTGGCGCTGAAATATCTCAATTTATCGGGGAATAAGATCTCCTTTCTGCAGCGTGGCTCCCTCCCAGCCTCTCTGGTGGAGCTGGACATCAGCGACAACGCCATCACCACCATCGTGGAGGACACGTTCGGCCCGCTGACGAGCCTGAGGGTCCTGACTGTCCAAGGGAGACACTTCTTCTGCACCTGTGACTCCTACTGGTTCGTGAACGTCTACATCCACCAGCCCCAGCTGCAGATCAGGGGCAGGGGGGGCGTGAGGTGCAGCTTCCCCCCGGACAGGAGGGGCTCCCTGGTGGAGAGCAGCCGCCTGACGCTGCTGCGCTGCTCCCTGGGGCTCCAGCTGGGAATCACCGCCGGCACCGCCGCCCTCGCCGTGCTCCTGCTCACAGCCCTGTGCTGGCACTTCCACGGGCTCTGGTACATCAGGATGGGCTGGTACTGGTGCATGGCCAAGAGGAGGCAGTACGAGAAGAGGCCTGAGAACAAGCTCTACGACGCCTTCATCTCGTACAGCGAACACGACGCCGCCTGGACCAAAGAGAACCTGCTGGAGAAGCTGGAGAACGACGGGTTCAAGATCTGTTACCACGAGAGGGATTTCAAACCGGGCCACCCCGTGCTGGGGAACATATTTTACTGCATAGAGAACAGCCACAAGGTCCTGTTTGTCCTCTCCCCCAGCTTTGTGAACAGCTGCTGGTGTCAGTACGAGCTGTACTTTGCCGAGCACCGGGTCCTGAACGAGAACCTGGATTCCCTCATCATGATCGTGCTGGAAGACCTCCCGCCCCACAGTGTCCCACAGAAGTTCAGCAAGCTCAGGAAGCTGCTGAGAAGGAAAACCTACCTGAAGTGGAGCCCTGAGGAGCACAAGCAGAAGCTGTTCTGGCATCAGTTGAGAGCGGTCTTAAGGACAACCAACGAACCCCTCGTGAGAGCAGAGAACGGAGCTGCTCAGGAGATGTACGAGCTGGAATGAGACCTGAGGAACTGGGAAGGTTGTGCCTGGAAAGCCTGTGGTCAAACAGAAGTGTTTACCTCCTGCAAAGGCTCAGTGGTGCCACAGGGTTTGCCTGGATCAGCCCCAGGAGAGGTCACTGGCGGGACTGTCGCGCCTGCGTTATTCCCTCTGATAAAGGAATCCCGAAGGGATGAGACCCAAGTGCTGAGAAACAGCCTTTTCTTCCCAGGTGCTTGAATTTCTCCAGCTATTTCCAGCATTTCTGCAAGTGCAGTGGATGTCACCTGAAGGGAAGAACAGCTCAGGTCACACTGCGTGTCCTCGCTGCTTTCTGAGGTGGTTGCAGTGATAAGGGATGTAAAGATTCCCAGAGTAAAGATTCCTGGTTCCAGGACAGCCTAAGGTGGGAACACACCTGTGTGCAGGGAAGAAAGCCACAAGCCAGGCTGGCACACAGGCTGCAGCTCCCTTCTGTGGTTGGAGCAAGAAAAGATGAAAGATTTACTAAATTCAGCCACCTGAGAGGTGCCATAGCAAACCCACACTGCCCCAGCTTTTGGCCTCTGTGACTGCTGTGAGAGAGGAGACTTGGAAACTTCTATAAGCACAAAATAAAACATACAACCAATGCAAATACCAGCTGAGTGTGTCGGTGTCTGCTGTTAGGTAACTGGGATTAGCTTTGTTTCATCACAAATCTCTGAATAAACAAAGTTTTGTACATTGTTATTTAGATTTAGGAAAGCTTCACTGTGACAACAGCCACCCTGACCCATTTCCAAGGGACTCAGTGCCACCTCTGCATGGCCCTTGTCCTCACCTAGTGCCACTGGCTGATTTCATTTATTGTGTTTGGGAAAAAAATAAAAGGAAATTCAGCTGATCTAATTTTCACATTCAAGGAAAAATCAACAGGCTGTGGCACAAAATAAACACCAGGTGAGGACAAATCGTTTGGTGGAGCACCAAGTCTGGACTTGCTCCTACAATGAGTGAACCCAAATGACTTCCCAGCAGAAGATCCCAGATCCAGGAATTGCAGGAGGTCTGTGTGCAGCATGTCTGGAACACAGACTCTGAAAGGGAATTAGCTCTGCTGTGACAAAATAAGACAAATCCAGACCTATTTGCTGCCAAAAGGGGGGGGTCACGAAACAAAGATCTGCATTTACAGAGAGATCTCCCAGAACTCACCAGGTGCAAACCCACCTTTCCTCAGCAGCATCAACTGCTTGGAGGTCTTAGATTTAGAGGTTGAAAAAATCCAACCCTGCAGCCCAGCAGCTGAAAAAGCCAACTCTTACCACCCACAGAGATTTAGGACTTAGAAACGCTGTGAATTATAAAAGCATTTCAATGTTTCTGTTCATTTAAACAACCAGAAGTCACTTGTTAACAAGATTAAGGAGCCCCAAGTCATTCAGCAGCTGTTTTTCTAACAAGCTTCTTTATGCTTTCTCCTTTCTTTCTCAACCATCCAGTGCTCACATTTCTCACTTCCTCTCTTCCCACACGTTTCCCACCTCCTTTGTCCCGCACTTTGTTCCTTCCCTCTGCCTGGATCTCTGCTTTTCAACCTTGCAGTCACTCTTTGCTGGTTCCTTACTGGACCTTTACTGGTTCTCTGCTCAGCAAGGAGCTAAAAGAAAAAGGAGAAGTTATGCTCCCAATTATTTTCTCACAAAATTGATTAAATCAGTCCACGGTTCTCTGTGAAGTTGTACCTCCCTATTCCCAAAATCCAACCTCGATTTACTACACCCACAAACATCCCACACAACAATGACCTCAGTAAAACTGACAACTTCAATCAGGTTTTGCTCCTACTGCAGATGAAAAGGTGCTGCACTTTCCTGTGCAGCAGGAAAATTAACCCAAATATTAACACAAGGGTGGTATATCAGGAGCACAGTTGGCACCAAGAGTCAAAGTCTTTTTCATATTAACACATCACATAAAGGCAACAAAACCTCCTTTTCGGACCCTTCTTGCTTTACTCCCACGTGAATATTCAATGCAAACGACTTCTATGAATGAGGTGTGAGGGGTTTAACCTTGTAGCTCGTGCTGAAGTTCATGTGATCCAAACTAAAGGCACAGGAGAAGCTGCACACACACACAGCAAACCCCAAAACTGCTTCATCTGTATTTTTTCCCCTCCAGCACAATTTATACCGAAAAGAAATTCAACTGCAGAACAAACAAACAAGACTTTTTAGTTATCTTCTATACTTATTTTAGAAAGAACCATGTTATTCATTTGGAGAAAAAAAAAATATCTGGGCAGAGACAAAAGACTGATGGAAATAATTTCAATTTTACGTTTATATTAGAAAGTTGTTCACATCGGTTTTATTGCAAGAAAGCTGGTTCTAATTATTCAAAACTAATTCAAATTCAGTGCTCAACAAAGAACAGTGTTCCAGGAAAACCTCCAAAGCAGTTCAGTGAACAAAAAGCCCGAACCAACAACTCTCACACGCAGCAGTTACCGTGGATGTTCTTTTGTTCCTTGTTTCCAAAGTAACAAATCACCTTCCCATCGCTGGCATTTTCCTAAAGATGTGGCAGTTTTCCTGTAAGGAGGTACCAAACGTCTGTGGCAGGGTTGTTTTGGAGACGCTGAGGCTCTGCCGAAGGTGAAAGGTGATTGCTTGTTTGGCAGAGATTTGGTGACCCAGAGCCGGAACCCTCGGGAATTTAAATGTCCCGAGTCATTGTGTCTCACAGGGAATTCCCACAACATGTGACACAGCACAAAAATAAAACACAGTTCCTTTCCAGTTATTTGCTTGCTGTGTAGACCGACAGAGAAAGTTTCTAAGCAGACAGATTAAATCAAACTGATGTTAAGATTTCCTAAACAAAAAAAATCTCCAAAACTTGTAGTTAGTCGGGACGTGGTTTTAAAAATGTTAACAGCTGTCAGTTCTGCCTGTCCCAATTTATAAAAACCACGCACAAAGGAGCAACAAGGAACACAACTCCATGCCTAACAGCTCACCAGTTAGGGAATTCCAGAGGTGACTGCATTACTCCTGTCCTAGAATATTGCAACATTCATCTTTATCCTCACATAACACCAATAAGTAGGTATTGCACAGATACTTCTAGCAGAAGTAAAACACCTCTCCAAATTATTTTGGGGTACACAACACCATCATCCTTAAAATGAGCACCCAGCAGATATTGATATATAAACTGCAGAGGTTTATTCCAGGGCTGTACTTCCCAAAAGTCCTTCCCAGAGGAAATATAACACCGACTAATGCCTTGTCCCACTTGAAGAGGCAGAGATCAAACTCCTGAACTTCAGTGGAACCTGATGGAAATTTTGCCATTTACCTCAAGGGACCCAGGGTTTCACCCTGTGAATAGAAAGGGCTTTTGTTATTACTGAAAGGTGCCACCAGTTTTTCCAACCTTCTGAGATGAGAGAAGTTTCAACTCCAGTAATACCAAGCACCTTCCCAATTCTTCCTTCTTGAAAATACAAGATATTTGTAATACTCTGCCTTATCACAGAAAGGGTTGGGTTGGAAAGCTCATCCAGTCCCACCCCCTGCCATGGGAAGGGACACTTTCCATTAGTCAAGGTTGCTCCAAGCCCTACCCAACCTGGCCTTGTGACATAATAAATCACATAGTTACAGCATTTACTTTCTTTACTCGTCCAGCAGTAAAATTCAGTACCAAAAACACCCTCACGTAACGATCCCAAACACAAATCTAAAACGTATCCCCCTTTTTGACTCGCCAATGAAATTCCAGAGAAATCCCCTGACGGTCACTGCAGCAATCACCAAACAGCTGGACACCAACAGGAATGGCACTGCCATTAACTGGCAGCAGTGCTGTGTCACCTCCCCAGTCACCCTCGGGGGTGGTGGGTCCGGCTACACCGAAGGCACCGGGATGTGCCTGGTGAGGGCAGCACCGCAGTCCCGGCCCACGCCGGGGGTGGGATGGGCGATGTAGGGCTTGGAAAAGCCAAACGTGGAGCTGACCGGCTGCAGGCTGTTGGGGGTGCTCACTTCTTGGGAAGGGCTGCTGTTGTACACGCTGTAGTAGGGCTCGATGCGGGTGTTCATGGGGGTGGAGCTGCTCTGGCCGCAGTGCTGGTGGCCCGCGGAAGCCCTGGGGCTCAGCACGCTGTCCTTGGAGTGGCTGGGAGCGCAGGCCTGCTCCAAGCTCTTCTTCTGAGCCTTCGGAGACAACATGTACGCCGAGTTGGTCTCGTGGTGGGAGGACTTGTTCCTGTTGACTTCCAGGCTGCCCTTGCCCATGGCCTGGAGCCTGGTCCTGTGCTTGCAGCAGCAGAAGACGAGGGCGGCGTAGCGCAGGCACCACAGGACGCGCCGCCGCAGCCCCGCGCTGTTGCGGGAGTAGATGAAGGGATTCAACCCGGACTTGAAAAAAATGAGGGTAAACCCACACAGCTCAAACTGGTAGAGGACGAAGCCCCCGCTGCCGGACAGCACGTCCTGCACCAGGGAGATGCCCAGGGGCAGGCAGCACACCAGCACGGAGAGCACGATGACCACGCACGTCCCCACGGCCCGGGAGTCCTTGGCCGTGGCCAGGTTGACAGCCGACGCCAGCGGGAGCCGCCCGGCGTGCTTGGGCTGTCCGGGGGCCTGCCCACAGCTCTGGGTCCGGTACAGGGCTGGCTGTGGCCGGGGGGTGCCCACGGCCAGCATGGGCGGGCCCTGCCTGGCGCACGCGTTCCTGCGCAGGGCCCGGGCGATCATCACGTAGGACACGGCCACCACGGCCACGCAGCAGATGAAGTCGGCGATGTAGAGGTAGAGGACGAGCCTGCCCCGGCCGCTGGCCAGGCTGGCCACGGGCAGGCAGCGGCGGGAGCCACGGGCGCGCAGCGTGGCCAGGGTGGCCAGGGTGAAGCTGGCGGCCCAGAGCCCCAGCGTGAGCAGCAGCGTGCGGGGCGCCGAGGCGGCGCGGGGCGGCTGCCGGCCCAGCACCACGCGCAGTCGGTGCAGCGCGATCGCCGCCACCGTCTTGAGGGACATGATGATGAAGCCAGAGCTGGTGAGGTGGAAGGTGAAGCAGAAGGCGCCCGGCACGCCGCGCGCCGGCCCCAAGAACAGCACGAAGGCGAACATGGGGGCGGCCACGCCGCAGAGGAACAGGTCGCAGAAGGACAGGTTGAGGATCATGAAGTCGAAGTCGGTGCGGAATTTGCGGAGGGCCGGGTCGAAGAAGGAGAGCAGCACGATGAGGTTGCCGTAGGAGCCCAGGCAGAAGACGAGGGCCAGCAGGGAGGCGCAGGCGGCCAAGGTGGCGGCGTGGGTGCCCTCCCGCAGCTCCGCGGGGCCGCTGCCGTTTGCGCCCAGCTGCTCCTCCCCGGGCCCCGCCGGCAGCCGCCCCGACCCGTTCATCGCCCGCTCACCGCCGCCTCGGGGGGCTCATCCCCGGCCCGGCCCCCGCCGCCTCGGGGGGCTCATCCCCGGCCCGGGCCCCGCCGCTCACCGCCGGCTCTCCGCCGCCATGGCGCCCGGGCCCGGCCCCTTCCCCGCCCGCCCCGCTCCGCGGCGGGGCCGGACCCGCAGCCCCCCCGCGCTCCCGGCGAAGGCGGGCCCGGGGCTGCCCCGGAGCGGGGCGGGGGATGCGGCACCGGCCTCCCCAGAGCTCCCCAGAGCCTCCTTTGGCGCTGCTGCACCGCCCCGTTCTCAGCTTGGATGCAACGGGCTGTGCCAGCACAGAACGGTTTGTGTGGGAAAGGACCTTAAAGATGATCCAGTTCCACCCCCTGCCGCGGGCAGGGACACCTTCCATTAGCCCAGGTTGCTCCAACCTGGCCTTGGACACTTCCAGGGATCCAGAGGCAGCCACAGCTTCTCTGGGCAAGCTGTGCCAGGGCCTCCCCACCCTCCCGGGGAGGAATTCCTTCCTAAAATCCAATCTCAATCTACTCTCTTCCAGTTTGAACCCATTCCCCCTTGTCCTGCCAGTACTTGCAAACAGCCTTGCCCTGACTTTCCTGTAAGTTCTCTCCAGGCACTTCAAGGGATCGTTCTGAAATACTCACAGGGAGGTGAAGTCCAGAAAACTCTCCTTGCACGTTCTCCCAGCTGGCTCAGGCACACACACAACCCAGGGGCCTCCGTGTCACTGGAAATGCAGGTTGAAGAGATCAAAATCCAGCCAGGCAAGGCACAAAACCACTATGGAAGTACAGTAGATCCAGTTTCTGACTTATGCATGGTACTTGTCTTACAATCATATATACATCAGTCTTAAACTTGTCTTAATAACCATCCCCTACCCCAGCAATCATACAGAGTTGTTCTTAAACTAGGTGTGTACAGGAGGGGGAAGGTCCAAAACCCAAAACATGGTTTCCTGTGGCTTCAAGGTATGTTCCCTCTCAGCTTGGCTGTCCCTTATTTTCCCTCTTACTTATAACTTTTGTTCTCCAGCCTTGGTAAATTTGAATTCTGTGGGTGAATCCTACTGAGCCCTACTGACTACGAGTTGTTTTTTCAGGGGCAAGCTGGGCTCTCCCTCCTTGGATTTTATTATTTACAAATATCAGAGGACATTGCATTACATGATTAAACAAGGCTGACAAAATGTCAGCCTAATGCAAGAGCAAATTACTTCAAAGTGGTTAATGCTGAGGAAATAGTGAGGATTGTTCCCTTCCCATGAAACCAAGGAGCACAAGATCCTCACCTGCTTTCTGAGCAGGCAACACACCTCACTTCAGCTGGACACAAGACCCTGGATAAAAACTGACCTCAGCTTCACACTACGTCTAACCCCTGAGGCCAAAGCCACAGGAGTAACAACACATTTTGCATAACAAGAGTCCTCTAAAAGGTTGGGAAGGTTTGTGTAACTCCAGGTGTGCTCTGGCCAAATGCTCAGCCCTGGGTGACCACAGTTCAGATTCCAGTTCCTAAAAGAGCAGGCAGAAACACACTCACAGAAATAAAGATGCATCTGTCTCACGGGATTGTTTTCAGCAAAAGGAGTGAGCAAGGCTGAGTCTCTGAACTCTTGCATGCTTTTGGAACCCCTGAAAATGGATTTAGGAGTCAAAACTGTAATCCTGGGCTTTACAGCAAGTCGGTTGCTTTAGAACTAGTTACCTGCAAAAGAGCCAAAGAAAACTCTGATTTTTCTCTTGGTAACAGGTTTAGATTGTCACTCATTTCACTAACACAGTGTTTAACAGGTCTGTGAGGAGCAAGGGTGGGTTTAGTCAGGATGTTTTACCCTAATTGCAGTTTCAAATGAAGGAAAAGTATTGCTGGTTAAAGTCTGAAAGGTTCAAACATTCCAGCAGAAAAGAGGGAGAAGGGTTTGTACTCGGGGAGCAAGGAAATGAGCTGAGGCAAAAAAAGATCCCCACGGGAGCACAAACCCCTGGCCGGCCCCTTTGGCACAGCAAAGTGTCTCACTGGACTGTCCCTTTTTAAAAGAGCTTTTTAACTTCTTAAAAGAACTGTCAAAGTTTGGGGTGGAAGAGAAAAGCATGGGAACAAAGCCTGTTTTGCAAGGCAGGAATCACAAGAGCAACAACTCACCTTTAATCCATCAGAAATCAAAGGTAGAAGCTTACAAATATTATCAGAATTATCAGTGCTGAGAACACCCTTGATGCAAGACCACTTTCCTCAGAGTCACTCTCCCTCCCAGGGAGAGAAAACTAACCCTTTTCCCCCCCTCTCACCTCAGGGACTTTCCCTCCTAAATCTCTCTTAACATCTCTGAGAAGCACCTTCATTAGAAATCCTCTTCTGCAGAGCCTGTGCCCCAAGGTGGCTGTGGACAGTGAGTATCCTGTGACAGGGAAATCCCCCAAAAGCTGCCTTCCAGGTACTGCCAGTGAGGATGTAAAACACGTCAGCTGGTAACTCACAGCAGGGTTAAAGTTAAAACATTCCAAGGACAGGGGCCAGCAAAACCTTCTGCTGCCATGTGGGTTTATTTTCCCTTTTACATCTCACCAGATCATTGTGTTTTCCACAGCACAGGGGAAGCTGGAGGCTCTGCTGCAGGATTCCAGGGAGCCTGAAGCTGTGGAGGAAAGTGTGAGACTGAGCAGAGTGTGGGATGCTGGGGATGCCTAACTGTGAAAAACTGCCAGGAAACATCAGTGCACCCAGCACAGGGCTCCCAGCAGCCTGGGAAAGGATACAAAGGATGAAAGGGGACATACCTGGATGTAAAAGGGACACATCAGAAAAAAGGACCTTCATCCCTTTTACTCTCTAATTAAAACCCCAAACCACCACACACAAATTAGTTCGACTTGTCAGTAACACATCCAATTTTGAGCCCGTGGTACCACCCAAAAGCACAAGTTTAAAGTGTTATTCACCTACTGGATGATTTTTCTCATGTATTTTTATCAAAATAAGCATCAAATATACCTGGTTATGGAAATATGGGAGATTACACCACTTAATGTGACCATTTAATGTTCTAGCACAAGAATAACTGAGCAGAGGCTCACTGGCAACTTGAGCAAAAATACACAAAACAAAATCAACCAACCAACAACAAAAACCCCCCAAGCAAACAAACCCCCCCCCAAGCAAACAAAAAACCACCCAAAAACCTCCCACAAATGAATTCTACCTTACATTTTTGCCCTTCCCTGGTGCTTCACAGTGTGGTCACAGGTTATCTGTGCAGACTGACAGGTCCCTAAGGCTATCAAGGCTACCAGATCATCTCCAAGGTGTTTTTCCATCTCCCTTCCTGTTCCAAGGGGAAAAATTCTCTCTTCTCATGCTAGAGCTGTCTCCCTCTCCAGACTGAGGTCCTGGAGTTGGTTCATCTCAAAGGCTTTAGGGAACAGACAGTAGAAGACAAAGTGATGGCAGCTCCGGATTCAGGATGTGTGTGTTGCTCGGGGAAAGTCAGGGAATAAAAGCAGTAATGGAGTTGTGGTCTTTGATGAAGATCTCAAAACTGTTCCTACAGTTCCAGAACAGGAGACTAACAATCCTTCCCTCACCAAAACTCAGTCAGGACAGGTTTGTTCACACTACCACAGGTGTATTTTGAACTATTTTGCTCTATTTACCAGGTGATCAGATTGGATCAAGGAATTGACTGTGGATTCACAACTGGTTGTTGGGAATTAACACCACCTCTGACCACAGAATTCCTTACTGGATCTTGCAGCCAGTTCCAGCTACACTTTGACTAAGAAAAGAAACTCCCAACACAGCACAAAGCAGCAGAGCTGGATCCCACCGTGACCTGCCCTCCAGGTAGGCAGGACAGCACGTGCAATATCTGCTGCAACAGTTCACCAGCCAACACATCCTCTAAAGATGATCCTCTGCACCAAATGCTTTCCATCACTTATAAAGTTTCTCATTCTATCAGCAAACCCATCTCCACTAGAAACTAGTTTCTCCAAATCTCAGAAGTTACTGAGTGTTTTCCTGGTACAAAGTGTTTTTCCACAAATGCAGCAGCTCGTTTCCCAGCCACCAGAACAAGGTCCTCAATTAACCCTTAGGATTGCCCTGACTCGCTGCCAGATCCCAGGGCAAACAGAGGCCTCGCCCAAAAGCTCAAGAGAGCAGCAACGACCCGAAGCTGAGGTCTCAAAATGAGACTTGAGAAACACAGTGAGCTGCAGGTGTTACAAACAGTCCCTTTATTGGGTCGTTCACTACGTACACAGCTGAGATCAGAGTTTGGCACTACCCTATTCAGGGGTACATCCGTGTGCCCACACTGCTCCCACCATGACCCGACCCCCAGGTAGGCAGGACAGCACGTGCAATATCTGCTCCAACAGTTCACCAGTCAACACATCCTCTGCACCAAATGTTTTCCATCACTTGCAAAGTCTCTCGTTCTATCAGCAAACCCATCTCCACTACAAACTAGTAACTTCTGAGAACTGGAGAAACTAAGTGTTTTCCTGGTACAAAGTGTTTTTCCATAAATGCAGCAGCTCGTTTCCCAGCCACCAGAACAAGGTCTTCAATTAACCCTCAGCACTGCCTTGACTCGCTGTCAGATCCCCAGGACAAACAAAAGCCTCACCCAAAAGCTCAAAAGCACAGCAACGACCTGAGGTCTCAAAACAACCGATTTCCACTTGAGAAACACAGCGAGCTGCAGGTGTTACAAACAGTCCATTTATTGGGTCTTTCACTACGTACACAGCTGAGATCAGAGTTTGGCACTACGCTATACAGGGGTACATCCGTGTGCCCACACCGCTCCCACCATGACCCGGGAGCTCCCAACTCTGGGATCGGTCACACGCTCGGAGAAAGGTCTCGGTGCTCCCTCCCATGCAGGGAACAGGGAACACACACCCCAGCTGATGGGCTGTTCCTGTGCACCTCCCGTTCCATGAGGGTGTCACACCAGGGTGTGTGATAGCAGCACACACGTGGTGCAGTGAGATCTGAGTGAGACACGGCCAGAATGAGATATGGGGGAAAAACCAAAACAAACCCTCTCTTGCCTCTCGGACACAGAAGAGATTCCGTTAAAGAAAATAATTTAAAAAAAACTAAGGATGGCGTTTTGATTCGATACAAAAGCCAGAACCACTACTGTATTAACATCTAAGTATGAATCTTTACAAATTAATCTCACAATGGTGTTATGTAAAAGGTTGCAAACTGTACAATGTTTTGTCAATGCAATGCCTCTACAATTTATACAGTCTTTTACAACTATGTAACACATATTAAACAGGTTATTACACAGCCGATTCATACCAGTCTCTGAACAAAGCTTCAGGCAAAAAAAAACACAGAGCTTCCACAATCTTCAAACGAGATATGTTTGCTCAAACAGTGACAATCTTTATGGGAATACACTGTTAAAAACTGCCTTTCCACACTGTGCATACAATATCATTCTGTGAGTTTAACCACCACTTACGGTCCATCATTGCCTATCTTAATTACATGGAGACATCAGTCTTTTCCCCTCAGAAATACGCAGATAATCACAGATTTTTTTATTCCACCTGTGGCCAAGTTCCCTCCCAAGGCCTGGCCAGGCAGGAAGAGCCGTCCCTCCCCGCGCTCTGCCCCGCCACCACCCACACCACACAGGGATCAGCTATTTACATTTGCACAAGGAAGGTACAAAAAGGCAATCCTGCCCTGAGCTGGCTGGATGAGACCCAAATCCCAGGAGTGAAAAATAAAACTCTGAGGAAGGCAGGGGCTCCTGGGACCGTGTGCTGAGCAGGGGAGGGGTGCAGAGCTCTGCTGCGAAAACTCCGGGGTGCGGCACTCTCCGGTTCTGCATATCCGTGATGCTGGAATCAGCTGGGAACAGGGGTCAGGAAAAGAGGGTGGGAAGTGTGCAGTGGAGGTCACCGTGTGCAAGGAAGCAGAAACAAGAGTGATGTGTGGTGCGGGCCCAGGAGGAGGGTCTTGCCATGAACTCACGATCGGGCCCCACGAGCGCAGCCACGAGGGGACTGTGGGGGCTCCCACAGGTGCTCCCTGGGGAGGTGAAATTCCTTTTGGATAGAACCAGGTCCTTATGTTTGTATTTTTAAAAGTGGGTTTGATTAGGCATCGGGATTTCCAACACAAAGTTCTCTACATGATCAGTTGCTTTTGAGTCTCCTTTATTTCGCAGACAAGTTCCTGCATCCTCATTGTCCCGGGAGAAACCTGAAAGAGAAGGAATTCAAAACACAAACATTACCTCACGCTATTAATATATATGAAAATACACGTTAAAACTTCTCTTGGAATACTGTCACAAAACACCACAACACAAGAGAGGTGGGAGTCTTGTAGTGCAACAAAGAGAAACTCCAGGAATGGATTCCCTCTTTGGGGACGTGCCTGTGGTGAGGAGACCTGGCAGGGTGGAAGAGGAAACCGTGTGGCAGCAGCCATTCCCCATCGGAGGTGTAGGTGATATACTGGGCTGGGTGGCAGCTAAAGTCCTCACAGGCCCCAGGAGCACAAAGCAGCACGTACCTCCCCTTTGGGGACGCTGCCAGGCATTTAAAAGGCAGCCAACTGGCAGAAAACGGAGAAAAGGCACATCAATAGTCAAGAAAACAAGTGTCAATGTCTTAGCAAAGCACTGGGGTAACACAGGGACACACGGAGAGATGGGCAATATTTAATCAAGACAAATCTGGCCTTGACCAAGGCCACTGGAGGGGGGGGTAAGGAGGGCAGCTTTGGCTGCCCCAGGATGAGGGATTCCCCCTACTGTCCCCAGGATTCCTCAGGCTGACACGTCTGTCAGCTGACGTCCCAACACATCAGCTCACCCACCTATGCATAATAGCAGGGTGAGACCAGGAGGTCGGTGAGCACCAGGAGCTGGTCGTCTGTGAACTGCTGCTTGTGCTCCTGCCAGTTGTCGTGGTGGGTCCTGCGGAAGTTGGACAGCGTCTTCTTCACAGTCATCTGCAGGACACACAGTCAGGAGGGATCCCTGGGCCCCGTGGATCCCAGCTCCACGCCAAAACACGTGGAATACAGCAAACAGAACTGCTCAGCGTCACCAAATGCTGGAGCAGAACCGCAGGTCAGGAGGGTTCTGGGGAAGTCAGCCCGGTATTTTAATTTTCACAGCTCTTTTGGCCAGTGGCGTGACTCCAACACCCTCATAAAAAGGAGTCTTGCACCTACAGTTCTGAGCTGGAAAACATTCAGGGATTCTTATGAGGTAAAAGCAAAATGCTTTTCCCTGTTGCCTTTCCCCGGGGTGTTGCAACCAACGGTTTGGGTCTCAAAACATGGGGAAGCAGATGGTAAGCTCATAGAAACACATCAGAGGAAAACTGTCTCCTGTTATTAAAATTAAGATTATTATTAAATTAACAAAAGAAAAGTCCCATCAGTTCAGTTTCCTGCTTCAGGAGGTCACACCACAGCAAAGTTTGCTAAATCTAAGGAATTCTACAGCTCAATCCTCTGAAACAGCAAAGGTTAACAAAACCCAATACAGGACAAAAAAACAGAGTTAAGGGCAACTCTTTCATTAAAAACTTATTTCTAGGGCTGCCTATAAAACTTTGTTTTAAGAACTTCAGACTGATGTTTTGGTTCAGGTTGTTTTCTGGAATGGCACCCACAAAAGAGGTATCTTTAATTCAAAATAATATATATATACACACACATTTTAAATACAGTTCCTGCAGCTTTCAGCTGATGTTTTAAACTTGAGAACAAGGACAAATGCACCACAAAAAAAGACCTAAAAGCAGACCATGATTTAACACTATTTGGAATCATTCAGTAAAGGCAGCAGACACTGAATTTCTTAACAGGTTCCTATTTTTTTTCCTGAGAAAGGGGAACTAAGAGCAAGCCAAGAGTATTTTTAGCTATGTCCTCCTGACCACAGAAACGCTGTGTTTTTACCTCGATGGGCTGAGGATCGTTCAGGTGGGCACTGAGATCCATGAGGAGCTGGGGCATCCAGGTGGGCACGTCGTAGGGGCTGGACAGGATGCAGGCGCTGAGCCCCAGGACCCCGGCGTGGCGCTTCACCAGCTCTGCAGGCACAGGAAATCACACCCAGGGAAAAATAAAACAGCAGCAAACCCCCCCCCACAGGACAGAGACCTCCACCTTCTGCAGAAATCCAGGGAGTTCTACAGGCACAGACCTATGGATCCCCAGATTCGTCCTTTATTTTTGGTTTCTATTGGAAGGACGTGTCAGGGATTCATCTGCAACAGCTCTACGCTTCAAAAACACTTCCAGTGAGCTTCCCTCTCTCAAGGAAACTCATAAATAGTTTGTAGTGAGCTTGATGTATATAGGAAACGTATTTTCACCATTACTAAGTTGACATGATTAAATGTGAAGCAGATCTATGGACTAATAAATAGTGGGTTTACACGCTGTCCACACAGGAAGGCATTTTATCCCTGTTGGAAGCTGAATTTCTCCTGACACACATGCTAATATTTACAGTGAAATTATAACATCTCTGTTTCAGCTCTACTGAAACCAAGCAATGCACCAATTCTGTGAAAATGTAAAAATAACAGCACTTCTGAAAAATCACTAATGGAGCATTTTATGAACAGCTGTTTGCCTGGACTGGAGCCTGACAGAAACAAATGACAGGAATGACACCATGGAAAATATGGAAACTCATTCTGAGTCAATGGTTGTGACTCCCATGCATTAAATGTCCAGTCAGAAACCAGAGTTGCAAACTAAGGCTAAGGGGGTTTTTTGTTCTGGTTTTTTTTGGTTGGTTGTTCAGTGGGGGTTTTCTGTGTGTGTTTGGTTTTTTTGTTGTTGTTGTTGTTGTTGGTTTTTTGTTTTTTTTTTTTAAGAATAAAAGCCACGCTACTAAAAACAGAAGGTAAAAAAAATGTGTTACGACAGCTAAGGAAGTTTATTTACTGAAGAACTTGCTATCCCTAATCATCTGCATCCTTAACTCTGCGAGTTGGGAAGTGGAAAAAAATCTCTTGAGTGTTAATTCTAAAAGAGCTAAGAAGTTAGTTTAACATAAGAATACATGGTAAAAAAATCTGCTTTTGCTTTGTACTCTTGTTTATCATTTCTGCTTGCACATCAAATTCTTGTTTTCATTTAACAAGGACAAGGATGTGCAGCAGGGATTGGGATCTGCACTACACAGACAGAAACAGAGCACAGGAAGAAATTCTTTCCAGAGAGGGTAATCAGGCATTGGAATGGGCTGCCCAGGGAGAAAGTGGATTCTCCATCCCTGGAGGTTTTTAAGATAAGACTGGATGTGGCATCAGTGCCATGGGCTGGCAACCACAGCAGGGGTCCCTTCCAACCCAACTGATTCTATGATTCTATAAAGGTGCAGAAGGACAAGTGATTTGCCATTATGGTTTATGAAATGCTTAGGAAGGAAGAACATCCCCCTGGTGTTATCTTTTACCAGGTACACATTAATTTTCCAAACACTGCTTAGCCCCCACCCCTGCAGTGCTGGCAGACTTTGTGCAGCACAAACCACAGGTTTGCCCTCACCCTGCTCCCCTGATTCCCTTACCCCCCGAAGGAATGGTGTCCCCCACGGAGCCCAGGTCCCTCTTCCTCTTCTTGGGCAGCCTCATCTTGCAGAGCTGCTCGAAGTGTGTCTGCATGGGCTGGTCCATGGAGAGGAAGTTGCACTGAAGGAGCCCGCTGAGCGTGGTGGCTGCCATCTCCCTCACCTGGGCACGACACAGAGCAAGGGCTTTTAGAGCCTAAAATCCCTCTCTGAGAAGAGGTTCACGGATGCCACTTTGAGGAATTTGCTGCATTTAGGTTGGAATGACAGAGACAGAAAACGTGTGTTATGAGATTAATTAAGGGAGAGAAGGTGTCAGGCTCTGAGAGGTCTGTTTGTCCTTGGTGTGCTCTATCCTAATGAAATACAACAAAAAGGTTGGCCTAGTAGTCATGAATTAGATAAGATGGACATTTCGGGGGGTTGGAGAGCTGAGTAAAGAGGTTTTTAGTAAGACTCTCAACTCAGGAAGAGTTGAAAAGTTCATGAAGATGAGGAGCAAGAAAAAGACTCCCGTGAGGCCGAAGAAAACGGAACGACCCCCAAGAATTTCCCCAAAAGGATGACTCCGCCCCAAGTTCCACCTGAACCCCGCCTGATATGAATATTATAACTAGATTATGTAATTGTAATAAGTATTCATGTAAAATATTGTAATCCCTCACCAAAATTGTATAAACTACCTGGTTTTTCACTGAGAACTTGGGAGCTGGTTTGTCCAGCACGAGCTGGCTGGCACCCCGATGTTGCTTGAAATAAATACCTTTGCTGCCTAAAGACTCAAGACTGTCTCTGGGCAGTCATTTTATGCTGTTTTGGCATCAGGCACACCAACACACACAGTTAGCAATTAACAACCCTACCAACACAGCAGCAAACTGGGATTTAGGGACACCCAGCTGGGCCAAGTGGCCAAACTCCACCCAGTAGTACCAGAATTCTTTGAAAGACACAACAGGTGCTGGATTAATAAGCCACAATAAATAACTTCAGTGGTTTATGGTCAACAATTCAGTTCTATAACACCCCAGAATGATAAAATTCCTTGCCCCAAGTACCAGACCTTTGCACTGCCTGAATAAAAACACAATTCCAGGTTGGAAAGATAATGTTCTCTCGGGTAACACAGAAACCCCCAGAGAACAAGACTCAATTAAGTTTTCACCTAATTTCCAAACTACTCAAAATACAGATCTCCTTTCCCATTCCTTTTAAAACAGCCACAGCACCTTGTCAGGGGATTCCAAGGAGAGCCAACTCAGAGTTGCTCTTAAAAACAAACGACTAATTTCTCAGGATCACTGATTTCTCCCATCTCCTCAAAGCCCCCAAAAGTCACAAAGTCACAGGACTGTAAGGCCACATTTAAACTGGGAATCCCTCCAACTCTCGCTCCTGCTTCCAGTAATCCAAAGCTGCCAAAAACCTCCCCCATGTTTCCAAACCTGCAAACCAAACACCGACAGCGGCCACCAGGTTTTTGGGAAGCAACTGCAAACAGAACGTTTGTCTCCGTGGAGCACAACCACCTCCCAGGGCCCTGAATCCAGGGTGGCAGATTATAATAAATTATATCCTCGAACACAATGTTCTGAGCCTCCCCCAAAACAATAAGTACAGCTGCAAGTGCTGCCATAATTAAGGACGGTAAGCTCGACTAAGCTCTTGAGACTTCGCTCTGCTCCATTTCAATTTCTACCAGGTATTATTCAAACCTGATCCACTTTGCTAATGGCTGGGGAAGGAGGAGGTGAGAGCCTGCCAGTGTTGTTTATCAGCAATTTGTGAGCCCCCGAGGAGCTGAGCCATTAAATGAAAGACAACGTGCTAATGGCAGAGCCGGCACACACAAAGCAGCTCGGCTGGGAAGTGAGCGAGGCCCCGAGTGAGCTGGGGTTATTTACATCACTGCTGCCTGCATTAAACCCACTTTAATTCCTAAATTAATCACCCATCTAGAAGGAACACTTTGCTGCAAGGAGCACCTAGAAGCAAAGCCTTTAAAACCATACACGAGGGCAGCTGATCGCTCATCACATCTAACACTATATATTTATATATATATTTATAAATCATCACACTCACAGGGTGACTTTATGGAATACAAAAGCTACACAGGAATAGCACAGGAATCTTCCAATCGACTACAGGATTTGGTTTTTTTGGTCAGAAGTGACCAAAGTCTGTAAAACTGCAACAATACCAGAACAAAACCACTGAGCAAAACCCAACTGCAGAAGTTGCAAGGGGTGCTAAAACAGGGAGAAAATACTCCCATTCCTGTAAAACTGCAGTGTAATATAAGAAATGTTCATTAAGACACGAGTGCATTCTGTGTATTAAAACAAAAGGATGGGTTGGATCATCAGGACTGGACCTTTGTATCAAAACAAGCAAAAAAAAAAAAAGAAAAAGTGTCTTAAAATCCAAGAACCAAACCCTCAGTTCTGCAGGGTAAACACACCAAATCCTAGCTAAAGGTGAGGATGCTCATCCCAAAAATCCAGCATCCAAGAGCTGCACAGGAATTACTCTGCAGGATACTGCATCCTGTCAGTTATTATCGAGGAAGAACCAGATTACTTTTCAAAGAAAATCGAAAGCTTCCATGGCAACAACACGACTGGAAGTGGTTCTGAACACGGAGCTCTACGTCTCTGTAGTGCAGAGGAATCATTTGGTACGTTTAGAATAACAAGATAAATTGCATTCGAGTGAATAAAAGGTATTTTTTCAAAATGATGGGAGATTATGAGGTAAGTGTTCTGACAAACAACTCAGGGAGCACTGCAAGGTGCTGCAGAACCTCTACTTTCTTCTAGAGAGGGAAAACCACCCAAAAGTTGGATTTCATTGGTATTTTCCAGCTGCACAAACACCAGTGGGAACGATGGGGAAGGGGAGATGGACCAGACTGGAGATTAACACTAAAGATTCTTCACTGTCCTTGAGCATGGCTTAAATTCACAGCATTTAATGCAAACCCTCAGCTGTGGTGAACTTGATGTATATGGGAAAAGTATTTTTGCCATTGCTAAGTTGGCATGATTAAATGGGAAGCAGATCTGTGGAGTAATAAATAGTGGGTTTACACACTGTCCACACAGGAAGGCATTTTACCCTGTTGGAAGTTGAATTTCTCCCAAGACACACGCCAATATTTACAGTGAAATTATCTCTATTTCAGCTCCACTGAAACCAAGCAATGTGGTTGGTTCACCAATTCTGTGAAAAAGTAAAAATAACAGCACTTTTAAAAAAATCACTAATGGAGCGTTTTATGAACAGCTGTTTTCCTGGACTGGAGCCTGACAGAAACAAATCCTGTAAAGCTGAGCTGGAAATAACCTGCTGTGCTGACTCCCACCTGGCAGCTCTTCCACAAAACCCCACAAAGCATTCCAGGGAGAAAGCATTCCAGGGAAGGGGGCACTTGCCTCGAGCTGCTCATCCTCCAGGAGCTGGATGACCAACCACCTGATGTCATCGACGGCCTCGGGGTTGTTGAGGAAGATGAAGAGGTTGTAGAACACCATGGTCTGGAGGTAGGTTAGGATGGTGTAACGGGCGTGCCAAGAATTGCTTCTTGCTGTCTGCAAGGAGGGATAAACCAGGGTGAGACCAAAAGCAGCTGCCCAGCATAAAACTAACAATATTTGATAAAAAAACCCCTTCCGGAGCACTTGCAAAGAACTTCCCTTATTCAGGTGGTTTTGTTTCATACACCCTTGGTCTCCAAAGAGATCAAATACACTTAATTTCATACTTTGGATTTAAGTCCAAAACTGAGAGAAAATGTTTTGGAGTTCATTTACACTTAAATAAATCTTTATTTTGGGGGTCATGTGTGTTCCTGTTGGATAATTGATTGATGTTTATATAAACTCATGTAAACTGTGGGCATGCAACTGTTACTTAAGTCATAATTTTTATAGTCTCCACTTCCAAAGCAGACTTATTTAATATAATTATATTATATTTATAATTAAATACAATTATATAATATTTATAATCAAATATAATATTAAATTAAATTATAATTAAATTATAATTAAATTATAATTAATTACAATTAAATTACAATTAAATTA
>NW_020884911.1:1095325-1166290 GCF_003945725.1 Corapipo altera
TTAAATTACAATTAAATTACAATTAAATTACAATTAAATTACAATTATATTTAATATTTATTTAATATACTGTAAAACTGTTAAAAAAGGGCACTTCTTTATACGAAGGTTCATCCTGAAACTGGATTTTGAATTGTTATGCTCATGAGGAGACATGTTGGACTTCAACTGACCCACTACTCAGCCAAATGTGAATTTACTGAAATGCAGTTCAATTTCTTACCAAAACAAAGTGGTTTAAATGTTTGCAAGCAGGAAACAAAACAAAACACATTTGCTGTTCATGGGAATGTTCTAAAACACTTGAAATAAACCCTCTCCTTTCACATGTAAATCAGTGTTTGATTCTCTTAGAATGACAGCTACTGAATAATCTTAAAGAAAAGGCAGAGAACAAGAAGCTTTAAACTGTTCAGGCCACACTCACTTGTTTTAGCACCTGAAGTACCAAAGGCACTTGCTGAGGATACAGCAAACCCTGAGACATCAAGGACAGACACATCTTTGCATCTCTCTTGAGCTCATCATAACTATTGTCGTTTTCTACGGGTGCAATCTGCAGGGAGGGAACAAAAAACAAAGAGCAGGGTTAGTGAGGAACCACTGGCAGGAGCAAAATCCTGAAAGGAAGGGTAATCCCATGAAAGGACAGTTGTCTAGGCAAAATACATTTAATATATTGCTGGAAGTTAACTGGGAAAAACGAATCAACGTAACATTAAAATATTCTCAGCTGTTGAAAAAGATTAAATAATCAGGAGATCCTTGTTCCTTGCCCCATTTCTTATTCATCTGAAGACTATGGTTGGTCTGAAGCTCTTTGGGGGGATTAAATGGGTGCCATTAAGACTCTGGTCCCCACTGCAATCCTCTTGGTATCAAATCCAGTTGATTTCATATTTTAAATCTAAGTCCAAAACTGAGAGAAAGCTTTACTGAGCTCACTTTCACTGAAGTAAACCTTTCCTTTGGGGTCACACACATTACTGTTGGATAATGGATTGATGTTTACACAAGGACACGTAAGCAAGACTGGATTATTTCAGATATGTGGCACTGGATGACTCAGCTTCACCAAAGAACACAAGAATCAGGAGAACTATCACATTTAGAAAAAATTGCGTAACCAGGGAACAAAAGCAAACAACTCAAGGTCCCTCGAGAACGGTTTGGGTTGGAAGGAACCTTGAAGATGATCCAGTTGCAAGCCCCTACTAATAAAGGAGAAGTTAAAAGGTGTACCTTGAAGAACAAAGGTAAGAGCTGGAGTTGCTCTGTGACAGCTGTAGAGAAAGACCGTCCTGCGCTTGCCATCAACCACTTCAGAACTGTTAATAAAGAGTTAATAAATGTCATTAAATGATCACTGATCAAGAATAGTAATAACTCTCAAACAAGTTACAGACTATATTTATTTACTGCAAGACTCCCCTGTGAGTTTTTCCACACAGAGTGGTTCAGTTTGACCCTTGAGGCGACCTTATAAATCCCAACTCTGGAACAACAGCTCCAGTGTCACAGCAGACACAAGAGGAGAAATCCTGTAGTGCAACTACACAGTGTCCTAAAATACCCCATTCCTTAAGCTCAGGCACTCACTTGTTTTCAAGAGTTTAATGCCCTGAGTTCTCTCATCCTGCTCCCCAACCCCATTCTCTTCCATGACGTGGTTCTGAATTTCTTCATCCGCCTCCATGAGGGGTTTGAGGTTTTCAAGTATCCGGGCGGTGAATTCATGGACACGAGGAGATTTAGTTGCAGCAGTGTTTGGCAAGGAAACATCAATCATGAATATGTAGGTCAACACACTGGGAAAGCAAACAGAGCAAGGGAAGAGCACACAGTCAGCACCACTCCTGTGAATCCAGATCAATACAGTGACCTTTCAAGTTTAACACTCACAGAAAATTTCAGCTCTGCTTCAAAGTTATTTAAAACCAAATGTCCCTCAAACACCCTCTTTGTAGATATTTCAATCAATCAGGGTTAGATCATCACTAAGCTACAACCCTCCTCCCCTCCAAAGTGATCTGCAACTAGTTTTTGAGTCACTAAAAGGACTTCAATTCTTTAAAGGAGTCGCTGTTATTTTTGGCTTATTAAGGCTTAGACACAGAAATTTTGGAGTTTGGAGATTTTTTTGGGGGGTGGGGGGTGCTGTGGGTTTTCTGTGGAGGTTTTATGGGAGTGGGCTGTTTGTTGGGGGGTTTTTTAAGAGCTTCAGAGTCATCAGACATAAACACAATGGGTCATATGCAATAAATTGGTGAGGCCCTGGTACAGGTTGCCCAGAGAAGCTGTGGCTGCCCCTGGATCCCTGAAAGTGTCCAAGGACAGGTTGGATGGAGATTGGAGAAATCTGGGATGGTGGGAGGTGTCCCTGTCCATGGCAGGGGGTGGCACTGGATGATTTTTAAGGTCTCTCCCAACCCAAATCATTCTGTGATTCTATGAATAGAAGAGAAAAACAGAGAAATCATCTGAAGTTTCTGAAGCAAGTCTGTTAATAGTTTATCTAACTTCTGTTACCAGTATAAATGCTTTCCATTGTAATTATTTAGACACTTAACCACCCCAATAAAACAAAGAGTTAAAAAAAAAACCCCAACCAGCAAGAACTGCAGAAAAGAGAACACTGACCTTCCTATTCTCTCTCGGACGTTCTTGTAAACCTGGGTGAGTTTGGGCTCCAGGTACTTGAGCAGCCTGTGCAGCAGCTCTGGCACCCTCCACTCCTGCTGGGCCAGGCCCCCCTGCAGCACATACAGTCGGCTGGGAAGGAGAAGAGCTCAGCTGTGGTCACACAGAAGGGTTCCTGCTCCCCCAGCCCCCCCAAACTCTGCCTGGGAATGTGCACCCCCTGTGCCAACACACCCGAGTGCCTGGGAAGGAGCTGGGTGCAAAGAGGGGGAAAAACTACCCAAGGGAACAACAGTATTGGGGCTACACGAGCTCCAAACCTTCACAGCCTGTTAATTAACTAGTCTGAATGAGATTAAAAAAATAATCACAAAGAACCTGCCATTTTATGGGGAAGCTAACTGGGAAGCAGCCCCTCTGTTCCCCACTCCAAGGCAGCTGGCACAGCATCCTCTCAACACACCCCTGCCTCATTTCCTTCTTCAGTCAGCCACAATAAAACAGGTAAAATTAACTTTACCAGGCATCTACAAACGATCCTCCTTCCCCACTCAGTGGAGATTCCAGCAGCAACTCAAACAACCAGTGCAGTTTCCTGGGATCTCTGCTCTCCTGAAAAGGAACAGGGAACAGAGATATAAGGAAATGGGAGATTTTTAAAATGTGGATAATGAATAAAAAGATGCATAAACAAGGAAAGTTTTGATAGAGATTTTCTTGACATTCCTTGGGTTTACTCTATGAAGCAAGTGCAACAATAAATATTTTTTCCACAATGAACCTCAATAGGAGGAAAACCCAATAAAACCATACCCGGCTTTAATTAATTGGTAAATAGAACAGATAGAATTTTAGTTTTGTTTTTGATAGACATGAATAAGTACATCTGAATTTTGCTAATGAGGGCTCTGGCTGACAAACTGCACTGAGCTCTGCTGAACGATTTGACAGAATTATTGACCCAAGATATTTGGGGCCTATCCCTGACTCTGCTTCCCAGGAATCTGATTCCTGGATCCAGGTTTAGTGGACAGCAAATGGGGCACTTACACAGGAGGTTGCAATGCAGGTGCCCCAGTCATTGTAGGTCTCCACTGTGATGTTGGATAAAGCTGTTCGGAGCAAGGGACACAGGAGCTTCCAAAGTTTTTCCACCTGCACAAAGGCAAAAGCCAAGATTTTTTTCTACTTAAGAAACCCAGCTCAGATATTAAAAGGCCTTCTTTATTGTTTCATCAAGGAACTGATTCTCTCAGTATTACTTTTGGCACAGAAATTCAGCAAGGTCTAAGACTGAGTAAAGTCCAAGGGGACATAAGCTTGTGAGAAACAAAGTCTCAAATTATAATTGAATAGGAGTTTATTATATGGAAAAAGCAAACAGCTGGCTGGGTGACAGAAATGAGGACTGATTCCCCAAATCTGCACACCTACTACAGTGTACATTTGGCATTTATTTTAGCCACTTCATGCACATTAATTATATCATATACATTTTACAGTTAAGTATTTAATATATGGGTTTTCTTACAGCTAAAGCTAAATGGTTATCTCTACAGCCAGTCATAATTCATGCATTCTTGGACAAACAGGCGCCTAAAAAGATTTAAAGTTCTCCCATATTTTATTCTTAGGATAGCAGGGAGGTTTAGGACTTGCTGACCTTGCAAGGGTCTGTTTTATTTCTTTATGGGGGTGTAATTAAGTTTTACAACCCCTTTGTTTTATTTTGATGTAGTCACCCATTTGTTTCACGGATCATAGCTTTTCATCACAAGCTCTTACTCCTATCGGAAATTACAAACCATGGCAGCTCTGCCATCTCCTCAGCTGCAAACTGCTCTCAGTTTTAACACTGAAACATTTTACTGACACCAAATAATAGCAGCCACTAAGCCAATCTATGAGTTGTGCTCCAAGTTTGGCAAGGAAGTACCAAGTGCTGCAGCATTTTCCAGTCCTTTCTCAGACCGAGGTGACACATCAAAAGGCCCCAAGCTTCACACTGGTTTAGTAATTAAAAATTACTCCTTCACTTCCAAGAATCACTCAAAAACCACCAGTTCAGCACCTTGTCAAAGGTCCAGTGCTTGGAACCCCTTATGAGCCCAGCTATGATCTCAGCCACACATCTCTGGGGGCTCTCGTGGGAGTCTGCGACCAGCTGCTCCAGGTGGGGCTGCAGAACTGGCAAAAAGGCATCATCAAAGTTCCTGAAAAGGCCCTGGAAAACAAGAGGGGGGAAAAAGTGCCCTCAGGAATCATCCAAACCACTGCCTTCCCACCAACAACACGAGCTGGTGAATTAATTACTGAGGTTTGGACATGCAGAAAGTGAAATGACTTTGCTGCTTTAACAGAATTATACCCCCAGTGTCCTGCAGGCTATTATATCACTCCAAATATGTTTCCCTTAAGCAGTTAATCAGAAGAGAGGATTAATAGGATTACTCAGAGCAGCTTTAAAAATCAACATTTTGCAACAGTGGGGTATTAAGCCGGGCAGTCTGGGGCTTTTCCACGCTCTGCTAAATGGAAGCAATTTGGTTGCTGAACTCTGGTTTACCTTGAAGAGGCAAAATCTGCGAGGATTAAATTTGTCCTTTCCTTTCCTGTCTTCTAAAGACAAAAATTTTATTAACTGCTCGACGAACTTGGGATCAGAAAAGTGATCATATATAATTTGTTCTGCCTGTAATGGGAAGAAATAATAAAAAAAAGGATTAGCTTTGAGGTGTTTACTTGTTACAGAGATATCCCAATCTTTCCAAGTCCCATGTTTCATTTTCAGTCTGTTTTTGGCAAAAGTCACGTCTTGGTCATCCATTTCCCTCCCTCATTTTATAGGGAATATTAGGTAATGTTTTCCAAGACTCCTGATTATCTTTATTAATGACTTTGGATTGTCTTTCCTTTCACTCACAACCCCTGCAAATTAGTCCTTCCCACTGTCATTAATTACCTTGTCCTAAACCCCAATAATGATGTGAAAGGGAGCAAAAAGGTGCTCATTAATACAGTTACTCCATGATCCCTGACAGAAAAGCTGCAATACATCAAAATAATAATTTCTTTTGCATGCTGACACAGCATGAAGTAGAAAAATACAAGTGTCTTGTGGGGATGTAGGTTTAGAGAGATCTCCACAGTGACCTGTGGGCAATATTAAAAGAAGAAAGGAGGAGAAAAAGCATTAAAAAAACCCCCACAAACCTGCAGCTCTTACCTCTGTCAGCTCATCCCTCCTTCGCCCAAGCTTTGGCTGATGCTCAGCTGGGGCATAAACTGTCATGGTTCTGAAGATGAAAAATGAAAAAAACAAAAATAGAGCAGCACATTTTCCAAAGTAAAATAAAGTTTATGGTTATTTCCCACATTCTCAATATTCCCACATTCTCAATTAACAGGGTGATAAATATTTTGGAGTCGGGGGATAACTCGGTCCCAAAAAAATCAACATTTACAAGGCAATTTACGACAAAAGAATGAAGTTTGTTATCAAAGGTTCTGCCACACAACAGAATTATTACAAACAAGCAAGCAGTAAATAGGACAAAATATACAGTATTTTTTGATGGTTCAATTAAAAAAAGTTAAATATCATAGTAAACCATCCTTTAATTTCCCAGAGGGTTTTTCCTGCTGACTCTCCCAGCTCTGATGGTACTCACTGTGGCCAGGTGTAATACCCCCAGTGTGTTTTCTCCACAAAACAACAGGATTCCCAAGCTTCCTTGGTCTTTGGTAAGCTCTGGCTGTTGTAGTGCAGCCACTGGTTGTCGGGTCTGTCACCAGCCTGGATCCTGGAAGGCTTTGGGCTCCGACCTGCTCCCACAGGAATTTATTCAGCATCAGACTCGCTCATTAAATGTTAGTGTGATTTAGTAAAAGATTCTGAAGAGCTTTTGTGTCCTACTGCCCCAAAATCTGGGCAGTGATTTGCTTCAGGAGACAAAGGAACACCAGTGGAAGAGATCCCTCTATTAATTTATGGGATTTGAAATTATTTTAAAAAAATCAAAAAAGAGAGATACAAATTCTCACAAGTGACAAGGCTTTCTGAAAGGAGAATCTCTGAAGTTTTAACTCACTTTTAAGAGGTGAATAGCTGAATATACACCCTTGCAAACACAGGAGTGTTTAAAAAAACCCCAAAACTCAAAAGTTACCAATTATATTACCTACATAATATATACCTATTTGTTTAGGACATTAATCACAAGAGAAAAATTAAAAGCTCGTGATTCTATGTTTAATTTAACCAGGAAAGCTCTTTGAAATGTCTCAGTATAAATGTAAGACATTGCTTATATTAAATAAAACCTACTTATTTCGTAAGGGCAGATGGGCACTTTCTTGTGTGTTCTCTTGAGCTGCTTGAGAATCCCAGCCACAGCTGAGATGGCCACCTGAAAGGAAGCAATGGCCATTAATGTACCCATTCCACACATTTCCCCTCCCAAGGATGTGGCTCATCATCCCTAAAAACTCAGTGAATGATGGAGTGAACTTGGTCACAGCCAAAAGGAACCAATCCTTGTTATCTCAGGGGATACATGACCTTATAGCCCAGAAAAGCCTCCCCACTAATCATTTTGGGTTTAATAACTTTAATTTGATGTTGTTTTAATAATTTGAGGGGGGGAAAAAAAAAGTTTAAGTTTCGAGCCTCGCCGAGGCAACAACAGAACAAACAAAACACAAAGAGATGGTTCCCTTCAAATAATAAAGTGCAGGTGGGGAAAAAGCAGCCATCTGCAAAAGGAATTCTGCAATAAATAAGGAGGACTGGCTCCATCCCACACTTTCACAGTTTACAGACTTTACATATGTCACACCACAGCGCTGCCAAGGCTCATCTCCCTGCACGAGGAGCATCGGGCACGTGCGCGGCTGGAAGGGGGAGGAGGAAGGAGATCCAACCTCCCTCTTTTTGGGCTTTATCCCAGCAAACCCCAAGGAGCTGCAAGGCAAGGGAAGGAAGTTCTTTGAGGTTTTTACCTTCCTGACCACGATGGCATCGTGGTTGAGGCACTGCACAAAGAACCTGATGGCCCGGGCGGGCAGGGGCCTGTCATCCCTCAGCAGCAGCGACAGGAAGCCAATGCTGATGTGCTCAAACTTCCAGGGCCTAAAAACCCCCCCAGATATTCAAAAACACGGTGTTAAGGACCACAGCTGCACATACAGGGCTTGCTCAGAAATTATTTTATGTGTTAAGATGATGTAAATACACTTGGACTAACATTTCCACACACAAGTGCCAACAAACATTCGAGTTCACAGTGGTTTGTTCATCTTGACATTTCAATAAAACACAGACCTACAGGAGTATCCCTTCACAAGCTTTTAAACACAAATATTATGGTAAGAATTAGAATATATTTGGATGTCAGTATTAGTACTGCACAGACAGAGTTAGAGCTTTGTTCCCAGGACAAAAAAAAAAAATAAAAATGTTAAAACCCCCAGTAACGGGCCAGACTAATTAAAGAAAAAAGCTTAACTCCAAGATGTGGTGATACCTTATATTAACACATCAAGCTCCCAATGGAAATGAATCCAAGACCATGCTAACTGCCCTCCTGGATGCCATGGATATTTAATCATGTAGCCACCCAAAACAACTCTCATGCACAGAAAGGGAGACTTACAGGTTTCTCTGTTCCACACAGTCCAGCAGCATGTTGACCAAGTTCTCGTAGTTTCTGAGAGAAAGAGAGGGAATCATCAGCCAGATGGTACTGAGAGAACCAGTTAAAACAGGATAAAAGCCCCTCAACAAAAGGTGAGTGAAGGCAAAAAGGAGGAGGCCAAAAGGAAGCAGGAGGGCAGAAGACAGAGGTTGCCAAGGAAGGAGGGAAGGAAGGATGAGCCCAGAAGACAGAGGTTGCCAAGTCAAGAGAGAAGACACAGCCCACCAGTCCCTGAGCACTGTGGATTTCTCATTTTAGCCCTTTTGGATGACTCCATTTAATGTGCAGTCAATCCAAGGAGCACAAGTTGGTGTGAAGGGAAGCTGAACTCACCGCAGAGCCTCAGCACTCTTCTCCTTCTGTCGCTGAATTCCCAGCTGGATTTCCTCTGAACCAAGACCTGTGAAGTCTGATTCTGGATGAACTGACTTCTGCAGCAGAACAGCTGCCTCCATGCATTTCTCTGGGACCTACGGACAGGGAATGAAGAGATTTGGGACTTCACTTAAAAAGTTTTTAATGTCTGTTTTGAAACAAGCAGAGAGCAGAAATTCCTTGTCCACACAGCCAAGCCTGAAGCAGGGAACACAACCTTTTGTGCCCACACAGCAGAATTATTTCTCCCAGTACATGTTTAATTCTATTGTAAAATAAAGGTAAGAACAAGCTTTAGTGTTTCATTAAGAATAAAAGTCGTTTAAGGATCGCTTCTATTAATTAACCCCGAGCAACTTACTGCAAAATCCAGCCCAATGGTCTCGTACTGCCGATGGATTTTTTCTGCTAGGTCATCAAAGAGTCTGACTATGGATGGTTTTTCCAAGGACATGGCTTTGCTAAGCCCTGAAGAGACAATGGCTGGCCACGTCTGTGCAATGCAATCCCAGTCGTGGAGGTTTGCCAGGCACACCCCGCTGTGATTTCCAAGGAGACAATATAAGGCACCCTGGGAAAAGAAAGAGGGAGTTTGGGAAGGCTAAAGCCTTGCTCCTGTGTGATAGCATGGAATAAAAATGCATCTACAGTCCCCAACTCGTCAAAATGTCCCATAAACACTCAGCTACGTGGCCTCCCTGTCAAAACACTGAAGATTTCTCACAGATTCCTCTTCATTTAATGAGATTGGAAGCCCTGCCAATTAATTTATCCCCAGAATGGCTGATTTCTGAATTGCATTAGAGGAGAGATGATTCACAACTGCCTCATGAGCACTGCCACCTTGACTGCAGCTCCTCAATTCCCATTCCAGAAGTTAAAAATAGGTATTGACACCCGTTTTGGTGATACCTGAGCAAACAATGGAATCAGGAACGAATATGAACACAACGTTCCTGCTGAAAACAGATCCAACACAAGTAATTCCTTACACCTGGCATGCATAAGCCACGAAAATATTAGTGATGCTGATATAAACAAGCCCTTTCACCATTACAAATTCCCCCATAAAGGCACTTTGAAGAGACATAACACAAAGGGAAGGAGCCAGTACTTTAAATTGCTTTTGGGTGACATCGTGCCGGTCAGGACGCAGGAACTCCAGAACCAAGGGAATGATGTCCCTGCAGCAGAAGTTGTAGGTCCCCAGAGCTGTGAAGAATGCCTGCTGAGCTTTACTCCTGACCTGTGTGGGGACAGAGACATCACTAGGAAATCACCTAAAACAAAACACAAGGACTTAAAAAAAAAAACCACCAAAAAACCAACCATCCTCATCCATTTCAGAGACAAAATTACTTGGAGGAGGTTATAGACACCTCACCCTTCTCAGAGCTGACTTTCTATTTGTGCACAGAAAGAAAATTACTGGCAGGAGATTGTGAACACCTCACCCTTCTCAGAGCTGTTCATAAAAACCTACCTCTTGTTTCTGGCATTGACTTGAGGACAGCTACAAAGTTAAAGAAAATTCTTTATGTTGCCAGAAACGACGTGTTTTTCAGGTCATTTGAAAAGCAAACAGATGGAATAACAGGTTTGGAATATATAACCACTGAAGAGATCAACAAAACACTGCTCATATTTCAGTTTAAAGGGGCTGCTCCTCACCTGACCATAGGAACTCGTGGACAAACACAGAAGATCCCTGATCATCTCCTGGTGGGAAGTTTTATATTCACAGCCTTCCATCGTTAGTGTTCTCAGCTGAATCCACGGAGAACACAAATAAAGGACAGATTGTTTTTTACATTTCACACATACCAAAGAAACATCAGAGCAGGATTATTGTTATGATGACATTTAGCAAAACTGTGCAAATCAGTTTTTTCGAGGAAAGCAATTAGCAAGGATTGAGGGGGAAGAATTACCTCATGCTGCAACATAACCCTGTCAATCAGCAGAGCTCTGATATGTTGTTTCTTTCCTTGAAGCTGTAAAAAAAAATTAAAAAAATACAACACAATTTGGTTTAGATTTCAGGATCATATCAGCAACTTGGAAACTATTTCCATCCCCCCCCCAAAGCTTTACACAGCAGAATCACTGACCCTGTTCTCCATGGATTTTTTCACCAGATTAAAGCTTTTCCATCGCGAATCAAACTCGTGCTTGTGAGACCCCTGGAACTGTAAAACATCACTAATAATCTGTGGAGAGAAAGAGAGGGCAAGAGTGATTATTTTGCAAAACAAGCCACCTTGCCTTAAGCATTAAAAATTAAAGTATACCTTTATTATTAGAAACAGAGACTTGGTGTCATCTTCTGAATGATCAAGAATGTAGCCTGCAATTGGGAGAAAAGTAGCTTCTTATTATAATTATATTATAATATATATCATTATTATATTTAAAAATTAACAATGTTTCTACAAAGCTTAAATTTAGGAATTAAAGGCAAAGTAAACATAAACACTGCAGTTTTTAGCTGGAGGAGAGGCTGGACTTACGCAGCAATTTCCTTGTAACCTTTGCAATTGTTTCTCGGTAATTCTCCCTTGAGAAATCTGGAAGAAAATTAAATATTTTGCCTTTATTATATGATAGCATAAAAAGCAGTTTATAGACAAGTAAACCAAGGGAAAGCCAGAGTAGACTGTGCAGAACTGGCAGTATGGACCATTGTAAAAATAATATTTCTGAGGACACTGTTCCCATCAGTTTTAACAATGCCCACGTAATGCAAAGAGAATCAAAATTATGGTCTCCAAAAGAACAGCAGAAAAAGGAAGGAAGAAAGGAAACAACACCTAGAACCTGCCTGACCAGAAATAGGATCTACTCACCATAGTCAACACCAGTGTACAGTTTTGTCTCTTCCAAAGACACCAGGCTTGGGACCCTGCATGAGAACAAACCAAGGATTAGAAATCATTGAGGAGGTGCTTTTCACTGCCACTTAATTCATTTTAATAAGTCAAATTTAAAAGTTAGCAGCCCAAAGGTATTTGGATTTACTAATAATACGTCTCAGTTCTCACATTTATAAATTAACCATCCCTACGTGGGTCAGACTGTTTGTCAGAGGCAGGGACACCACAGGGACATATATGGGATATAAAAATAATATATATATATATATAAATTAAAATAATATTAAAATAATGACATAAGGGATATAAAAATAAGTTTTACTTACAGATGAGCCACCCTTTCTCCTTTCAGAGGAGGCAGAATGTTCCCAGAACCAATGAGGCAGTTATGCACAATGGCAAGACTCTGCTGCACATCATCTCTTAAACAAAGAGGAAAACCTGGTTACTTCTCTGTTAAATCCTTGAAAACGCACAAATGATGAACCATATCTTTTCTGTGAAGGTTTCCAAAAGCTTTTTTCTTTTAGTTACATCAGTTCTAAACACAGGAGGGAGCGCTGCAGAAATCAAGCTGTGCTCGTTCGATCCAACTTAATTCTATCACAGAACCACAAGATTTTAACTTCATTTTCTGAAAAACTCGTGAAATTTCACATTCTGCAACTGTGCAGATAATGAGATCAGCTAATGTGAAAACAGGCAGCTTTGCTCCAAAAAAAATTTCTCTGAAAAATTTTATCTAAATCTCGGACATAAACCCAGGAAATAACTCCTCGCCCCAAGGCTGAGCCAATTCCTTCCCACCACGGGGATGCAACAACCCCAACAACTTCTGTGTTCATTCAGAGAATTAAGGAATTCCTTTGAAACCTCTCTCAGCTAAAGCAGGAGCTTCTGTTTTTAGTAGCTTGGTCAGAGACAGAAAAAATTCCTTAGGAATGTGACGCAGCATTCCCTGCTTGGCAGCATGAGGGAGAACTGGATATTTAGTCACGGGACCAAATACCAGCTGAGGGTATATTTAGCTGCAAGGACAGGAAGGTTTGACACAAGGAATAAACAATGCTTGGGATGTCAGGCCTGTAAACAGCCTGGGCTCTTGGACACCTGTAAATGCTCTAGCACACATTAAATTTGTGATTGTCTCACGCTGCAGGAAGCCACAGCTCCACACTGAGAGTTTTGGGATCTCTTTCAGATAGATGCTCATTTCTGTTTTCTTCCAGCCACGCCTTTAACAAGTGATTGTTTTCTGTATAATTACTCCAGGCCTTTCTGTAAGGTGGTATTTACATTGGAAATACAGTCTTTGCACGTGGAAATCTTTGACTCCACTGTCTTAAAAGGTTTGCTAACTTCTTCAGGGTCTCTGCCTAAAACAGGACCACACATGGTTTTGTTTTTCAAATCTTCACAGATCTGAGTAGCAGTTTCTGGTTGTGCTTCAAGATTATTTTCTTCAATGAAATTATTCTGATTTTTCAGCAGTGATTCTACAGACTCTTCTGATCCATATTTCACGTCCCAGATATTCAGCTTTAACATCACCTCATTGGCAATAGCTGAGCACAGTCCATAGAGGCATTCAAGAAAAGTGCTGGAGTTTGTGAAATGAATATTGCTGAATCTTCTTTTCATTTCCTCTCATTTTTCAGGCAAGACCAGTGGCATATTATTCTCATCTTCGTTCTTAAATGACTGAAGGGTGTCCAAGTGAGAATCAAAACAACCCATCAAACAGTTTTTTTTCTCTGAAGAGAGACATTGCTTTCAATGGGTCCTGCAAATCAGGCAAATCTTCTGCCTGCAGATGTTCTCCCTCCTGAAGCCAAGCCTCAAAGCTACCCAGAGGGGAGGGCAACATCTGGTCCAGTAACAAGATTGGGCAACAATGTTCCTGCCTCGGTTCCTGCTCGTGACCTCCCTGACTCAGCTCCAGCCCTGCAGGGACACACCAGGCACTGGATCCATCTGTTCTCAGGGAGGGAGTGGAAAAAGGCACATTCCCAAGCCACATCAGCCATGTGTTCCACTGCATGGCTTAGGGACACAAATAAATGGCTGTGCCAAAACAACCAGGGAAGAGTCCAGAGGAAGGACTTCCTTAGTGCTGCCTGCAGTTAAATGGAATCAGGATCCATCCCAATTCTGTTCCAGAATTTGTTTTAAATACCTAGGCAAAGGGCCTCTATATTTATTTCTGTTTAAAAATCATGTTATCCATTTCATGAAACACATTGCTAAGCTCCATGTATTCTTAAGTCAAAAATCTTGGAGATCTTAGAATAACGTTAAAGACAGTGTAGCATTACAGTATTTGACTCCTTAATTTTTGTAGTGTCAGTAAGATTGGCAATAATTCCTGTGGGTGACTAAATGCACCTTCTCCATCTCACCTGGACATCTCCAGTTCTCCAAGTGCATAGAGCTCCAGCCTGGTGAGCTCAGGCTGCAGGAAAGTATCCAGCAAATAAAAAGCAAAGTTTATCTCCTCAGATGAGGGAACATGCCACTGGATGTCCAAGTTCCACAGGTCACCTGGCTTACCCCAGTCCTATAGTAAATACAGACATTTACTGTTATTCCATCTACAAAACAAATTATGGTTTTAAAAAAATTAGCATTTAACATTACTAAAAAAAAAAACACCCAAATGTGAACTAGCTAATGCTGTAACAGTTATCCTGACAATTCTAGGAAAAACAATACTGCAAAACCACACAGAAATCCCAAACCTCTATAATGTCTACACATACCTGGAAAAAAAAAACCAAAACAAACAACCACATATCTGAAAGCACTGAAAGGAAAATGACTGCACAGGTCTAACTGAAATATAACTTGATTATTCCTTTGACTGGATACAAATTCAGGCACATTCTTAAGTACAACTCAGACTTTTGAGAGTCCCATAGAGAACAAAGTAATTGTGATTTTTTTCAGTTTCAGATGAGGAATTTAAAAAATATGGGGGGGAGGGTGTTTTTGTTTGTTTTGTTTTCTGTTGGGGCACCCAGGATATTTGTTTGTTTTGAAACGATTAACTGGCCCAACTGGATGTTCCCAGCAGTTATAAAACTGTACTGGCTTTCAGTAACAAGCACTGGATTATCTGCAGTTGGGAAGTTATGCAAAAGAACATTTTTCAGCACAAATGCAGTTGTATTTTCAAACAGGTCAGCTGGAAACTGCTGCACTGTTTGTCTGGAACACTGACAGATCGACCTCAGATCTTAACAGACAACCAGCACATGATTTCTGACAGCTCCAGTCACTCTTAATATTGCCACTTCTGCTTTCATTCATCTCAAGCTCAGCAGAATCACTGTTTATTGGTTATTCTGCTGACCTGCAAAATGCCCCATCTCCTTGCTGTGTATTACTGTAGTCATGCAATCCTGGTAAAACACACATCACAACCCACTATAAAACTATACTCAAACAACAGTCAGTACTCATTTTTTGCTACTGATATAATTTTAATTAACATGTCACTTTGCTTTCAAAGCATCTTGCAATCACACTTTCCACTGCTGCTGCCTCCGTTCAGAAACCTCCAAATAAAACCGAGCCACACAGTGTATGATTGTTTAAAAAAAAAAAAAAAAAGTCAAATCCTCTAATCCTAAATAAATGAAAATCCTTGCCTTGATAGGAAAGTATTCAGAAAGAGGCTTGTCAAAGCCACCTGGCACACTGCAGTACTCTGTGGGGTAGATAAGTGTAGCAGAACGAAGAAGGTGGTGCAGTAGGTTACAAGACAGAATGTAACCCTGCTTACAGGTTAAGTGGAGGGTGCGCTGCAGTATCTTCCCAAACTGCTCCCTGTACACAAGCAGCTGCTTTCCATCCACACGGGTGATCTGGGAGGGGAGAGGAACATGGCAAACCATCAGTGCTGCTGGAGGGGCTCAGCCCAGCCTCTGCCATTCCCTGTGCCACACTGAACTCAGCTGGAAGGCTGGACTTGCTCATGAACTGCCACGGCTGTTGGACAGGTTTAAGTGACACAGAAGGGGCTGTGACATCCACCTCCTTCAAAATTTCCTAGCAATACTCATATACATTTAAAAATTAATTTAAAAATACTCATATTTTATGAGTATTTTTTAAGCATCTCATGTTTTTCCCCTGCATCGATCCCTCTTCTTTCTCTCCCCCTCAATAATTGCATTAAATGCTTTAATTTCATTCCACGTGCACAGTGTGTTTCTCTTCTTCAAACAGTGGCCACTCATGTCCCATTTAAAGTTAGAAACAGAAGCTGTGCAGCATCATTCATACATTTGCTTTGGTTTAATGGAATTTTTTCTTCTTCTTTCAGGGGCATTAAAGAGGACTCAGTGACACACAAGCCTGGGAAGAACGTTCCGTGCAATACCTCTGACAAAAGCTGAAGATTCCAAAGCAGCTCCTTGTCTAGTTCTTCATCATGTAACACATCATCATCTAGAGGAACAAGGGACAAGCTCTGCTGTAACCACACTGCAGCCAAGTTTTCCAAACAAGAAACCAGATCCTTCCACTCCAAAAGCTGACTCTCAACCCTCCCACTGCATCCTTCTAACTTCCCACTCCGACTCCCGTGTCCAGCTGGAAGTCACTTTAGCCAATGTAACATCCTGCAACTGGAGACATTTTAAACTGCCACATTTTTAAGGGATCGTGGTCCTGCAGCCTGACAGATTTCTGCCCTGAGATCACACAGTGGTTTGGGTTTTTTTCAGACGAAACACTGGACTTTTCCATCGCTGAAACCAAGTAGTGAGAAAACACAGCCAAGTTTTCGATGCTGTTTTCATGTTTAAGAAAAGCCAACCCAAGAGCAAGCAAGTAACACTAGAAGTGAGATGAACTTACTGACTGTGAGGTGAGTTATAACGTTGCAGCAGTGGGGCACAAAGAGCTTCAGGGACTCCTCGGGGCGGCACTGCAAACAGCACCACACACAGCCCAGGTTAGAACCAGAGGCAGCCCAGCACACACTCTGATAAAAATCTAACAATATCACCACAAAAGAGAGAAAACTAGATTGCATCTCAGCTCCAATTCAATCTACAGGCAGCCTGACTTCATGACTCTTGTTCAATAAAACCTAAATTTAACACGAGAAAAACACCGTGCGAATTAACCCCTTGGAATCTGCCTGTGTGCAACCAGCCGGTTTGAGAAGATGTAATACTAAGAACCACCTAAAAATCAAGATATTACACAGGTAAAAAGCAGCAGCACTGGCTTTTTTTCCTTTTTAAACTGAAGTTGGAGTGGATTCAGAGCATGTTCTCTCACTTTCACTGCAGCTCGGCACATGTCGGCGACCATCCGACCGGCGACTCTTGTCTCAAATATATTTGAAACAGCAAAGTTAAAAACCTTCTCCAAGGCAACCTAAAAATGAGCACAAAGACATGGAGGTTACTTTTTTTAAAAAAAAGAAAACTAGGTATCCCAAAATGTTTGATGTTACTCAGAAGGCAGCACCTGTGCTCTTCTAAAACGGAGGACTGCAATCAGGAAGCACATTTTAAAACAATCAGAAGAGACAGAGAGAGAAAGCAGCTCTGTGGAATGCTTAAAATATTCCCTTTGGGAAGAGAGGAGGTGGATAAAATCTTGTTGACTAATGTAAGTTTAGGGTGCTTCTGAGAAACTACACAGATAATAAATTAGTCTCCAAAATGAAAACTGCTATTTCACGTGTCACAGTGAAGTCAAGACATCCCTTACTTAACAAATAAATAGGGAATTAAATTAACAACTATTTAAGTACTCAGCGTGTTTTAAAGCAGCTTATTTCCATCCAGTACCTTGCAAGGCAAGCTGAGTTATACACAGTGTGGATCCCATGAGTACTTTAATAATGAACAATCAGGGAAAATACAAATTAAATACTTAATGACGATGCAGAATTAACTGAAGGTTTAGATGAAGCAAAAGATTCCAAACAAAAATCATACCAAAGTACCCAATGCAGTGGTTCAAAATGCACAAAACCTGCCATCTCCAAAAAAAAAAAAAAAAAATATATATAAGCAGATATAAATGTGTTATAAATGTGTTAACCCAACCTACAAGGAAGGAACCTGTCCACAAAACAACACAGATTCTCCACCCCCTCTCTCTGAGTTATTTTAATCCAGATAACTTTTCTGATCCCATTATCCAACAGCTCCTTGAACAGCTTCTTCTGCCCAGCTGAAGAAGTGGAAGGCAGAGGGAGAAAAGGAAAGCAGGGGATTGGGCAGGTCAGAAACAATCAGGACGTGAAAAATCACAACCTGAACCCACAGAGGGATAAAATAAGCTCTCAGAATGACTTCATCATCAGTTTGCAAGAGAGCACAAAGAACCCAGGAGCTCTGTACTGATGAATATAAATAAAGTTTTCCTGTCTCCCCCCCCCCCAGCCCTTTCCTTGGTTAAGTGTGGAAGTTCACAACAGGAAGAATCCCAACATCCCAGTTGTTCACCACACAAAATTAAGCTGCTTCAATCAGGTGGAGAGCCCACGTTCTACACACCTTAAAGATGTCCTTTGAACACTGGGTAAGGATTGTACTGAAAGTAGAGGAGAGCCCCAATTCCACCAGACTCTCCAGGTGAGTCATCTTCTCAGTCTCAGTCTCCTCTCTGGTTTGTTCTAGTGTGCTGCTCTCTATGAGTCCAAAACACCTACAAAATGCAACACAAGGTCAGCAAGTGAAACTTGAAAGTCTGGAATCGAGTTCCTCATGCCAAGCTTTCCCCTCTCCTCAGCTCACTCACCTGTCCATAAACTGCAGCACGAAATCCTCGAATTCAGCAGATGCAGAGCACAGTTCTCTTTCCACCTGCAGTTTGCCATCACAGAAGAAACACAAGAGGTTGGCTTTTCTCCAGGAAACACGAACACAGAACATATTTCCTACATGAACTACAGCACATTTCCCACTGCACAGGCTCGAGGACACTCCATGAGACAATTATTGCATGTTCCTTGCCCTGGCCTGGATGTCTATCCAAGGAACCTCTGTGGTGAAATCAGCTTGTATCCTTCATGGATACAACCTTTGGCCTTGCTTCTGATCCTCCTTGGCAGCAGGAGGTCAGTGAGTGCCAGAGGTGGGGACAGACCTCACCTGTATTCACATTTAACCCTCAGGGTACAAACCCCTCCTGATTTTTGGGGTGCTGCAGCTCTGGGGCAACAAAACTCACCTTCTGATCTGGGCAAACTGCAGCTACTGCTGCTCTCTGAGCTACAAAAAGCCCTCTGGGAGTAAACAGGGGTGGTGATAAGGGGGATAAGACTCACTGTCTAATGGTGTTACTATCTCTTGGCTGGAGGGGATTAAAAAGCATCCAGAGAGAAAGTAATAGAATCCCAGTCAGGAAAGGGAAGAGGAGCAGGTGTTTATTTAAGGAGGAAAACAGCTCTGGAAAACGAATAAAAACCCAAACCCTAATGCACTATTTGAAATAACTAGCAAGTTGGGGATGTTTTTGTGTTGTTTTGTGTTTTATGGTGACAAGGACTTAAAAAATTAAGAGTAACAAAGCTATTTTAATACAAACATTAACATGGCAAGTGACCTCTGGAGACAACACAGTCCAACCTCCTGCTCAAAGCAGGGAAAGCTCAGAGTCAAATGACACTACACAGGGCCCTTGAGCAACTAGGTTTTGACATTTAAATATTAAATTGTGTGAATTAAACATTCTCTACAACAAGAAATGCTCAGAACACATGATTTGCACACTGGTATCAGCTCTGTCACGCTGCCCAGAAGCAAAGATGATCCATATCTTATCACACACTGCTAGAAATTCAACTGAAAACTAAGTGACAGCTTTGTTTTCACAACTTACCTCTGAAAGATCATCCCTCTCTTGCAATACAGATGAACAATCTACTAAAGGCACCAAAGTAGAAAATGTTGCAATGAACTGGAATGTGATCTGTTGGGAGTTGCAAACAGCTCTTTAGTGTATTGTATTCTACACATTAAAAAGCTTTGGCCATTTATAGGAGCTAAAGCAAATCACACTAAAACCAAAAACACATCAGAGCCCAATTCTTACACCCCAAAACTTCCATCAGTTATTTCAGATTTCATAGATAGAAGGTACTAGTCACCACTGCAGAAAAATTCTCAATTTTCTAAGTAAAATAACTATTATTTTGTGCCGAACTTCAAAGTTACAAACCCCTATAATGTTTAAGTTGTTTTAAGTAAATTAATATGAATTCTTGAAGGTGTGGACTTTCAGAACCTAATGTAATGCAAACCTAACTATAAAGGTCTTTTTTTTGATGTTAAAAGACTAGGAATATTTGTTGGGAGCTCTGGAGCACCTACTCAATCTTGTTGTGCAGAGGTGCCCAGAAAGTCAGCACAATGCTTATCACAATCACTTTGCACTGTTCAGTGAGCCAAAAGCATGATCCCAAATTAGAGGGCTGCAATATTAAATTTTTATACTTCAAACTGTGCAGAAAAAAAAAGGCTAAGAAATTCTGGCCTGCTTTCACAGAAACATAAGAATTTTTCTCTATAAAATACAAGAAAATATTGGCTGGTTGGCTCACGATCCTCTAAAAAAAAAAAAAAAAAAAGGAGATATTTCCCCACTCACCATACACTTGCTGAAGTCATTGGGATCCACCCCAGGCAGGGCTCTCATGAGCAGAGGTAGCATGTGTGTGGGACCCTCAGGGAACCAGCTCCCCCCAGACACCAGGCTGCGAGCCACCCCAATGACACAGCTCAGGGTGGCCGTGAGCTGGTGGGGCTCTGTCAGGGTCTCGAGGGCAGGGTATGTTCTGTAAAAATTGAGGACAGTCAGGTTAGGAAGGATAATGTCACAAAGAAAATAAAAGTTTTCTGCAGAAAGGGAAAAAAAAAAAAAAAAGGAAAAAAAAAGAAAAATCCTGCTTGAAAAGTTCAAGCTGATCAAGGGTTCTGAAATGGTTTTCTCATCATTTTCTGATGGACTCAACACTGATCTGTTACCAGGTTCCTTCCATTTCCTCAGTGCTATCCACCAGCAATCCAGGGTTAAATAATCAGTGCATGGGCTCCTACATTCAAAGCTACAATGATTTCCCTGCTGGGATTTGAAGTGCACAACCTTGCACCAGCCTCAAGTGTAGGGTTCTTGTGGCAAGCACAGAAACATGCCCTGGCTGCCTCTGAAGAGAGGGGATCTATGACTTCATGTTACATTGAAGTCCAGACCTTTCTACCAAAACCTGGGAGGTTACTGCAATTTATAAACATTTTCTTTTTACACTCAGTACTTTTTAAGCAAACTGCAGCACTTCCTGCTGTCACCACCAACCCACAGTTCAGACAGGAGTCACAGTGCTACCCCTGCCCTACGTCACCCCAAGCGCAGCTCGGCCGAGTGAACGTGGAACTGCAGCCAAGGCAAACATTCCAGGGATAGTTTGAGCTGCAGAGCAGACGTGGAGTCTGCTCTCAAAACAGAAGAGAGCAGCCATACCCAGCACTGCTGCCCTTCTTGGAACTGCTGTGCTCGAAATGGTTCAGGGAAGAGCAGATTTAGCAAGTTTTTACAAACGGTTGAGTCGGTGAGGTGTGGAACACAGGAAGCGCTCTTCAGTCAGACTCATTTCTCCACTGGTTTTAAAATACATTGTTGTTGAAAGCACAAAAGACTGCACAAAGAACATGGATAGGAACCAGGAGGAAAGCTTTCCACTGGAGCAGGAAGGAGCTACATTTCTCTTTGGAAATTTCAGGTACCAAGGTATTAGAAATAGTGCAATCTAAGTGTTTCATGGGAGCACATATCTGCTGATTTGCTTATGAACTCAGAGCCATGACACCGATTTTGAACAACCTGTAACTGTAACACACCCTGAATGAAATAAAAATATAAAATATATGTTCACTGCTACACAACTCCCACGTGTATCTGGCCCAACTGAAAGTCAGAGAGAACGCACCAGGCGGTTTATGAATAAAGGGTTGCTTCTTCAACTGATCCACCCACTACCTGACACAAAATGCTAACAGACATGCACAGCACCTGAGGACTGACTACCCTAGAGCACAGGAGCTGTCAACAACTCTAGTCCTCCAGAACCAGTCCATTTGCCCCAGAACAAATGAAATTAATTAAAACAAAAATGGAAGTCCTCCCGTGCTCTTACCTCTCAAGCACAGGTGGAATTACCAACTCGGGGCGCATCAGGGCCAGGTTCTGCAGGGCCTGGGCAGCCTCCAGGCTCCCAGTTTTACTGAACATGGCCAGGAGAACGGGTTGGATGATGCACTGCACGAAGTCTGTCACGTCCTGGTCCGTGAGCTTGTGGCTCTCGGGCACAGGGGTCAGCCAGGTCACCTTCTTGTAGCGCTCGCGGTGCAGCCGCCTCACCACACTGCTGGGCAGCCTCTGCAGCAGCTTCATCAGCTTGTTCTGGGAACACACAAGAAATGCTGGGCAGTGGCACCGAGCCCCTCAGTGTACAAGGGACAATTAATAACCCGACATCCCGGAATCACACGACCCCAATACAGGAAAACTCGCAACAGCTCTGAAATACAACGTTCGCCGTTTGTCATTCAACTTCACCTCTCAAAATGTCAGTGATTATGCTGCCAGCACTGTGCCCTAGGATTTAAAAAAAATCTGGAAAAACACAAAGAAAGGACATAACTCAAGAATCAAGATTATTTACCAGTAATTAGGGCACCTTTGAGAGCATTCTCTGCACATTCACGTGTAAGCAAATACAAGTCAGCTCCTCTGGCACTGCTGTGACCAGCCTTGCTGTATTTTCTTCTCTACTTTCTACCAGCTGTCACAGGGAGGTCCTTACATTCTCTAGCAGAGGATTCCACTAGTTACTCCATCAAAAAGTTATGCTTCAAAGCAGAGATGCATTAAAAATCCTTTTGCTTTGTTTAACGGAATCACAGAATTGTTTGGTTGGAAGGGGCCTTAAAGTCCATCCAGTTCCAACCCCCTGCCATGGGCAGGGACACCTCCCACTAGACCAGGTTGCTCCAAGCCCCATCTTAGGTTTTGGGAACTTGGAGGCAGTAGGTCAGTAACACAAAAGCTACACCACACAAGTAATATTGATGCTGTGCATCACCCTCCTCTCAAGTGCTGACTTCTTTTCCTGGCTATACACGAGTTAGGTGTGCTGTTTTGGACTTCCAACCTGCAACTGGGTTAGATGTTTGAAGAATACTCCCACTAGCCGTGGT
The DNA here is from genome assembly GCF_003945725.1 of Corapipo altera. NCBI lineage: Eukaryota > Metazoa > Chordata > Aves > Passeriformes > Pipridae > Corapipo > Corapipo altera. The sequence goes on from NW_020884911.1 coordinate 1,118,135, forward strand.
GCTGACATGAAAATACGAGCACGGTCTGAATGACAGAGCGGTCACAGAAACCTGAATTTTCAAGATCCAAGCAGCACACACCAGCAGGACCTGGTTGCTGGAGCACATGGGGCACTGACCAAGAGGTGTGACAGGCTGAAACAACAGCCAAAGCCATCGTGGCAGCACACAGACACTCACCAGCCAGCGCCCGTTGTTGGAGGGGTGGTAGAAAGAGGCAATGCTGTTGAACAGGCCAGACAAGTGCTTCTGCACCAGCTTACTTGGGCCACCCTGTGAGGAATAAACCACAGAACAAGTTCAAATGAACAGCTAACAGCACACAAAGTACAAGTGGAGCACTCTCCCCTCAAAGCATCAAATCCCATCCCGCCCTCAGCTCGGCACTAATATCAAGTTCTCTCCACCCCATCTGCTGAGGTTCACCCTAAAAGAGGATTCGGGGGTTCAGCAGGTCCCCAGTGTGTCCCCATGGTGGCATTTGCAGCTGCCTGTTCCTTTCCAGCTGTGGAATAAACACTTCCATCTCCATTCCACGCTGACAGTGGAACAATGTACTTGAAAACCAAACTTGGGGAAAAAAGCCTGAACCCACTCTTTTGCAGTGCGCTCAACATCACAAACATTCATCTTAAAAACATACTTAAAGCTTTGCCTGGGTTTGTGGTTCCCTTTACAAAGAAGTTACTCACCATCATGGCTGTGATCCACATGACTGCATGTCCTACATCATAAGCATTTGTTAAGAACCTTGGAACAACAACCTGATTGCTCCCCACTGGAAGATTTAAACTCCTCAAAATCCTAGTAAAAATCTGAGAAGATGAAAAACAAACATTGGCATAAATTACTTTATGCCATAAAATCGGCATAAAATTAATTTTCTAATCAAAAGGTGTTTGGTTTTTTTAAAGCCATGTAAGTACCACGAACGTGGTTTTTAAAAAAAAAAAAAATAAAAATCTACAAGCAGAAAGATTCCAAAGGTCATACATATTATTTAATCACAAGAATATGACTAAGGGCCTTCCCACAAGAACACGGGGTTAATTATACAATCAGACAGCATTTGTACAGTCAGGTTTGTGGTTGGTTTGGTTGAGCCAGGTGATGACAGTAACACCTTCCAACGTGCCTCCTCCAAAAGGATGGCTCAATGGATGCACCTAATCTGAAAAACTGGGCCAGTGCAGTGTAAAACCCACACAAGGAGCCTGAATTATTCCTGGCATGAGAACACTGAAGACTTGTCTCTAAGCAAGCAAAGTCACCTCCTGAGATAGGAGCTCTCACCTTTGGCACATAGGGATCCCAGTCTATGTACCCGATGTTGTCCGTGGCCAAGCGAGCAAAGAGATTCACCAGATGCTGAAAACGACCAGAAAAACAGGGAATGTTCATTGGAATATATGGATAATAATATATCTACCTCACACAGGCAAGATAAAAGCTACCCATGGCACAAAAGCACTTGTAAAGGGAGATTTCACTCCATCAGAACTATCACTGCCCTAAAATAGCTCCTATGTACAGACACAGCAGAAAATCCCCCCAAGGCCTCTGTTCAGCTTTCCCCAATATTGAGCTATTTAGGACTATTTAAGCTCTGCAGGATCCATCCTAATCAACGTGTGCTGGCTGTCACATTTGTGTGCTCTGGTTTAAACACATCTGTGGCTTGCAAAGGTCACAGGCATCAGCTGTCAGCTTCTGTCCAGGAAGAATTAGACACTCCATCACCAGGAGACAGTCTCATGAATCCAAGGGAACTGAGAGATGTCCTCGGGGAAGAGAATTGTCATGGCTAAATCAGAAAGGAGATGAAGTCTCACTCTTCTGGCTGTGGAAAAGCACATCAACCAACAAGTCTCCTTGTAGGAGCTTGTCCAAGCCAGGACATACCAAACAGGCTCCTGGTGCCTCTTTCAGTATCTTGAAGCCAAAAGGAAGGGCCTGAAAGAATCCTGCCTAATTCAGAGACACACAGGCACAGAGGAACAGGCACCTCTCTGTCTGAAGGACACAATAAGTTTTGGAAAACCCCACAAGCCACACCTGACCCAGCCTGAAGACAAGGGTTACATTTTCTTAAATGACCCACCTCCTTTGCTTGGTATGAGGAAATACCCACTGAAAAACTCCCTGCTGTGCACACAGACAACTGATTCCACAGCTCCCCTTCAAACAGCCAGTGTAACTCCTGCCACAGCAAGCTGAGGAAGAGCTTGCAGCACACAGAGGCTTAAATGGGATTGCAGAGTCAGAACTCATGTGTCTAATTATCTGCATCCAAGACCAATGACATGAACAAGCCTGACTTTAGGAAGTGGGCAAGACAGCAAAGGAAACAAGAAGTGAAAGCTTGGGGGGGAAAAAAAGCAAGCAAACTGTCAGCATCCAGAGATAACTTCTGAAAGAGGGTTGAGGATTATTTGTTAAACTGTTTGACAGAAACAAACCAAATCACAATATTCAAGTGCGGGCTGTCATTGTTCTGTCAGAAATAGAAGTAGGATTTCTGGGGGGATTTGGCCATGAGGAAGATGCAAAAGTTTATACAGACAACCTCAAATAGAGCTTTGGCATCTCCCACGTTCAAATGTGGACAAGTGCCAAGTGCTGGGACCTGGACTGGCTCCCTGGGTTTGTGACGAAACACAACTGAAGCCAAAACCACCTACGGAATTGGGACAAAGGCAGCGTTCAGGGGTGGCTTGGGAATCAGCTTTCTCCACAGACACTGAGGAGTTCTCCTGGTGGACATGGGCAGGAGATTAGTAAAAGCAGCCAGATGGTCAATGAGCTTATGTTCATACTGAATATGGGGAAAAAAAAACCCTGGTGATAGGCCAAGTTTCAGTGCAGCAAAGCCCAGGCATGGCTTGCACCGACAGCACCTGAGCTGCTGCTGGGGGGCTCAACAGTGAGCCTTTCATGTCTCAAGTTTGCATCTAATCACAGGAGACACACAGCAAGGGCACACAGGTACATGGCAAACTATTTTCCCTGGAAGACAGAGCCCCAGGGAATTTCTGGCCAAGGGGAGTACAGGTTCTTTACTGTATCCCAAATAAAGATGACAGCAACTCATTGTAGCGAGGGCAAAACATCACCACTCAAAATGAGGGACCAATGATGTGTTAAGATAAAGACAGGACAGAATTATAATTTACAGAAACCACAACAGCACTTTGAACAATTCCAAGTATCAGCAGGCAGCATTCCCAAGGCTGGAAAGAAAAGCTAGTCTGAGCTAGCCATTAAATAATGTTCATCAAGCACAACTGCAGTCTCATTTATTCAGACAGTAATTGCTTGCTACCAACAATGAAATTATTGTCTCTGCTTTCTTGTACTAGTTAAGGCAGAAGAGAAAAAAATCCATTATATGACTGTTTGGCTTCAATTCCTTGCAAGCACATTGTAGGAATATTTAAATGAGGGTTTCTTCTAGCGTAGGTGAAAAGCAAATACTTACCCCTTCCCACTGGGGAAGATTTTGAACCGACACCCAAAGGCCTATAAATTCATCAAACCAAAGCCTGAAAGAGAACAGACTCAAAATAACTTCAACACTGAGAAAGCAGCTCCCTCACTGAAAACGTATCCCTCCCTTTGCCAGGTTGCAGGAACTCACCTCTCCCTCAACCCATCCAGCAGGAACAGGGATCAGCATGGAATGCTTGGATCACTTCGCCTCCCACGGCATCCCTCCACCCCAATTCTGATCCTGAGTTTCAGTCCTTGCTTTTTGTTTTTTTAACTTCTCCTCCTCTTAGTCTGTTTTGATCCCCCTTTCACACAAGTGCTTCACCAGTGGTTTCCTCACCCACCTCGGCTTCACTATTCATCATTCACTATATCAACATCCCAACCCAGGTGAGAACAACCCACACCTCATTCCCCTCTGCCTTACACCCTGAAACTTGTCCCTGTTGACCAACAGTCACAAGTGGCATCATCTCCTAGCCTGAGCTCCCCTGAGGCCAAGGAGCAAACCCTCCACGCTCACATTCCCCTTCCAAAACGCATTCCCTCCCCTCCTGGTGCCACAGTGATCCCTCCCTCCACGCCCCACACAGCCCCTTCTGCTGGTTCAGAGTAAAAAAAAAAAAAAAAAAGAATTCCTTGTGTTTGCAACATCCCAGGACACCCACCTGAAGCCCTTGTGGTGCAGCTCAGGGGGAAGGGTGGTGGGCAGGAAGAGCTCGAAGTAGGTGATTGCCTTCTGCATGGTCACATCAAAGGGACACATCAAAGGCCTCCACTCATCCAGCATCTCCCCAGTGGCATCTTCTGGGAAATACCTGGAAACCACACACACACAGGCTTGGCTTTAAAGTTTGGGTCTGGTTTTCGACATAATGAAAACCAGCTATTAATTCGTCAGAAATGTCAGTTTTACAGGAAAACCACGTGCCCAGGGGTTATTGCAGGCAGCCCTCAGCTCCACAGAGCCTTCACAGAACAGAGGTAAACCAAGCATCATTTTGGGAACACAAATTGAAGGGTTCTTGTCTTGTTGGACCAGAAAAGAATCTGTGCAATGCAAAACCATCCCACTGTGAAGGCTGGACAAAAATCCAGCAACTACCATTCACAAGGATCATTTATAGAAACATTACAAGAATGCTGGTTATTTAATTGCTGTTAAACTAAATACCTATGCAGTGCAGTATTTTAAATGCATAGCAGATACAGCTGTTTATACAACATAATTATTGCAGCCAAGGCTGTTAAAAAGTTTAAAAAAATAAATTAAAAAATAGATATAAACCATGAAACAAACACTTACGGTCTGCAGCTCTTCACAAGTGTTTTCAGGACACTTTCTACAGAACTGAAACAAGAAAGGAAAGATTAGGAATAACAAATTACCAGATTTCAGTGGCAGCATAAAACAAACAACCCTTTGCTGACCTTTCCCTTGAGAGCTTAAGATAATGTTGATGCAATTAACTGTCTTCTGTGAACATGCAGCAGCTAATTCCCTTCCACACAGACCTAGTCATAGCAGTCAAAACTGCTCTGCTCAGCTCCTGGCTCTGCTTTTCATGTACTACTCTGGTATTTGCTGCCTTGAAGTGAAGAATTATTATCATTTCTTGTAAGTAACCTCCTGCATTTTATCCGTGAACAATCAGCAGAACAAAGGAACTTCTCGGGCAAGTTGAAAATGCAAACAGAAAAACAGGTTTGTGGACTTCATGAATCAGATAAATAAAGACAGCAGGTTTCAGGAAGTTGTTATTTTTTTGGCTCCAAACATCGTATCTGACTTTTGCAATGGGGTTTTGGTTTTTGCCCAGGGGTTCTAAGAAAGAGAAGTGAACTGTCTGCAAATCAAGGGGTTATTTCATTCGGGTCCCTCACAAAGTAACAGCTGGTTTTAGAAGTGTTTTCATCCACAGCGAGAACATGATTTGAGAGATCATTTCAACACAGGATGCCATCAAAGCACTTAAGGACTAAATCTCAAAATAATAAACAATAAAAGGGGGGGAGCAAAGAGACCAACCAGTGGAACCATAAAGGTAATAAATGGTCACATTCTTCAGATCTTCCATTTATCACACAACCACCTCAAGAGTAAATTGCACTTTTATCCAAAAATATTCCCTGAATGGAAAAAAATAGAAGTTCTGGCAGAACTTCCTACATCTTTTAGATATGCTTTCTGTACCCTGAACAGAAATACTGCATCCTTCAGTTCATCATCCAAAACATACAGAAATGCCATTTTGCTCAGAAAAAGATGATGCCAATGCATCATCTTTATGACCAAAGATCAATTAATTTGGAGACACACAAACACCGAGCATGCACACGCTGTCTCTCCAGTCCTACACAAAATAAACTGATCCCATCCAAGCCAGGAGGAATAAAATATGGATAAACCACTATCTCAGTGCAATCCAGCAAAAGCCCACCCAGCCCTCACAGCACTACTTCAGTTCAAACAGAGCTCTAGGAAATGCAAAATTAGGGATATTTTAGGCAACAGTGACAAAGTCAAGTCAGGACCCCTCCCAGAAAAGAAAATTTTGAGCTGACTGACAACTCTAATATTTGGAGAGGAATGACCAACTGTTCACTAAACAAAAATCAGATCAAACTCTACAGGAGGCTCAGGAAAATTCTGGGTTCAAGCAAATATTGTCCTTGAATGAGGTAGAAAACACATAACAGTTGTTCCAAGAGTAGATAAATAAAGCATGAACCAGCAGCATTCCTTAAGAGCATTAAAAATTAACATGATAAATGTTTGTGTGACAAAACAAACAAGCTCTGCCCCTACTGTCACACTCCACTCGAGTGTCACTGAGGAAAACCTGAAGGAGGGGAATTTGAATGAACACAGAGGCCAGAGATCAAGTTTTCAGCCAGATCTCAGCACCTGCCAGTGTGAAAGAGCAAAGGAGAAAGGAGGGGAACATCCCAATCTGGCTTCTGATCCCAATTTAGGAAGCTGGGAAATAAAAAACAAGAGCAAGACGATTTTGTACCCAAGGAACCTCCACCCAAGAGACAGTCCAGGTACAGCCCAGCTAGAGGAGACATCCTGTAATATTCCCATTTGGGGACTGCTAGTGAGGAAAGGACAGGACAGCACAGCTGGGGAGATGTATTAAAAAACACCCAACACCATTTTAAGCCCTGTCATTAGTTATCTTTTTGGCACTGCATGTTTATTTTCTTCTTTTGGAAAGGACATGGTGATGTCAATTTGCAAATATGGGGTTTTTTTTTTTCCTGCACTTTCAAAGAGAAACACGTTTCAGTTAAAATGATTAACATAAAACTGGCAGTGTTGACTCATAAAAAAGCAGTAGGAGCATGAATTTCAGTTTTTCAGGAGAGGTTTGGGTCATAAGGGAAATTCTAGTCCTCAAGTGGACACTCATCACAGATCTTAAATTAAGACAATGAAAAGAGCAACCAGTTATAGTTTCACAAATTATTTGAGAGAATTCCTACCTACCATCACTGGATCAGTACAACTGAACCTTTCTTTCTAAAATACCCCAAACAAAGCAAAACCCCCTGCAATTCCACTGCCACTTACACCAGTTCTCTGCATTCCTTACACACCAAAAATTCCTGACGGTTTCCCTGCAAGAATTCCTGGTAAACTCTTGACACAGAAGCTCTTCACAGCCCCAAGGCTGTGGTTGGGTGGATTTCCCAGCAGCCATGACCTCACTGCTAAAGCACTTTCCATGATTTCACTGGTTTAACAAGAAGGTACATTCACTCCAGAACCTGCTCCTGCACCAGCACTGATTTCATCCCTAACCAGACACAACAATTACTCCAGACTAAAATCCACCTCTCGTTTGACCCCTGAAACACATTTGTTGGTTAAATTAGTTAAATTAGAGCCGCTGATCAGCCACTTCACACACGTCCTCTGGCTCCCCAATTAGAACATTTCACATCCAGTGCGACATTCTCATCACCAGTGGTGTCATGTTAAATACTGGCTTTTCCAAAACAACCATTTTATGCAGAGAATTCCCCCTCTGTGTGTGCCAAGTGTTACAGTCCAACAGAACATGCAGAAGATACATCAGCCAGAGCTGAACAACAAAAAGTCTTTCTTACCACCTATGCAAAACATTAAGCACAAACGTTTTAGGTGAGGACCAGCCTGGTCGATATGAACTGAATGTGGGGAAAAAAAAATAAAATAGAATTAAAACAAGAGTTAATTTAACAGCTATAAATCAAATCAGCTTTTTTAAAGTATCCCTTGATTTGCACCAGAAAAAAAACAACTCGAAAAAGAAGTAGCACTGTATGAGAAGGAATCGCACTGCATGGAGTGGGATAAAATCAAGTTAATTGAAGCTGGATGCTGCACACAGACCATCCCAACAGAGACCTTCCTCCCAGCTCAACCTCTCCTTTTCCCTCCTGGAAAAGCTCCCTCCCCACCACCAAGTTTGTCTCACACAGTAAATGAGAAGTGACCCCCAGAGCGAGGTGTGCAGGTGCAAAGATAGAAGCTGAAATAAAAATAAAGCAAGGAAGGCTCTGCCCTTTTGCATCTTCACCTACAGCCAGAAAAATAATGCAACTGAGCAAAATGATGTTTCCAGCTACACAGACACCAGAGAAATCCAGCCTGAAATGCTCCACAACAAGTGACAAGGTTCCACATATTTTCTATTAGTGTCCCTTATCAGCAAGAGGATCTCCCCCTCAGGAATGACCGCTTCAGGATTACTCAGAAAATTACTTTTTAAAAGCAAATCAAACATTTTCTTCACCTGCATTTCTTCACACGAAGGTTCAACTCAACCAAACGTAACGCATTACCCACGTGTTACCTTTTATAATCTGGGGTTTACAGAGTAGGACTTTCCTAATTAGAATCATTAGGAAAACTGTAAATCCTGGAAATCTGACAGATGGGCAGGGATTGACAGGCAAAGAAAGCAAAGAAAACAAGTCCTCGTTTTTCAAATCACCAGAACGTGTCTAAAATTCTTAACTGGGGGGGGGGGAAATTTTTTTCTCCCTCTCATGGCATCTCTGAGTATGAATTTCCTACAGAAGGTACTTCACTTTGCTTCCTGTGGATTCCAGATCCTGGGAGGAGTGATTACAGCACAGATATTTAAGGGCAGCACCATCTCTATTTTTTCCCAATCCCTTATTGTGTTATAGAGCATCAGAGGTTTAACTTAATACCTGTGCTGGTTTTGACTGGGATAAAGTTAATTCTCTTCACATTCTTCCCTGTCTTTAGCTCAACCCCTGAGTTTTCCCACTTTTCCCCCCATCCCATGAGCGAGTGGCTACGCAGGGCTTAGTTGCCAGCTGGGGTTAAACCATGACAATACTGTTAAATATTTCACTTTAAATTAGTTAAAACCTGGGTTACCATCCCAAAATAAGTTGACCAGGACCCCTGTTCCAGCACATTTAGAAATTCATCTCACTCATAAACAAACATGATGCCAAACCCAAGCTCCTGGTAGGAGGAGCTCCACGACTTAGTGCAGCCCTGCATGCAATTATTTGAAATGTGCTCATGAGAACACAACCAGAGTATTTCCCACGTATCAAATTCCAGGGATTAGGAGCAAATTACAAAATGCTTTAAAGCCTTATAGGCACTCACAGCCCAGCAAAGGTTTTGAAAGGCGAACTTACTTGGGAAACCAATTTAATCCCAGATGTTCTGTCTTGGAGTACAATATCCTCTCCAACATTTCATAAAGCGGTCTCCATGGCAACTCCAAATCATCCCTGGAAAGCAGCTCTTTTTTCCTGGTAGGAAACAGAACACTGAGCACTTCAGGATGAAACATTTACGTGGAACACCCCAGCCCCTGCTCCCAGCTTGGCACCCGCTGCAGGAAGGCCAGGCAGGAACAAGCTGGCCACTGGCAGCATTCCCAAGGTTTTCCTGACTAAGTGAAGTAAACATTATGGAGCTGTTAGCCAGCCCTCACCTCCCCTCCTGGTTGAGATTAAACCTTAAGACTTGGTTCTCCGAGATGTTTGCTTTTCCTTACAGGGGGAAAAATTCCATTCTTACATTTCCACAGCACTCCCAAAGCACAGTGGGAACCCCTGAACCCACAGCAGCTGCCCAGGGGAGGTGAGTGAGGTGACCTGGGCCAGCACACAGGGTTACACACAGATAGAACAACACTGAGCAAGGGCTCAGGAACTGTCCCCAGCAGGCAGAAAGGTGTCCTTACTTCAGCAGGTTGATGAGCAGCCGTGCAAAGCCCTGCATCATGCTGATCTCCAGCCTGGGAATGGTCACCAACTCGTAGAGCAGCTTGATGAACAGCACGTGATCCTCCCTGCTGAACTTCCTCCCGTACAGGCGGATGTACCTGCCAACCAAACACAGCGTGAGTCAGCCGGATTGGGGACATTCCCATGTCACCCAGCTCCCCAGCCAGAGCTCATCTGGCTGGCTGCTTAAGGAAATGAAACTAAAACCTGGCTCACTGAGCCCAACAAAGAAGAACCTGAAGGTACACAGCAAGGGAAGATGGGCAGCTGCAGCTACAGGAAGAGAACGACCAAACAAAAAGTTTACAGGCCCCTAAGATCCTACAAGTACTGCAACTTCAGGGACAGGACACAGTCCAGGAGCTAAAATACAACCCAAAAAGTATCAAGTCAAGCCCAAATCCAATAGCTTCCAGTAATAACTGATTTAGACACTGAGTTTTCCTGGTGGTGTGTCCCCACCGCTTCCCTTGTTTTTCCTGATCCCTCAGGAAAAGCTCTGGAAGATGTGTTTGCTCTTTTCAAGATGAGATTGAAAAAGAGACCCATATTTTAAGTCTTAAAAGATATTCTGCACCAGCAAAACCTATCTAAAGTTCCAGGGCAGCATTTAACATGTGGCACAACTATAAATTACTACCCACTGGGAGACAACTTTTCAATTTTATTACTGCTCCAACTGCCCCTAAAGATTCATAAGAAATCTGCTTTCCACTTCCCTTTTCCCAGTGATTTCAAGAGGGGAATTTCTAAGTGTTTACATCTGATGGGCAGCATTTCCACCAATGTTCACTTCAACACGCTGTGCTTATTTCAGACAAACCAAATACAAGATAACCCACTTTCCCACCCCAGGAACCTAAATTACGTGGATTGGCCAGAGACATCCCTACCTACAGAATTACACCACCAACAGCTGAACACCTACACCTTTCACAAGCCTAAAATGGACATGCAAAAAGAATCCTCAGGGAAAGAAAAATGGGTGAGACACATATACATACATATATATATAAAAAAAAAAAAGAAACTGGAGAGGCCTGGAGAGAAGTTTTAACTACAAAGAAAACACAGAGATCCAATTTATCTGTCAGCTGCTATTTATAACTGAAAATAAAGTGTTTGGCTGGTCCTCCTCCTTGACATTTGCTAACAACAGTTCTGTTACACAAAATGCTGTTTAATTAAGAAACAGAAGAAGGAGTAAAGTGCACAGAAACGTGCTGAACGCAGAGATGTCACTGGGCCCAGGCAGCAGGAACAGATGCCAAATTCCTCCTGTATTTTACTTTATGTAGCAGGGAGGCAGAGTTTAAAAGGGTCAATTATTTGTCTTAATCCAGCTGAGCATTAAGGCAATGACAGAAAATAAATACTTCTAGAAAGGGGTGCTTAGCCTTTTCCTCCAAGATTAAATGGGTGAATTCTAACAGAGGGGAACTGGAATATTTTCAGAATATCCCCTCACAAGGGATGAAATAGCCCCATTACTAAATAAAAGAATATAGGCATGTTCATCATATATTTATAAATATATGCTGGCTTTTCAGGATTAAAAAAAAAAAAAGTTAATCGGGTTATGGGGGGGGAAATGATTCTAGACCTAAACTGTTGCAAAATAAATTTAAGATTTGTTACATGAAAGCAGATAATACTACACTGAGACCTGAACTCTGAATTCCACTGCCCTTTTGGTTCCTTTGAGGTTTTATGAGCTCTCAGCCTCCACCTGCCCTGCAAAAGGGGTAAATTAATTGTCCCTCATCGTGCTGGTCCCACGGGTTCTGATTTGGAGAGAGGAAAAAAAACCAACCAACCAAAAGCCACTCACACAACCTAAAAAAAAAACATGGTTAGGAAGTGAAAACACTGTTTTCAGCTCCATCCCTTCTGTACAGAGTGCAGGGTCTCTGCAGATTACCAAAAAGCCAACTCCCTAATCCAGGAGTGCTGGGTATCCAACCTGTCACTCCACAAGCACAATAGGTCTATTTTTAGGCAGTGTGCTGTGGGATCAAGTGACCACCCTGAAGTGCCCTACAAAGTTGGCTGCTCTGCCACAGTTAAAAATTCCCCTCACTTAAGCTGGACAGAGCACTCTCCCAAATTCCTGGCTGTCCATTTGCATTTTCCAACACACGGGACAGGACCACGACTGGCTTAAAGCTCAGATTTTGACAGATAACATGGAAAATAATGAATCACGCTCAGCAGGACTATTTAAATCACATGCACACAGCACACACATCCCTTATGCATCCAGAGGAAAGCTTCTGGTTTTTTTTTTTTGACAAAGATGAGAAAAAAAAAAAAAGACATGTAAAACAAGAGTTTTAGGCAACAGTGGTTAAAACACTCAGCGGTCCCACTGAGAGGTTTCCATCCTCACTGTAACTTTGTGTCCTGTCATTCTCATTCCAAACAGCTGAGCTGCATTTTTTTCCCCCCACACCTTACAACAAGACAGTTAAATGTCATTTTGCAGTAAGCCTGTGCCTGACAAGCACAAAAAATAACATTGTCGGGGACAGAAGCTGTGTCCCTCAGCTTCAAACACCCCTGTCCACTGGAGCAGGAGGCACAGAAAGGCATTTGTGTGTTTTATCCTGGCTGCAGAGTCAACTCCACACACAGTAAGGACCAAAGTGTTTATATTCTATTAATATGCTCGTTTACTGGCTACGTTCCAAAAATAAATTAAAAAAAAAAAATCAAACCATCTGTAAAACAGGAAAGAGGGGAAAAATTGAAAGAGCGTGTACTTCTGACCCAGAGACCATGAGGGACTGTGGTGCAAGGCCAGTGAAGCAAATTATTTCGCTGCCACCTGCTCTTCCCACACACGCTGGGGTGAGTCACACAGCTGAGATTCCCTGCTCTGCTTTCACAACCGGGGGAGCATTTTACAAGGGGCAGCTTTTACCAGCCAGACCTGGAGGACTCCTGGGGTAACGACTGCAGATTTGAGTGCCAGTCTTCAAGGCAAGGAGTTTTATTTGCTTCAGAGTCACAAGTCACTCGCTGCCCTCGGAGGAAAAGTTCTCTCACCACCCTCCACACACATCCCCACCAAAGGACCGGTTCTCACGGCTGAAAATTACCCATAAGAGAATTATGCCAATCAGCTTACAGACATTCCACCTGATAAACTCCAATTCTGCCTCTTTTTCCCCCCCCCCCCCCTCCCTGCTCAGCTCGTGACATCAGCCCAAAACAGCTGCTCTCAAGATAAACATGTGTAAGTCACGCTTCCAGCTGAGGGGGGGGGAGGTACGTAAGAAACTCTCCCTGGCACCGTGAAATACTACTCGAATTATTAATTCAAAGAAAGATCCGGGTTTCACTTTCATTCTTTGCTGGGGCACAAAGAGCTGAGTGAGGCTGGGAGCCCTCCAGGGGGGTGTAACTGTTGCAGGTGTATCATCTGCACGCCCTCGTTTTCTTGGCCGGGTTCTGTGTTTTTATTAACATTTGTATCTGTCTGTCTAAACAAGAAACAGATCAAAGACATAAATTACTTCACAGAAAGCCGCAGCCATTGTGCCACTGTGAAGATTCTGAGCTTTTTTTTTTAATTCATTTATTAATTACAGCTGTCCAGAAGGGAAAAAGAGAGACAGTAAAACTTGGATTTTATTGTCATTATTCTGTAATTTAATTTGGGTGTGACATCAGGACAGCACATGGTTGGAAGTGTTTTATCCAGGCCTAAACTTTTACGGTTTTATTTCACAGATTTCCACAAGGTTTGGGTTGCAAGGGACTTTAAAGCTCATCCTTGGACACTTCCAGGCACGGAGCAGCCACAGCTTCTCTGGGCAACCTGTGCCAGGGCCTCCTCACCCTCAGAGGTGAATTTTTTCCTAATATCTGATCTAACCCTACTCTCTGTCAGTCTGAAGCCATTCCCCTTTGTCCTCTCACTCCAGGCCCTTGTAAAAAGTCTCTCCACCTTTCTTGCAGGCACCCTTTGGGTACTGGAAGGCCAAATTAAGTCATCCCTGGGCCTGCTCCAGGCTGAACAATCCCAATTCCCTCATCCTTTCATCCCACAGAGGGACTTTCTCGAGTCAAACCAAGCAGCAACACACCTCTCACGTTAACTACACGGGCTCATTTTTCACTCCAAGCCCACTGTTTCCTTCCCTGCCCACACCAAACACACTCAGAAGCCTCGTTACATCTAAATGTGCCACCCAGGGATCTTGGTACTAACAGGCATCAGACAAGCTGCAAACGCACACGGTGAACTCCAAACTTCAAAGAGGAGGTGGGAAAAACCACAAATTAGAGCCTGCTGACCTTCCTGTGATTCATAAGGCAGCACAGCAGCCGTTCTCAGCGGGCCAAATTCAGTGCCCTGGAGCCTGAAGTGGGAACAGCAATTGTGGTTTACAGAGTGAGTAACGGGGTGATTCTAACGCAGCCCGGCACGCTTTGAAAGGGCTTTCTGTGCCTATTCAGCCACAGTTCAATAGTTAAAAGCCCATCTATCCTCACAGTATGAACTCCTAAGTTCGTTTTAACTCGAGGGGCACACGTAGCTCTACCACAGGTGCAGGCAACAGGTACCTCTGACCCCAGTGGGAAGTAGCAGATGGCTGGGGGGGCTGGGGTGGGAAGGGAAACAGCGTTGAACTGGTTCCAAGTAGGTTCAAACTATCACAGAACCAAACATGTGAGTCATTTTGCAACCACCACCGTAATTCTATCCAAGGCTGCCTCTTGGGAAACAGAAAGGCACTTACATTTCAATACAGTCCTCTCTGCCAGGCTGGGCTGGCAAAACGTGTACGAAATCCCTCGCTAATACGAAAAAAAATGGCTTATGGAAGGAGGGAAGTTGTAAGTGAAGATCTTGAAGTGGTACAAAATACAGGTAATTCCATCGCTCCCGGCACGTAGGAAACGCTGGTTCTAAAGGCACACACGGCATTCAGCAGAATAACGTGATAAACATCCACAGAAGTTACTGATTGAAGCTACAGCAGTCACTGCCATGTGATGCCACATCCAGTGCCAGGGTGCCCAAAAAGAAAAAGGGCCAAGCACACTTCGTAAAACTCACAGAGAGAAACCTGTATGTAGCACCGGGTGCTATCCATGAAACCAACGGGGCTTTATCTGTATCAAAGCCACCTTCCCAGCACGCATAGCAGAGCCAAAATCAGCATAAACTACACCGAGCAAGATATCAAGGGCACCAGGGGTGTTTACACAGCATTAAGCCAGAATTTAATCCCGCCAGCACCGACCCAACAAATCGCCCGCCTCGAGGAAGACTTTGTGCCCCTACAGCAGAAGCCACACGGGCACCAACCACAACTTCCCCAGGAAGGCGGGAGGCGAAACAGATGGCCGAGCAGGGAGGGGGGGAAAAAAAAAAAAAAAATTAAAAACGGCGGAACGAACAAACAAACGAACGCGCGAGTGCTCGATTCGCGAAACCGGGAAGTTTCACCGGGAAGCGGCGGACGGAGCCACCTTTGTCCCTGTGCGGGCCCTGGGCGAGCGGGGCCGGAGGGGCAGAGGCCGGAGGGGCCGGAGGGGCAGAGGCCGGAGGGGCCGGGACACCTCGCCGTGCCCGCCCCGAGCGGCGCCCGCCGCGCCGTTATGCGGGAGGCGGCCCGCAGGGAGACGGGCAGGGAAAAGAAGGGGGACGGGCAGGGGGGAAAGGAAGGGAGGGGAAGGGGTCTGCCGCGCCCGCCCGCAGCCCGAGGCCCCGCTGCCCGTCCCGCCCCGGGCACTCACGTCGAGAGCTTCCTGGTCCAGAAGAGCCCGCCGGGCCAGAGCTCCTGCAGCTGCACGGCGCGGGCCAGGTTGCCCTTGATGTGCCGGAGGAAGCGGGCGGCCTCGGCCTCCAGGCGCTCGCCGTAGGGCAGCAGCTTGTTGTAGACAATCTCCTTCTGCGGCGGCCGGGCCATGTCGGCGCTGGCTGCCCCCCCCGGGGAGGGCCGGTGGTGACCGCGGCCGCCGCGCCCCGCCCGCCCCGCTCCGCTCACTTCCGCCGGAAGGGGCCGCGGGGCGGCTCCGGGAGCGCCGGGGCAGCGGGACGGGGCAGTGGTGTCGGAACCGGGACGGGGCAGGGGCACCGGCACCGCCGGGACGGGGCGGCCCCTGCGCGGGGGAGGCGCCCGCCCGTGCTCCGCGCTCCTGCGGGTGGCTCCGGAGCCCTTTCGCCGTGGAGCCGCCCGCGTGGTTCGGGGAGAACCTTCACCCCCCCGAGCTCCCCGCCCGAAAAGTCGCCGGGGCTGAGCCGCCGTGCCCGCAGGAGCTCAGGGCAGCGCTGGCAGCGCCCCCGGTGACACGGCCCCGCCGGGTCACGGGTGACCTCACGGGTTCTCTCCCGGCCTAATTGATGCGGCGGTTCCGTAATTAGCGCCGCGGGTTTGATAGCAGATTGCGCGGCCGCCCGTAAGAGGCTTATTTGAAATAATAGCGCCAGCCGAGAGGGCAGAGCTCGCCGGCGGGCCGTGGGTGTGGGATAAACGCTGATGGATATGTGATAACGCCGCCGGTACCGCTGATAGCTGTTATCTCCAGCTGTCCGCAGCAGAATTGTTAATTGAATTTCCCCTCAAGAATTATTACGTCGTGGCCGCACGACAGCTGCAAACTGATTAGGTTTAAAGCTACTGACAAGGGCAAATCCTGTTTTATGATCTTTATGCTCAAAGTAGCTCTGCTTAAAATTTAAAAAAAAAAAAAAAAAAGGCTAACTAAATGCTGGAACACGTTAGGGGGAGGAGAGATGCCCCAGGAAACCTAAATATGACAAGCAAAGGCATCATCACGGCGTTTTCCTGAGGAGTGCACTCACACCATCTGTGCTTCTCGCCCTCCCAGACCTGTGTTTTTAATAAAGGGAGCTCAGTAATTTCGTTCAGTGTCCCAGACTTTTGAAACACCCCTCCATTCCTAGAAGAACTCCTATCACGTGATCCTGGAGAACACACATCAACTTTTACATGATTACAAAACAGCTGGACTTTGTTATCATTTTTGTTGTGATTTGGAGGGTGTTTGCTGCCATCTTTCACAGGGACTTTATGATTTTGTTGCCTCGTATCTACGAGGCAAAACAATTCTCTGCCCTTTTCTGGCCTCAGTTACAAATGAAACTTGATCGTGATCAAATTTCTATGGGGATAAAGAACACCTTGGTTTAGTGTTTTGCTGGTGAAGACAACAGGCAAAATTAATATGAAATGAGTAGTTTTATCACCAGTTCACACAAGGATAAATTGGATAACTGGCCCAGAAGCTGTAATAAAAACCCAATATATCTGTGAAATATGCATGTATTGAAACTGAAAAGTCTAAAATTACCTATTTTCTGTCACACTCAATTCTTAATATTTAATATGCAATTGCACATTAAATCACAATTGCAAATTGCGATTTGTTCAAACAGACATTTTCAGTAAATTTGAAGCAGGTAGAGTTTGTTTGGACTGGGAGGAAAATAAAATCCAAATTATACTCCAGTTTTCTGCAATTGAAGTTGGCAGGTACATAAGGAACTTCAAAGCTGCATTCTGTTGCTTTATAGCCACGTTATAAGAAAATACTCCTCCCCTTTCTGACTCAGGTTGAAACTGAAGCTTGATCTTTCACACATTTTGGAGTATTTTGCAACGTGAGTGAGCACCTCTGACCTCAGGGAGCATATTTTGTCTGAACCAACAAGCCACCTCCTCATCTGTGACCTCGGACACACAAGTGCCTTCCACCAGAATGAAACACTTACCTGTTGGGGGAAAACATGCCAAGTGTACACTTCAGACTGCCATCCTACTAACTCCTCCTTCTCAGGAATATGACTCCTCTTTTCAGAGTTTGAAACAAGGGAAAAGGAGATTCCTAGTCTACTCACAGTTACAATAGTAAGCAGACATACAGTACTTGCATTTTGAACGTATTTCCTGCATATTGACCAATTTAATAATTACATTTAATAATTATTTTAAAAACTTATCCTTTCCCTCTCTTCATTATGCTGCCTTTCTGCTTTATAAAATGGGTACAAAAATGATAAATTTTGCCAAGTGAGTCAAAAATAAACATGTTCTTCGAGTTTGCAAAGTGTTTTGGCTGCAGCAGTGTGTGAGAGCACATTTGGTTCCCGAGTCACATGATGGAGGACGGGCCTTTCATAACACAGGACCTGTCTGTGCTTCTTGCATCGACAGCTTTCTCCTCTCTTATTAAGTAGGAGGAAGAATGTGAGTTGCCAGCAACCCAAATGTGGCTGCCACCTGTTGGTTTTGGCACTAAATCCTGAGAGCTGATGAAGCTGGGCGTTGTAGTTGCGAAGAAAATACAACCTTTCCATTCATGAGCAGTTCTGGGTGGTGACAGTGGCTCGGGCCACGCTGGGGGCTGTTCACATGGGTGCCTGGGGGAGCCAACACCAGCACTAGCACAGGGATTTGGGAACTTGTCACTTAGCCTTAACCCTGGTTTCCACTGTCTCAGCTCTCCAGCGACTGCTTTTCTTACAAAGGAGCCCTGGCACAGTTTTCCCAGAGAAGCTGGGGCTGCCCCATCCCTGGAAGTGTCTAAGGCCAGGTTGGAGCAACCTGGGATGGGGGAAGGTGTCCCTGCCCATGGCAGGGGTTGGAACTGGAGGATCTTTAAGCTCCCTTCCTACGGACGGCAGGAGTTCAGGAGCGACGCGCAGACGATCAGTGCGATCAAAGCGACGTCCAATTTATTATTTAAATGACTTTTATACGGTTTAGTTTTCTCCGGGTACCTGCTTACAACGAGGTGATTGGGTAGCTCAGTCTGTGCACGCATCTCATGCCTTCAGTTTATTGGTTCTGAAGCTCTGTCCACGCTGCCTGAGATCATTTTTGCCACCCAAAGTCCCTCCCGTCCATCCGCCTTTGGGGATTTTCCCGAGAGTTTGCAGGTGTCCCTTTATCTCTAGTTTTCCCACAACTTTCAACTGTAAACACACGATTTTCTGGTCCCTTAACTATAAACATGCAGTATCCACCCAGCTAACAAGTATAAACGTTGCACAGTTTCACAGTTTGTAAGTATAAACACACCGAGTTCTCACAGGTTTGCAACTTTCAAAGTTATGTCAAGCAGGCCTAGTGCTTCTCAAAAATGTGGATTGTTCAAAATATGTCCATTTTCCTGCAAATACTCTACAAATCCCCCGTCTTGTTTTGAACAATCCATATTTAATTGGAAGCTTTGTGGAACATTTTCATTACGTATTGTAAAGCACAACTAACAGCTACTACACAACAAATTACAGCTATTAAAAGTGTCAACCCCTAAATTACTGATCCTTTCACCCAACCAGGGATGCCAAACTTGCCTAGCCAGTTGGACAATTTGTCCTCATCACAGGTGATGTGAGACATGCGCTCCTTCATCTCCCAAAGCTGTGTAGAGATGATTTCTGAGTGATCAGATAGATTCGTGCAACACATCCCCTCGAATTCTTGACACTTGCCCCCTTGTGCTAATAACAAAAAGTCACTAGCAGCCCTATTTTGTAACAGAGCGTGCCCTATACTATTTAAATCCACTAACAATCCTAATAAAATTCTAAAGGTGCTGTTGGCCTGCTTTAAACTCCAGCATGCAAACTTCTTCATCTGAGCAGTCGCCCGCTGCAGCTCCTCCTGGCAGAAAGAACGCAAGAGCTGAAAAGGCTGCGGGGGAGATAAAAGTCAAATTTATCATTACAATCTTCCGTAAATTGAAGTCCTCTCTTGGTCCTTGTCTGTCCTGGAAGGCCTGGTTACAACTGTCTTTGCTGGCTGATATGGCAAAACCAACCATTCCAAGATATTCAGTTTCTTATTACCTGCTAACTGACAAATTAACCCAAGGGGGTGCTGTTTTTCCCCTCCTGAGTTAATAATCATCACAGTCACTGCATGCTCTGCTATTATGTGATTGCTATATCCTGAAGCTACTCTGCCTGCTGTTTTTTGTAAAGCCTTCTTTCGCAGTGCAGTGAGTTCCTTGTACTCATCTGCATCAGTAGATGCACCCAGCAGTGGCACAAGAGGACGTATGTCGTCGTTGGTGATTCCACACACAGGTCTAACCCACTGAATATCTCCCATTAGTTGCTGCACATCTGCTGAAGTTGATAATTGTGTGTTTACATGAATTTTCTGGGGACACACTGTTCCCTGGGTGATGATCCATCCCAGACACTTCCATGGATCACTTTTTTGTACCTTTTCTGGGGCAATTTTTAACCCTCGCTTCTCCAGCTGTACCTGCAACTCAGCCACGATCAGATTTACCTCCGACTGCTTTCCTGCAATCAGAGTATCATCCACCCAGTGATACACTAGCAGATGGGGATGTTCCTTTCTGAAAGGTTGCAATGCCCGTGCAAGGTACATCTGACACAACGTGGGGGAATTTTTCATGCCTTGGGGCAAAGTCACCCAGTGATAAAGTTTGGCAGGTTCGGCCTTATTGGTGGAAGGCACACTAAAAGCAAACCTCTCTGCATCCCGAGGATGCAAAAAGATCATAAAAAAGCAATCTTTCAAGCCAATAGTTACGATGTCCCAATCTTTTGGCATCATGACAGGGGATGGGAGTCCTGGTTGTAGCGCTCCCATGTCCTCCATGACCTCATTAATGGCACGGAGATCATGTAAAAGACATCACTTTCCAGACTTTTTTGGGGAATGGTAAAAATTGGGGTGTTCCAGGGACTAGTGGATGGCACAATATGCCCTGCATCAAGTTGCTCTTGGACCAACAACTGAACAATCTGCAGCCTATCGCCTCCCACTGATTTACCCAGACGGGGGGTGTCTGTCTTCTGTCTCAGTTTCAGGGTTGGCTGCCTCTCAGTGACCGCCCCTAAAAAGGGTCTGTCACCAGCCTGGCTCCCAGCTGACCCAGCACGTCCCTTCCCAGCAGCGGAACACGTAACGCCAGGACGTACGGCCTGGCTCTTACCGACTTGCCATCCTTAAAGTAAAAGGTTACCAGGTCACGGCTCACCCAGGTCTCTTGCACCCCGCCCACCCCCACCACACCCCCGGGGGCTCGTGCCAGGGGCCAAGCCGGTGGCCACTTATGACGAGGAATAATTGAGACATCGGCGCCGGTGTCCAAGAGCATGGTCAGCTGGAGGTACTGCATGCCAGGATGCAGTACTACCACTGATTCTTCTGGCTTTCCTCTTGTAATATCTACGGCCAATAACGCAGCTCCCTGAGGCCCACCACCCTTTTGACCTGCGGGACACCGAGCTTTAAAATGTCCCTTTTGCCCGCAGTTGAAGCATTTTTTTCTCTGCCCTCCCTTTGCCTGGTTTGTTTCTCTTTTGCACCAACGGCTTCGCTGCTGCTCCGACAGCTGTAGCCATGTAAGGAGCTTCCTCCTGTTGAATCATTCTGTCTGCAGCTTCTAATAACTGAGCCATCGTAGCACCTCGTGGCAGGTCACTCAGAGCTCGTTTAGTTTTTTCACTGCCATTGTCATAGGCTAAAAAGTCCAAAAATTTGGCCTTCATGTTCTCATCTAGGTCAGGATGGGTATTAATTGCATGATGCAACCGACCAATAAACTTCCCAAACGGCTCTGTTGGCCCCTGCTGCACTGCAGTAAAAGACAGAGCTGTCTTATCATCAGGCACTGCCTGTATTGCTTTTTGTGCCAGCTCCTGGCTGAGCTGCAACACTTGGTTGACAAACTGTACCTGCGAGTCTGCCCGTGCAGAAGGACCCGTTCCCGTAAGCATTTGAGTTGTTGCCCCAAAGAGAGGATTCCCCTGCTGTCTGGGGGTCGCAGCTGCTGCATCACACCCTGCCTGCCATTTCTGATAAAACTCGAACTCCTGGTGGGGAGAGAGCAACGTGCTAACGATCATTTTTGTGTCACAGGGTGTCATCAACGTAGAAGAAAACAAATGCTGTAACAGGGATGTAGTATAACCCGATTTTAACCCATACTGAGCTATCGCAGCCTTAGCTTCTTTTAGCATCCACTCTAAAGCCTGGTATCTCCTGTTTCCCCCCCCGCCTAGGAAAACTGAAAGTGCGTTAGGAGTTAACAAAACCTCTCCCTCCATCATAGCATCTCGCATAATTCTCTCCCATCTCTGCGCCGGATTCTCCCTGCTCGCGCCAGCCCCTGAATTCCCAAGCGGCAGATTTACGGATCCTCCCAGCGCGGTCCCAACCTCTCCCCGCTCCATGAATGGATTTTGCGGAGGTGGCGGAATCGACAGAAAAGGGTTTGGGGGAGCCTGCGCCTGAGGAGGGATAGGGGGAACGGGCAGTGGCAGAGGGGGTGCAGAGGGCTCTCGCCGCCTCAGCTCTTTTTCTGCCACAGGTGCCTCCAAAGCTTTCAATCTCCGCAGGAGTTCCTGCAGCTGCGCCTGGTCCTTTGAACCCCTCTGTCTGCCCTCGAAATCGGATTCTTCGGAATCCGGAGACGAAGGCACAGACGGCGGCACCGCGGGGTGGGCAGGTCCGCGATTCCTCTCCCCTCCCGTGTTTCCTTGCCGAGGCCGCCCCGCCGGGTTCGCCGGGGGAGCGGAGGCCGCGGCGGCTCCCGGCGAGTCGGGGTCGGCGTCGCGGGGCGATGACGTAGCAGGGCGCGACGGCGGCGGGCGCAGGCGCGGTCGCGGCAGTGGCGGAGCGGCGGCAGTGGCGCAGCGCTGGCTGGGCCGGCGGACCGGGCACGGCTCCAGGCGGCGGCAGCAGCCTCGGAGGGCGCGGCGGGAGAAGCGGCGGCGGCTCCTGGCCGAGGCGGGGCTAGGGGGACTCTTCCGGCCCGGGACCCGCGGCGGGGAGGGGGCGATGGCGCTGGCGGCGCTGCAGGTCAGCAGAGCAGAGCCAGCGTGGCCGGGCTCGCCGCGGGGGGAGGCGCTGCTGGCAGTGGGCTCCCCGGCGTCCTGCACGGAGCTGGAGCTCTCCGGGGCTGAGGACGGACTGCTGGGGCCGCTGGCTGACGGTCGGGCGGGAGCCTGCGGTTTGGAGCTGGCCGGCAGCGGGATCTGTGGGACGGTGAATAAAAATCTGAGAAACCGACCCGCCCTCTTTGCTTTCAGTTTGGCTGCTCGCTAACGCAGCATGGGCTGAGGCGGTAACTTGCCTCTCGGTTCTCGTGGATTGCAGCGTATCGGTTTAACAGTCGCCACAGTGTTGGGTAGCGAGCTGCGTCCTGAGATCCTTTGGTGATCTCACAGCTGCTTCCCTATATTTTCCCATACCGAGACTTCGAAGGCAGCATTTACTGTGGGGATACACCCCTTATCTCGGGCCCAGTTTAACAGCCCTTTGAGGGTACCCGCATCACAGGGTAACCCTCTCTTAGAGAGAATATGTTTGAGGAGTTTAAGCACTGCTTCTTCCTCCTTGCTCAGTGCTGACCCCCTCTCCTCCCGGGCTGCTCACCTGATTAGGGTGAGATTCCAGGCCGACTGCGGCTCGAGCTCTTTCCCGGTTTCCTGCCCCCTCTTCCCGTTGCCGACACTGTCCTCGGGGAACGGGGCACCCTGACGGGTCCCTGTCTCCCTTCGGGCGCCACCTACGGACGGCAGGAGTTCGGGAACGACGCGCAGACGATCAGTGCGATCAAAGCGACGTCCAATTTATTATTTAAATGACTTTTATACAGTTTAGTTTTCTCCGGGTACCTGCTTACAACGAGGTGATTGGGTAGCTCGGTCTGTGCACGCGTCTCACGCCTTCAGTTTATTGGTTCTGAAGCTCTGTCCACGCTGCCTGAGATCATTTTTGCCACCCAAAGTCCCTCCTGTCCTGGGGATTTTCCCGAGATTTTGCAGGTGTCCCTTTATCTCTAGTTTTCCCACAACTTTCAACTGTAAACGCACGATTTTCTCCTCCCTTAACTATAAACATGCAGTATCCACCCAGCTAACAAGTATAAACGTTGCACAGTTTCACAGTTTGTAAGTATAAACACACCGAGTTCTCACACGGTTTGCAACTTTCAAAGTTATGTCAAGCAGGCCTAGTGCTTCTCAAAAATATGGATTGTTCAAAATTTGTCACAGACCTGTCCTGGTCTGTGACCCCCTCATATCTCACAAATCCCCATTATACAAACAAAGAGGAATAACTTGCTTTTTTGATGAGGATCCCTTTTCCTCATCCCAGTGTTTCCAAATCAGTCAGTCATCCAAAGCTGGCACTGAAAGGTGCCAAAGGGACAACTTAGAAACATGCCTATTACATGAAGTTCTATTTTACTGAGAATTTGTCTCTTTGGGGGATGAGGACAAGAATTATTTCAGCATCTGAACGAGGTGCCAAGGAACTTGAGCTTCCTGTGTAGTATGGGACAGAAATAGCCCAGAAATAGGCTCTTCTAAAGCGTGATTCAGGGGAACTAATTTTAGGTCCCTAAAATGAGGCTGCCAAAATACTCCATGACATGTTTCAAGTTGGGTGGGGAGGTGGGTTCAGTGTCACCTGCAGCACACAGGCTGTTTCTGTAATGCCTGGTTAAATCTACATGTCCCAATACAAGTGGAACATTTCTCAGTTCAGCTGAGCAGAAATAAGAGGCACTTAGGAAGGGGTTAAAGTGTCGTTATGGGCACCTACATAATTTGTAAAACTTTACTGCAGAGACAAGGCCGACCAAACACGTGCAACATTGTTATCCTGCACTTTACATTCCCGGTGGTTCATCCACCCTCAGTTATATCCATTCAGGAGATACTGTTTGGCCTCCACTCTTTCCCAGCTGAATTTAGTGGGTTACTGTTCTTACAGTGGGCAGTCACTGCCTGTACAAAAACAGGACCTAAATCCTCCTTGGCGAAATAAATGAATTTACAGCAAAGCTTGTTTTCCCTCTCCACTTCCTGGATTTGTTCTCTTTGGGCGCCTTACTGCCCAAGATTTGGAAAGCAAAATTGTCTCAGATCTGCCTCTGACAGTCTGTTTCCTCCACATGTCTGAAACTCCCAAAGATATCCCTGGAAACTATTGTGCCTGCAGGGAGAAAAAGCAAGAGGCTTGAGCCTCATTATGAGAGAGAGGCTCCTTCCAAATTACTCACAGCCATTTGAAATACATAATAATTCCCTGGACGTGACAGAAATCCAGCCAACTTTGGGGAAGGAGACATTGCTTTTTTTTTTTTTTCCCCCTTTTCCTTTTGAGCCACTGAGATGGATTTTTGCGTCTCGCTGTCTTGCCAAACAGAAACCAGCTGCAGAGGAGCACGTGATGGCAGTGAACTCCCAAAGGTCAATCCTAGGGATTCTGCTGTTCCAGGAAAGTCAAGGAAGCACAGTCCCCTGGCAGCCTGCAGCCACTCACCCAGAAACTGCTCGTTGTGGACTGGGGTGTTCCAAACAGCTGCCTGTGTTTGCCAGGGCAGGACTGTGACCCACTTTACCCGAGTGCTTGGGTAGCTGATTGTATTTATTATTTTTTCAGTGGCCAGTGTGTCTGTTGCAGCTTCATCTGCAGTTCCCAGTCCTCCACTTTTGTCTGTTCATCATCAAGAGGAGACATTGGCAATGGCTATTAAAGGAAAAAAAACCATATGATATTTGTTCTCCCAAGCCAGGATAAATCAAATAACAGCCAAAAACCTTTGCTGAGGTTTCAAGCAGCATTCAGCACAAATAACTGCTGTGTTTATCACAGCCTTGGCTCCAGTGGTTGTTCAGGCTTTGATTCTTTGGGTGGATTGAGTGTTCACTGGACGTGTGGATCAGGAGTATTTAATTATTTACGAATTCTGGAAGGGGAGGAAGCTCACTTAAACATTCCTTTAAGCAATCAGTCCTTTCTCTCCTGCTCAAGAATTACTTATCCTTTGCTCCGGGTTTCGTGCACGGAATCCGCACGGGAGACTTCCTGGCACGTTTCTAAAGCAGCAGCTTCTCTCCCGGGATGTTGTGGAGAGACACCCAGCAGATTAACAACCCTCTGAGAGGATCACATGGAGCAAACTCAGAGCTGTCTAGGATTCGTTTGGGCTAACGTGGCATGTTGTTTATGCCCACGTCCCAGTAATGTGGGGATAATAACTGTAATTGTGTCAGGGGTGTGATTATGGCAATGCCAGTCCTGCTGACTAACACTGAGATTCAAGGAACTCTAAACTGGTTTGTTGTTGTCTCAGGTGTCCCATCAAGAAGAGCTCAAGGTGAAATGATGACTGTAAATTAACAGCCTCGGGAATATAACTGTCAGAAAGGCTGTTTAGGGTAGAAGGAATGTTCCAATTAAAGAACACTGTAGGCCTGTAAATTCAGAGAAACCCCAGGGAGAGGGGAGAGTCTCTTTTGCCACGTTTGTGTGTTGTTACTTTGAGGCCAAGCCCAGTGGAAAACTGGTTTAGTCCAAAGCTGGGTTTAGTCCAAAGCTGGGTTTAGTCCAAAGCCATCATCTGCCCTTCTGCTGGGCAAAGTACCAAGAACTGGGGGAAAGAACTAAGGGGGTTTAAAAATTCGAGTGGGAAAGACAATCTGCCTGGAACAAAAAGAGCAGAAAAAACCAGCTTGTAATCTGCAGAGAGGGCTCTGCAGGACAATCCAGTGGGCGTCGACTGTTGATGTGATACCACTGTCTCCAACCCCCGTGTGTTTTCCTGCTCAGTAGCACTGCGAGGGACGGATGCAGAACCTGATTGATGCTTGCCTGGCTTTGCCAAAAGCACGCTCAGATCCTGTAACCGTGCTCTGAATTAATCTGCTTACCCAGAGACATAGCTGGGGAAGTGGTTGTCCTTGGAGATTCCAGCTCCCTTCGCCCGGGAAAGATGGAGCCATCAGCATTTCTGGAATGGTATTAAGCAGGAGGCTTGACAGGCTCTGAAATTAGAAGAAACTGGGTCAGAGTCACTCCGGTTATCCCCAGATATCCCCAGCAAACAACCTAATGCCATCACACCTCTGAAGGTATGGTGGCATCCACCAGCTCTCCAGGAGCTTCTCAGGGAGCAGCAGGTCCCATCAGGGTGGCTTTGTTTAGTATTTCCTCTTGGCTGCCTCACTGGGACTTTTTAAAACTTGAATATTCACTTAGATATTCTATTTTCTCTCTGGGCTCCCAGCCTCTGTGCCTTTTTCTCTCTCCAGCCCCTGCAAACGTTTATTTTCTCCAGTTTCTTTCAGACTGACCTCGGCCTTTGCTGCGGAAATGTGCGAGAACATTTTCCTGTGACAAGACTAAAACTGAGAACTAAAGATTAAGAACTGGCTGTGCACACAATCTCACTTCCCCCCTGCACGTTCTCCCCTTGCTTCAGTTCACAGGCAGACATCCTGAGTCACGGGCTATTTCGTTGTGCTTAATGGTGCTAAATTGGTTTTCCAACCCCTCATTCATCTGCTTTTTAAGCTCATTATTTTCTGGCATCATGTTCTGCAGCCACAGTTTCTGATTCATGCACAGAATCAGGGAAAAGTTGTTCCCATTTGATTGTCATAAAATTTTTATCTGCTGATTTATTTTTTTTTTGATGCCATGAGTTTTCCTATGGGAGAAATAACGAGGCCTCTTCACCATCCATGATTACATAGACCTGTGTCGTCCACAAAAATCACAGTCAAGAGAATCTTCCTTTGTCCAGATGCTGATTTTCACCAAATTCATCACAAGTTAATGTCTTTAAAACATACCTTTGGCTGGAGTTCATCAGCAGATTCAAACTTGGAGAATGATGTGGGAAGGTGAACACAACGAGTGTGCAAACAACACTTCTTCAGGGAAGAACTGTGATTCTCACCAGTGTCCTCTTCCTGCTGCCAGGTCCTGCACCAGGGAATTATGGACCACCTGAGACCCTGTAATAACAGCAGAGAGCTCATTTTGTCCACTTCAACACAAATTGTCACTTAAGCCTTTGAAGTTACCCAGTTCCAAGTATTGGAGCAGCAGTCAGTTCAGTGAGACTTTCCCAGATGGCACAGGCTGCAGTGATACAGTTCAAGATCCCAAAATACTAATTAGGGTTTCTCTTTGCTGCTTGTGAGAAGAAATAAAGGCCTGATGCAGTTAAGGAGAATGAATCAAATGGTTTCACAGAGCAGCAGAATGTAATAGCTGTCAACCCACCTCCCTGAGAAACCATTCCTTTACCAGCCCACGCTCTTTTGTGCATTCTTAGATCCTTTGTAGAGCCCTAAACCCTCCCCAAATCTGACAGTATTGTTCTGGCAGCTGTGGGAAGGGTGATGCTTACATTTCCTACATTTCAAAGGGAATAAAGAACTCGCTGCCTTAAATGACCACATCTCGCCCTCAGAATGTTGTGCAAGGAGGGAAAATATAAGTTTCAGCAGCACCTCAATGTGCCCCTCAAATTTTAATGAGTTTCCTGTGAATGGGTATTGCATAAATCAAATGTCAGATGAATCTCCTGCTTTCCTGTCAAACCAGGTGATTAAGGCTTTGAATGTTCTCCTTCTAAATGTAGGAGGGAATTTTAACATTGTTTGTGTGCAGAATAAACTTTCCCTGAATAACATCACTTCTACCTGTTTGTTAGTTCAGAATCTAATTTAGATAAAACACCCAGGTCTTGGATTCACAGAATTAAAGTATTATTAGGGTTTAATTGTCCCTTTGTTCACAAACTGCTTATAAAGTTGGCTTTACATAAAATAACAGTAAGTTATACTTATCCTGTGTAATGCCGTTATCCCCACTAAATTCAAATCCTTTAAAGTGAAATAATTTAAATAATAATATTTTAATAATAATAATTATAGTAGGTAGGTCTGTGTTTAGATTTAATCACCAAACCAAGACTGACTTGACCCTTTATGCCAGCAGAGGACTGACAGATTTACCCCCAAGTGGCACCTCCTTCTCATGCTTTAGGACTCAATAATTTATCAGTCACATTTCTGTTTGATGTGAATTCTTTTTGCCATAGGACACATCAATTCACATGCTCATGTTTTAATTACCAACACTTTATGGGTTAAGAGAACTCACAAGTGATGATGCAACTTTCCAGGGTTGGTTTCCTCACAGTAAGTATTTATTTTTACCTAGTGGTTTAGCTCCTTATTATGATTTTAGATTAAAATTTTACTACTTACCTGAAGAGTCTTTCTTTTTATGTATCAGTGAAAACACTTTTAAAAGCTTAATTTAGACTGAAAAAATCTGCACTTTGTTTTCACCTGCTTTTGTTGGTGGAGGTTTAGGGTTTGTTGCCTTAGAGGAGTGTGAAAAAATGCTAAACAAACCAAGGACTCTGACAAGGCAATGATAAAAACATGTTGAAAAGCAAACAGAAGCTCAGTTTCATCAAATATTCATATATTTAGAAGATGTCAAACTAAACTGTCGAGCTGTGAATAGGGTCACAAGCAAAAGAACTTTGGGCATTGCTACTCTGACTTAAAAAATAAAAGCTCCTTTCGGAGAAACAGACAGTTGACAGGACTCAGGATATAACACAGAAATAAACCCAAACTAACACAAAACCTACACCACGTGGTCTGGCCACAGGAAAACAAGGGGCTCACGATTTTGTATCCGTCACTAGAGAACTCGGGTTACTTTATGTAAGCAGTCCAGGGTTTTGGAGCACGAGAGGGACAAATTTAGGTCCCTGCACACAGAGTTTGGCTGCAGCCCTGCCACCTGATCCGTGTGGGCAGGATTCTCCCCCTGCACTTGCCTGGGTGGGCTGCACAGGTGGGGGTCCTCCCACACGGATCGGGTTCCTGCCTCGGGCGTTTGTCTCACAAATGGATCACAAGTGTTGCAAGCAGGTCACCTGCCTGTGCTCTGGGCACACTGGAGACTCACCTGTGGAGTCATCAATCACTCAACCCCCCAAGCCAGCATTGCAGCAGTTGTTGTTTGCTGTCTGCCCATTATTACTGCCCCATTGTTATTTTTTATTTGTCCAGAAGGCAATCAAATCCTCTTTCGAAACCAAACACAGTATTTCTTTCAGCCTTTCCTTTGACGTTTTTCTTTAGGCCGCACAGCAGTAACTGAAACATAAGTAACCAGGCAGATCCTCCTCAAAGGTTTCATGAAATGTGTATGCTTGAATTTAAATTTTCACAGTTCTGCTGCACAGAGTAAGTTTTCATTTATCCTACAGGTAAAGAACACAATTCCCTCCTGTGTTGTTCTGCTTTAACATGAGACTTCATTTTCACCAGGCACTACTTTGTTTTGTGGCTTATTAACTTAGGTCCAGATGCTTTCTTTTAACAGATCCCCTTTTCCTACACAGTGCTCAGACTCTCCATGGTATATGAATATAAAGCCTCAAGCTTGACTTGAGGTGACACTTCTACATCCACTCCACTTGGTTTTTAATTCCCTCTAGGTGAGCTGACTCGTGGCTGTTTGCAGCAGTGCTGGCAGACCCCTTCCAGGGGTCCCTTCCAGCACCAGGAACACTCCCTTGTCAGGTGCTAAAGCTCATGGAGTAAAAGTCATTTTGTGTTTATTTCTGCACAGTCATAACGTTTCTATTCAGTAATCCTGCAACAAACCATTGTTTTATATCTTAGGCTGAAGAAGGCAGACTAAAGCTCTCTAAGAAGCCCTCTGTGAGTTTGCCTTGCACTTCAGGCTTCCAAACCTTATCTTTAGTGCTGGAAAGAAGAAAGTTACTGATAAGCAGTGAACTACAGAAAAAAAAAATAATTGGGAGGTTAAGCCTTCAAAGGGTTTTCAGTGTGTTTAGATGTGATGTAAATAAGGACTGAGAAAAAGGCCCTGAAGAAGCTTGTACAGCTTTGAAGCAGAGTCAGCAATCCTATTAACTTCCATTCAGAAATAAAGTTATGGGAGAAAATGCATCTTAGGAGAGGAAAACACCATATGGGAACAAGGAAAAGAGGAAGGGAAGAAGTTTGTAATTTTGCTTGAAAAAGAAAACACCAGAGAAAGGGAGTGCATTATCTTCAAGGAAAGAAAATAAAAACTGATGTGCAATACAGCCCGTAAAAAAGAAGTAGAAAAAAAAGAAGGTGAAAAGGCCAAGCTAAGCTTGCATAGCTCCTAACCTTCTTTCCAGATATTCCATGCTCCCTAAGTGACAGCAAAAACCTGGCAAGGGCAGCAGTGGCTTCTTTTATTCAGAGGCCTTGGTGTCCTTTGGGAAAACACTCACCAAAATCACCTGGGGACCATTTGCAAAGTGACTCGGGTGTAGAGTTTGGTTCAGATACACAGTTGGTTCAGATAAACCAAGACACTCTTACACTAAAAGGCAGCAGAAACGCCATCATGGGCAGATTCTCTTATCAAATTATTTTTTATTGGCAGTGGCCGGTGTCAAGGGTGCTGATATGTCTGATCTCCCCAACCAGCCTCACCTGGGGCCCAACCAGCCTCACCTGGACCCAACCAGCCTCACCTGGGGCCCAACCAACCTCATCTGGACCCAACCAGCCTCATCTGGACCCAACCAGCCTCATCTGGACCCAACCAGCCTCACCTGGGGCCTCACCACACCCCCTCTGCCCCTTGGTGCAGGAGCTGTATTTAAGCTCAGAGCTGAGCAGAGCTGTTCCTTACAAGTCCCAGGCAGGCTTGTCTTTGGTGCTGGTCTCAGCTTTTCCTCTTGGCTGGACCTTACCTGTAAGTTGTAGCTGTGTTTCCAGCCCAGCCTTCTGCTCCTGGAGGGATTCTGCTGCCACCCCCTGGCTCTGTCTGCCCAGGGACTGTGAGACTGTTGTTACTGCTGTGCTGAGGTTGCCCCTTGCATTGCTGTGTTTGTGGTATTCCCTAATGTTTGGCTGCAATGGCACTATTAGAGGTTTATGGTGTTTTCCAATAATAATATTTCTTGTTATGTCCTTTTTTAATGTAATGGCTAAAACCAACATTGTGGGAAAATATATCTGTGCTTTGGAAGGAATTTTTTAAAGGTTTAATGCTCAGAGGAGGAGCAGAGTGCCCAGTGGTGAAATTGGCTTTGCCTATAATGGAGTTTTCCCAGTTGTAAAAAAAACTTGCCAGGGAAATGCCTGTTCTAGGCAGCTCCCAGAACAGAGGAACCCTTGTGTACCAGCTGAGGTTGTAGCAGTAGCTGTTCCTTGATAATGCTGTGCTGGGAGTGAAAGTCAATCTGTGTATCAGAGGTGAGAATGCAAAGCAGTGTCTTCTGCAGGAGGCAGGAGAGTAAATGCTGGTTAGCCCAGACCTGAATTACTAAGTGATCAGAACAGAAAAACTGAAATCGTTGAGGTGAAATGAGAGAGGAATCTTAAAGAAGCAATTGCTGTGAGTGTAGCAAAGGCCTGGGCAAATTAGCACCACAATATTGCTGGAATTCACTGCAGCCTGGAATTTCTCACTCAGATTGATTGTGACTGTTGCTGCTTTGCTTTAGTAACAAATAACTTACCCTGATTTACTGAGTAGCAACCTGAACCCAGTAAGTGGCAACAGGGAAGTTGGCAGCACTCTGAGACTCTGGGATTGTATCTCCGTGTGTTGTTGCAGCACAAATTCTGTCCATCCCAAAATACAGCTTGTTTGTTGCAGGTTCATAGTTGTTTGCCTTCCTCTGCAGCATAATCAGAGTATGTCCTGTGCCTCAACAGCTGGAGCTGTTCAGGACTCTTACAGTTGGCAGTAGCTTTAGGAATTGGAACCAACTGATCCTCCTTAGGCCAATGTTGCCACTTCAGAATAAACACCTGGAAGTAGGAAGGGAGTTCAAAGCTTCATGCAGACTGTGTGCATTTCTTGGTAGTGTGTGCTAAAGCTTTTGTGCTAATTAAGGCGTTTGAGTAGTGTTTGATTTCTAATATTGATTACTTTGGCTGTAAAATATGAAATGTTTACACGTCTCATCTTCTGGAGCTCTTCAGGCTCTGCTGCTTGCCACGAAATAACGAGAGACAGGAGCTTGTCTGGGGGAAAGGTGGTGAGATGTTCTTATGACAGATAAAAAAACCTCTTAAACTGACTTTTCTGAGACAAGACAGAGTGTGGCTTTGTGGTATAATTAGGCTGCTATTGTAAATCTGTTTTTTTTACCTGTCTTGCTCCTCACTGCTGCCAGATGGCAGCAAGTTACAAAGCATTTTCTGCTTGTCCTGTGTCCTGTTCTTCTTTCTGTCAAATCCTCCTCTTTCAAAACAAAATGGTGCTGATTCCACAGTAGTAAAATGTATGGTCCCTGTAAAAGGCAGGGGTTTAATGTGTCATGTAGTTAGTGATAGAACTTGGTCTGTTGTGTTCCTATTTGCTGCGATACTGGAAGTTTTCTGATTTATGTGAATATTTGTGTTCTGTGCTGAATTGGGTGGTTGTTTATCTGGTTAACTGGTGTGTCTTGAAAAAGTAATTTTATTATTCCTCTAGGGCTTTATGTAACTTTTAACCTCCCACTAGTGTTGAGATCCAAACCTGTGAATGGTTTGGGTTCTGCTGCATTGCTGTAGGACAGAATTTTTTTTTATGTAGAAGGGAATTGCTTAATGGGGAAAGCAAATAAAATTATTATTTTGATTTTTATTGTGAGGTTTGCAGTTAACTTACCTTTACCTGCAGAGTAGGAGAATGTTGAGTTTATCTTCTCAGGGTGGTTAAATGCTGTTTCTCTGAGGAAATGATACCTGGAAAAAATACAGATCGCAATTTAGTTGCTTCCAACTATCACTTTTTGCAAGGGCAAATAGGGAGATTGTTGGGAGTTATAAAAAAAATCCTTCAGGGTTTTGTTCTCTCAACAAAGAAAGAGTGAGGGTAAAACTTTCCTTCTTTGGATGGACAGTTATCAGTGCATGTTCTGCCAACTCCTTCCCATCCAGGAATTGCTTCAAAACTGGACTTGGGTAAAGAGAAGGTGGCTTTGCACAGAAAATGCTGTTAAACTTTCCAGTAAAGAGATTTATGTGTGATTTGTAGTCACTTTCTTCTGTGTTGGGTTTTTAAAGTGAAGTTGCTTACCTTGGGCTGCCAAATATTTACAAATCCTGAGAAATCTGTTATTTTCCCAGAGGAATTTTCTATTTTCTGAAAGAACTTTGTCAATAACCTCTAAACATTTAGTAAACTCCATGTGCTGGTGCCACTCCTCTGGTTAATTTAGTACACAAAATTGACTCTGTGGAAAATCAGAGTTTGGTTCCCATTTGCTGGGATACTCTTTCATTTAAAAACACTCAGAGCAAATAAGTTGTTTTCAGTTTCTGCTGCTTTGTTTCGTGTTGGAAATCAGTGTTTTCCTCTGATGTGGGAATAATATGGCAATGCTAAAGTATGGGTTATTAAATTAGGGATCCTAGAAACTCCCTCTAGTGTTGGGATCCAAACCTGTGAACAGTTTGGGTTCTGCTGCATTGCTGTAGGACAAAATGTTGTATGTGGAAGGGAGTTGCTTAATGGGGAAAGCAAATAAAATTAGTTTGATTTGTATTGTAAAGTCAGTTAACCTGCCTTTACCTGCTGAGTAAGAGAAGATCGAGTTTATCTTCTCAGGTTGGTTAAATGCTGTTTCTAGTGTAAAATTCTGCCTGAAAACACTTTTTTTTTTTTAAAGTAAGTATGGGGGGGAAGAGTCAAACTACAAGCAGACATAGAACACTCTGGAGAAAAACCTTTGTGGTGTTTGGTTGCAGACTCAGCTTACCAAACAGCCAATTTTTGACTGTGCTTTTGCACATGTGGCATATAGATAAAAGAAATTATGTGGTGGCACTTCTGGAAAGGTTTGCTAATGAAAACTGGAAGTTGGGTAAATAGTTCGCATGAGGTGAGTTTCCTGCCTCAAAGATCTGCTGCTCCAGCACAAGGACTGAAAAGGGAATAGAAATGGGGTGATAAATCTCTGGCTGAAGGGTGAAGTCGTGTGGAGATGTGAGAGAAGTCTGTCACGCAGCTTTGATGGGGATGGATGCCAAAGATAAACTCAGGGGTTTTTTTTGCTGTGTTTTAGTTTTCAACTATGTAACTTTCCACATGATCAGGCAAAATTACCTCGATTCAGCCATGTATGGAGAACACTTTGTCTGGATGATTCCTGTAAATCCCTGAAAAAGCTTAATTCTGTTTACCTGTGTGCTGGATGCTTGAGGGGGTAGCTTCAGGTGAGTGAATACGCGGCAGCGTCAGCCCTGGAATTGGAGGTGGTGATGTTAAGACTGTTCTCTCAAGGTATTTCTAATTTCAAACAGAAGCGAGAATAACATATGAGGGCTCTGAAGGACACGCTGTGGCCGCTTGTGCTGCCGACGGGGCGCTCGGGGGCTGTGGCTGCCCCTCAGGGCTGCGGCGCCGGGACCCTCATGCCCTCGGTCCGTGAGGGGTTCTCCCTCCATTCACAGGACGAGCGCTGTCACCCGTGAGGTGTTCTCCCTCCATTCACGGGACGAGCGCTGTCACTCCTCGCTGTTAGGTGTTCTCCCCTCACGGAGGGGCCAGTGTCTCCCTCCCTGTCAGGGCTCGGTTCGGGGGTGCCCTGACTCCCTCCCTCACATTCCCGTGAGGCGGCCGCTGACGCGGGAAGGTTGAGCCTCGCGCGCTCCCGTCCGGGCGCCGCCGGCCCGCGGAGCACCGGGCACCCGCCGCAGCGGCTCTTCCTCCGGCGCTGCCATGTCCGCCCTGGCCAAAGCCTCCGGCGCGCTCAAGTCGGTGGATTACGAAGTGTTCGGGCGAGTGCAAGGTAATGGCGGGCTGAGGTGAGGTGCGCTGAGGGGGCGAGGGGCTCCGCGGTGAGGCGGCGGCGGTGGGGACCGCGCATGCGCGAGGCTCGAGCGCCCTGAGGGGAGAGGCGGGAACGTCGTGAGGGGAGAGGCGGGAGCGGCAGCCCCGACTCGTCGCTGGGGGACGGGAAAGCGTAAAACAATAAAATAAAAAAATTAAAAAGGAATAAAAAATTTTAAGTGCTCCCTAACTCTAAAGCTCGGCTCCCCCGAAAGCACAGGCGGTTCTATTCGGAGCAGTTCCCAATAATCGCGTTTGCGCTCATGGCTTCTTGTCGGCGCGGCTGTGTGGGAAAGCCCCCCCCCCCCCCCCCCCCCATTCACACACTGCAGCGTTTTCATTAACATTAAAGTATCAATGGAGACAATCGTTTGCCGAAGGCCAGCGTGTTCCTAAATTCCGTACAGTTCGTGTAATGTTAATTTCGCAACTGTTCTGAAATTGATAAAATACCACGAATAACTATGGTAGTGTGATGAAACGCCACAAATGACTTGTATGCAGCTTACTGCCCTTCTGTATCAAGCGAAATTCCTGCTAGTGCCATGCTTTCGAATTACTTCAATACTTTTATTATCTTAATACTTATTTTCTTTCTGTTCTAGGTGTTTGTTTCAGGATGGTAAGGCAATACTGGATTTACCAGCTGTACTTTACAGTGTAATATTTCCAGTGCTAAAAATACGGCAGCAGGTCTGTACAGTGTAAATATATCCAAGCTGAACTTTGAGTTCTGGGTTAGATGTTCAAGTACTGCGAGTTGATCTAAAAGGAGGAAAACGGTTTTATATTAAAATGGGTTTTTTAAAGCTTATTAATGTGTAGTTTGTGTAGTACCTAAAGAATGTGTTTGCATTACTTGTAACAGCAACAAAAAATTTTGCAACACATTGATCTTTGGAGAGGTTAAATCTGAAGTTTTTGATATTGGCTCCTGAAACAAGGATTTCCAGTTTAATTTTTTAAAGTGGTTATTTAGTACCTGTATTTAAGGAGACTTAGCACATCTTTCCAAGGACACACACTACAAATAAACACTCTGTGGCTCACACCCCAGGGAAGTGTCTCCAGCAGCTCTGAACACGCAGCAGGTAGTTTTACACTTCACAGAAACCCAGGAAACAATAGGACACATTTCAAATAAGAGCAGTTTTTGGTCTGAAAATAGTGGACGATGCTTAATATTAAACAAAAAAATTTTTTTTGTAGATTCTGTGTATTGTGAAGTGGTGCCAAATGGAAATGAATAGAGGATTACAGTAGATACGTCTTGAATTAATTATTCTATCAAGTGGGAAACTAAGTCTAAGCTTGCTTTGCCTCATAGTCCTCTTGGAAAACACTCTTTACAGTTAGCAATGCTTTTTTTTCCCTTGGCTAAATCTCCCCAAAACATATTTTCTCTTTTGAAGTGGAGTCATATTAACATGAAGTTTGCCTTTTGACACTAGAATAAGTGTCTCAAGAGGCTGATAATGCAGTGTGCACTGGGGACACATTCTAATATGTTTGGTGGCTGTTTCTCACCAAAATATACTGAAAATTGTCAAATCTTGTTGGAGATATCAGGTTGTTCTATAATACAAGATAAAAACCGTGGGCCAGGTTATATTATACCTCTTCAGTGTACAAAGAGGAGGTGCCTTTAATGCAAATAAATTTATTAATAAAGTTGTGTTATGGCTTCGTGTTTCTATTGTCCTACATTGAACAAAAACTTAAATGGATTTCTACAAAAGAGGCTTTCTGTTCCCTACCATTTCAGTGTTGAGAGACTAATTATGTTTATATCTTATATGTATTTGAAAAAAAATGGAAAAGAAAAACCCTCAAGAAATAGGGTGCTTGGAAATTGTGGGTTTCATTACAAGGAGTGAGTGGCTGGGAAACCAGAATTTGTTGTGGTATGGCAAAAATACTAGAAAACCAATATAACTGGATTTCCTTTAGTGCTGTTTAGAAACACAGCAGTTGGGGGTAAGATTTAAAGGGTGAAAGTCAGGTGGAAAAGGATTTAAAAGGAAACTGGAGGAAAAGAACTATGAAATTTGTAAGTGTAGCTAATTTAATGAGTTCAGACACTGGGGTGGTTGAGTAGGGAAATGAGCAGTGATAGGAGCTATGGAAAGGAATGAAGTAGGTACAAGGGAATGCTGTGGGATTAGCAGAGTTCTTTGTGATCAAAATCTCCTTCTTTTTTGAGAATTGGCTGCTCCTGCTGCAACTCCAGAGCTGACAGGAATATCTGAATGCCTGAGCATGAGGGTCACCCGTGGATTTTTATGAAGTGTAGTGCTTTTTCCACAGTGACAGCTGTGAAAAAAATGAAAGTGTAGTGCTGGCACTGATTGTCCTCTCTCATTATTTCCCAAACCAGTACACAGAAGAAGAAGCCAGGAAATTAGGAGTGGTTGGCTGGGTTAAAAATACCAGCCAAGGAACCGTGACAGGCCAAGTTCAGGGCCCAGAAGATAAAGTCAATGCAATGTAAGTATTTTTGTGGTCTCCTTTTTTTTTTTTTTCTTACCAAAATTATTTACAGCAGCATTTTTAATAAAAAGTGACAAGTGGATTCATGTGTCAGTAATGTAACAAGTGCTTTCAGCCAGTTTTGGAGGTAAGGAGATACATTCTTTAAGCTTGAAAAATAACATATGTCATCACCCAGTTTTGATTTCCAGTGTCACAGAGTTAATCACTGTATGTCCTAAACATCCTCATTTGTTGTGAAATTGAAGAAAAAGCCTTTATTTGGGGTTTTAATTCATCAAAACTTCTTTAAGAAGCACACTGAAGAACTTCTTGAAATGCTTGTTCAGCCTGTACTTGAATCAATTGTATGGGAACTGTGTTTAAATGTTTTCTCCCTGATTTTAAAAAACCTAAATACACACTTCAGCCAAGGCCTGTAGTCTCCACCACCTGGAAATCATTTTTGAAGTATTTTGGTGTCTTTAAAAGAATGGGTTAATAATTTTCTCTATTAAATTGCCAATTTCTAGAAGCTCAAAGCAATCACTCTGAGGAAATGATGCCTGGAAAAAACACAAAGTCCAATTCAGTTGCTTCCAACTATCACTTTTTGCAAGGGCAAATAGGGAGATTGTTGGGAGTTATAAAAAAAAATCCTTCAGGGTTTTGTTCTCTCAACAAAGAAAGAGTGAGGGTAAAACTTTCCTTCTTTGGATGGACAGTTATCAGTGCATGTTCTGCCAACTCCTTCCCATCCAGGAATTGCTTCAAAACTGGACTTGGGTAAAGAGAAGGTGGCTTTGCACAGAAAATGCTGTTAAACTTTCCAGTAAAGAGATTTATGTGTTGATTTGTAGCCACTTTCTTCTGTGTTGGGTTTTTAAGGTGAAGTTGCTTACCTTGGGCTGCAAAATATTTACAAACCCTGAGAAATCTGTTATTTTCCTAGAGGAAGTTTCTGTTTATTTTCTGAAAGAAGTTCTTCAATAACCTCTAAATATTTAGTAAACTCCATGTGCTGGTGCCACTCCTCTGGTTAATTTAGTACACAAAATTGACTCTGTGGGAAATCAGGGTTTTGTTTCTATTTCTTGGGGTACTTTTTCATTTAAAAACACGCCTTCAGAGCAAATAAAAAAGTTGTTTTCAGCTGCTGCTTCTTTATTTCATGTTGGACATACAGGCTGCAGGGTAAGATGCAACTTGGGAGGAACTGGAGGACAAACAGACTTAAAATGTGATTATAATGAATTACTTTGAAAGGTGCAATGCAAAATAGTTTCCTCTGGAGCAAACAGCTTGGCCAGGGGCATCCTGGCTCTGCAAAAATCAGTGGGAAACTTTAAATAAGTGTGAATTTTTGGGGCACGTGCAGGGAGTTGTGCTGCTGATGGACCATCCCATCAGTGCTGAATGTGGGTGTGAATTTTCTGGGCAGTGCTGCAGGGAGCCTGATTCCTTCTGTGGGGGTAAAATCCTTTGTCACCCTGAAAACTGAGCAGAATGTCCTGACCTCCCCAAACCTGGGAGTGCAGTGGGAATGTCACTGAGCTGCAGGGAGCCCAAGGGATGGATGAAAATGTTTTGATATTTATGGCTATTTTCCATTTTTGTCTTGGGTTCGTTTTTAATGCAACTTTTTTATTTTCTCAGATCAGGTGAGTTTTGGATGATGTATTTTAGAGCCAATTTTTAATTTCAATTGAGAGGTTACAGAATGTTTTGGAGGGTGTCTTTAAGAATTCTCAAGACCCTTCTTTACCTGTCAGCTTGCTTTAACATCCCTTGCTGTTTAACTCTAGATGGAGCTGTTGGTTCTGAAAATCCCTCCTCCCACCCCTGCTCGGTTTGAAGGGATTCTATTTTTAGACTCTCATGGTAGAATCCATCTTTTTCCTCACCACCTCTTTCCTTGCTGTATTTTATTGTCTTGTTCTGTTTGCTGCTACTGCTCCACACAGATCACACCCTTTATTATCCTTTGATACAAAAAGCCCATTTTCAGTGTTTTACCTTTTGTGTAAACCAGAGGATACTCAAGGCACAAGAGAAGCAGAGTTACACCATTCCTAAAACATGATAAATAAGTTTTTATGGTACACTGAGGGCTTTTTTTCCAGGTATGGGCTGATGATAAAAATCTGAGGTAGAGGAGGGTAGTTTTTGGTTCTATTTGGTGGTTTTTTTTCAGTAATATTTACAGTACAGGGATTTTCATTATAGTATCTGTGCTATTTTTTCCACTTTATTCATTAAATAAGGTTAGAGCCTGTGTAGTCATGGTGGCTGTTGCCATGGCAACCTGCACTGACAGCCTGCAACTCGCTTTCCATGGGGAATTTTTTTTGAACTTTGACATATCACTCAGTTATCCATTAAAAAAAAAAGGAAGGTAAGAGTCTCTGTGGATTGCCAGATTCAGAATTTATGCCAAAAATCCGAGATTTCAAGTCAGGCTGACACCTTAAAATGTGGAATCTTAGGACATTTTTAGACAAGGCAGCCAGTGTTCTTCCTGTGTCTGTGGAAAGGCAGGGTTCTAAATATAGATGGCTTGTCTTGGAAATCAGCTTTAATTAGGAAATTAATGCTAATTTCATTTGAATGGGGTAATTTTTAATATCAGTGTCAGTTAAGAAGAATTAATATTCATTAAGAGTTAACTGGCACAGGACTTAAATTACTTCAGTGCGTATGTGAATAGACAAATTTAACATTTTTGCCATGTACAAGGGGAGAAAGAAGCTCTTTTTATTAGTTAATATCACACCTGTCACTGTTTTTTCATTAGTCAGGTGTGTCCAAGGTTCCTCTCTGTACCAACTGACACTGAATATTTTTTTTCCCTCAGTGTAATTTGTAATTGTTTGCAGAGAGCAGCCCTGATGGCATGAAATTGAACTAAATGCCAGTAAAAATTACCCTCCTTATTTAGACTATAACTGAGTTCCTTGAGCAAATTTCTGAATCTTAATGCCCAATTGCTGTTTGGATATGAAATGAACATATTTTAGTCTGTGTTTTTTTAGATTTTGTCCATTTTAGGGTTAATTTTAAATATTAAAATATTAAATATAATATTTTAAAAATTTCTGCTGAATCATTTTTTTTCTACATTAATCACTGCTGGTGATTAACAGTGAGAATCAGTAGCAGTCAGATGACAGGAAATGGGGTTTCTGTAATTCACTGTGGGTCCAACTGTAACAAGCACAGGTTTCTTAGCTTTGGTTATACTTTTTGTTTAAAGGTAAAACTAATGTATACTGGGAAAACAAAATTGTTAAGGTATAACCTGTGTGGGTAATAAAATGGTAAATGTGACCATCTCTCTTCACAGTGAACACTTGAGGTGATAATTTCTTATCTACGAGTTGTTTATTATTATTTATCTTGTTTATTGCTTAAAACTGACAGTATAAATTGTGAATTGTGCTGGTTATTGATCTGTAAATTAAATTTACTCAAGTGTTGATGATGACCTGGGAAAGAACGGGATTAAACCTTGTTCTCTGGGGGTTTGAGCAGTTTAAATTAGATAGATGAACTAATTAGTTTGTAACAACTCTACTCTGATTAAAAGCCAAGGAATGGGCCCGGTAAGTCAGAAAATAGTTTTGGGGGTTTTTTTGTTGTTGCTGACCTCTACCACAAATAGAGTTGCCCTCCTGGCACAGCTCCTCTCCTTCCCACTGTGCTGGATCATCCCTGTGCTCTGAAATGCCACAAACCACAGAAGCTTTTAACCCTGGTCAGGTCTCTCTGGATATAGAATAGTGCAAAAAATAAAATGTTTCCCACCCTCCTGTTTGTTCTGCCTTGGGTGACCTTGTAGATGTTTTTAATCTAGTAGTTTTTACAGTCCTTGTGAATTTGCAGTAGCTCAGTGGGACTGGAATTCTTTATCAAGTATCTGCTTCCTTTTCTGAGCACTTCAGTGCTCATAGTAATATATTTTTATAAAAAAATAATTCTCTGATAAACTTATAGTGAAATAACTATTTAGGATTTACCAAATACTGTCTGTCAGAGTTTAACCCTCATCTTTTCGTCACCTTTTGGGTGCTGGATTCTTCCAAGCAGTGCAGGCTGAGCAGTTTGGTCTGATTTGAGACTAAATCAAAAGCTCCTGTTGAAGAGCACATGCCCTTATTGGCACTTGATGTTACTGAGTCAGGGCAGGGTTGAATTCTCACAACCATTCCCCTAAAA
Organism: Corapipo altera; assembly: GCF_003945725.1. Classification (NCBI taxonomy): domain Eukaryota; kingdom Metazoa; phylum Chordata; class Aves; order Passeriformes; family Pipridae; genus Corapipo; species Corapipo altera. The sequence goes on from NW_020884911.1 coordinate 1,160,215, forward strand.
TCCATGTTTCAGTTTGGTCTCATACCATGAACACAAGCTGCTGAGGTACTGCAGGGAGGGGGCACCCACAGCAGCTTTATGGTGTTTGATGCATGAATGGATCCAATGAGGAATAGTTGTTCCTCCCAGCTCCCTCTGAAGCTGCCAGAAGTGTCTGTGTGCTTTACTGGGAGCCACAGGACTGCTTTTGTTCCTTGGAATTTGAAGGTGTTCCACACTTGGCATGTTTGCAGGTCTGTTAAATGAGGGGGAAAATAAGAGTTGCTGTGGGTCTCCTGCATTCCTGGCCTCGTTACCAGTGGGCATATTAATGGTTGTTTAAATATTAGATACAGAGAAGACACAAAGCTGCTTTTCATGTTTATGAAGCATTTACCAGATACTATTCCTGCATTTAAACAGGACTGAAGTTCTGCCTCTGGAATAAGAAGTGTTTTAGTGCATGCAGTGTCTTGGAAAACTCAGTGTGTGATCCTGGACTTTCCTCCTGTCTCTGATGGGTGTTGCATTAATGCTCCCAAGTCCTTTGGGGTGTTAGTTCACCAAGGCTGACTCTGCTACAGAGTTCCAGGCTTTTGTTGGCTGAACTGATGGGTGTCTGTGGCAACACTCAATTCCAAAATCCCTGTTGCACAGTTAAAAGCAGGAAGGATTGCATTGGATTGTACTATAAACACAGGCAAGTGGAGCTGTTGTCTGAACACTCACTTGAGGCATTTTCTTGCATAACCAGAAGTGATCTGCCTTTCATCCACACTGAGAAGTCAAACTCGTTTTGACTCTAAATTCATCTTAATTAAACCACAATAACTGTTCTGCAGCAGCTCTGTGCAGGATTGGTGGGGCTTTGTGGGAGACTGATTTCAAAACAGAAATTAGAGTTATGTATGATTTCCACTGGGGGCTTTTTATTCATTTGAGCACTTCTGCATTCCTTAGTGTTGATATTATTGGGACCACATGTAATGCTTTGATATTTCCCAAGTGAAGGTGTTCTGTTACTGCTGATACAGGAGGATGTGGTGCAGTTCAATGCTCTTATTCTGGCTTTTTGTCCTCAGTGCTCCAGCACAACACTTTAAATAGGGACATTAATGAGTAAAAGTTCAGTTTAAACCAGGATTTTTAAATGGCTTTTGTACTCCAGCTTATTTTTGCACGCAGTCAAAAATAGATCTGTGCCAACAAGCTAGTATTTATCAATAAAAGCACCTACTTGATGCAGGTTTTCTTGAAACTTATGCTGGATGTGGTGTTTCAAACAAATTGCAAAAATAACAACCAACTAATGTGACTTCTGTTATATATTACGTAATATATGTAGTATTAACAAAAACTTCAGAACTGCCATTTTTTGTTTTCCTTTTGTATGTGCTGATACTTGAAGATTAATAGGTAGGGAGCAAGCCTGTTATGACTGTTTTTCTGTCTTGAGAGGGATGAAGGGCATTATTCTGGGTCTGGAGATTTGTGTTCATAATCCACAGAAGAAAGCAACACTGAACTGATATTAAAGTTGCATAATTGTGAGGATGGGAAGACCTCTGTGGCAATGCTGCTGCTGTCCCAAAAGTGGGTGTTAAATTAGGCAGACATGCAGGTGAAGCTGTTGGTGGCCCTTGCTTCTGGGGAGAGGTGAGGAGGGAAGGTTTGTGAGGTGTGTTCCATCGTGTGTGTGGCACAGCAAGGATCTCTCTTGGGAATGCCAAGCTCTGTTCCAAACAGACAGCACTGGGCAGATCCTGAGCTGGGAATCCTGCACTCAGTGGGTGGAGTTAGTCCTGAATTTACTGCTGTAATCGTGCACAAATCGTGGATCTTGCTGCTGCTGACCTTACCAATGTTCTGGTGGAGAAAAGCATCATCTCTGGGGTGTAAGCACTTCCTCAGCCAGGGGAATCCAGGACTTAAACAAAATCCCTGTCCCTTGTGCCATGCTGCATGAGCTTGTTTGATGAGCAGAGAACTCTGAAGGCTGGTGATGTTGCTGAGATACCTGGTTGTTTTATCCCCCAAACTGCTGTAGTGCTGATTTGATTCACTGACAAGCCGTGTGCAGTTTATTTACTGCATTTTTACAGAGGATGGGGGGGTTTCGTGCTCATCTGCTTAAGATGCACCCTTTGCCAACAGCAGGCAAGTCAGAATTGCTTCTGCTCTGCTCTCAGCTGCTATTAGTGCATTGCAGCAGTGGAAAAATATATCCCTGGGTAACTTGATTATAACTCCATTTTACCTTGTTCTTTTTTTCCCAATTCCTTCCTCTGCTCCCTCATCTCACTCTCCAGGGAAATACGATGTTTATTTGCTTAATGCCGTGCCCTGAGATGTTTCCTTCAAACTGTGCTGGGTGCTCCCAGCTCTCCTGCAGGGTTAATATTCCTCTTTGTATCTTTGTTGTTCTGTGGCCCCTCTGAAGGGGATCCTCAAGTCTCTTTAGAGAGAATCACATCACCTTGGAGGAGCCCCTGGGTTTGGTCTGACAGCCTTTTGCTCTTGAGCTGATTTTGTGTAGTCACTGTGTTACTGCATTAGAAGCTTCCTTTTCCAGGCTGGTTTTCTTGGAGATGTTTTTTCCATAGCTGGGGTGGAACAGCTGCCTGCTTTAATGGAGAATGAATGCTCTGCTTGTGTACCTTGAGTGCTTTCCAGTGCTGTTCAGATTCGTGCTCTGCTCTCGTGGTGCTGAGGGCTTTTCCTGCTTGTTTCCCTGCTGCTGAAGGAACAAAGAAAATCGGTCTGGAAAGTTGTCAGAACTCAATGGAAAAAAAATAAGGAAAGCTTTTAATTTAGGAAAGAGCAGTCAATAAATTTAATTAATGCCTGATTTAAAATTGGGCAGCTGATACTCAGTTTGGACGAAGTTTCCTTGGACTTCCAATGAACATTCTAATGGAAGAGGGTCCTGGATGAATAGTTTTCCTTCTCTTTTTGACTCTATAAGCCATAGAATTTTAATACCTGCTAGAAAACAAACCATCTAGAGCAAACCCCCAATCTATTCCAGTTTGCAGGTCTCCCAGCAATCATTTAATGATGTTTCAGTTGTCATCATATTTTTGGATCTGAGCAGCTTTGATGTACCACAGAGGAGCTCACCTGCAATCCAGTTACACTGTACAAATGCTAATCCTGAGCTCTGACCCTGCTCACTGGAATTTATAAACCTTTCCTGGAAATCAGATTTCAAGGGCAGCACAAGAAACTCTTCAGACAGCACAGCTCTGCTCCACTGTCAGTCTGGGGAGGCATTAAGTATTCATTAAATCTAGATGCCTGCTGTTCTGCAGGGGGGATTTTCAAGAGTTTGGGAAAACCCAGCCAAACCACCTGGTATCCCAAGAGGGGTGGAGAAAAGCTGCTGCCAGTCCCAGATCTGTGCCCTGCCCTGCTTTTGCAGGCTGGATCCAGCAGCTGGAGCTGGGAGCTGAGCTCCTCCTTGTCAGTCAGGGGGCTGCAGGGCTCCAGCCCTTTTTGTTAGAGCTGAATGGCTACATTATACTGCTGCCCTCAGGAACACTGGGCAGGAATCCCCACACTGCTGTGGGACCTGCTAGGGAGAGCAGAGCTGCTGGAATGCTGTCCTAGGGATGAACCCTGCTGTCACAGTTGGCTTTATTTGTGTTTTCAGCTTTCCTCTGGCTGCTCCATCCTCTCAGTCAGGGGAAAAGTGCTGAATATTAGCCTGGGTGAAATGAGATACATCTCTGCTCCGTGTGCTGAGTGCGCCTGGATTTCACTGGGGTCTGCTGGGATGCCCTGGAGATCAGGATCTGATGGGTTTTTGTGGTCCAGGTTTCTGTATTGTCCAGTTCATACAACACAGGAGCAGCTTTGTTAAATTAAAATTGAAAATAATTCTGTTGAGAAGCTGCATGTGGGTTATTCCCATACTGTGGAGGAACTGGGGCACAGGGCAGGATCAGTACAGTCTCCTGTGGCAAATTTGTGATGGAGCTGAAGGAGTTGTGGGACTGTTGATATCCAGTCCTGTGCTAATCCTTGGAACAGAGTTTATCCCTGTGAGGCTGGGGCTCTATGCATTGGTTAACTAATACCACTAAAGCACTGCTCAGAATTTCAGGGTATGTTATGTTCTTATCTGGGTTCCACTCACTGCTTTTGGACTGCTTCAAACCCTATAATTGCATTATTGTATCAGGTGATTCCTCTGGCCCAGCTGGAGCAGTGGGATTTTGCCAGGTCCTGAGGAAACCCATCTTTCTGATCCCAAAATTCCCCTGATCTTCAACAGTACAAAGAAAAGAATGATAGGCTGTAGGCAATCAAGATCACATTCAGCTTTATCAACATGAGTCCTGTGACCAAAGAACAGACAGGAAAATTAAGGAATGAGAGGATTATTTACAGATGGAAACCTGTAGCACAGAGATGGACTGACTGGCTCAGTCACACAGCAGATCTGGTGCTGACTCTGAATTCAAGTTGTCTCCTGATTTCTACTCTATTCTCTGCTCTTCTGATCCTATAGTTTAAAACAGAACTGTTTAACTTTCATTATTAGTAGCTACAAAATCCAAACGTGCCTTTTGTAGTTCTTGCACAACAGAAGTGCAGCAATTGTTAGTGTGCCAGCTGGCTTCTTTTTTTTTTTTTTTTTGTTAAATGCTAGCACTAATAATAATTAATTGGGTAATTACATAGACATTTTCTTTCTGGCTCGTGTCCATATGGATGGTATAGGCAGAAAATCCAGTGTGGAGGGGAACATACAAGCAATTACTCTTTTCAGTGAGTGCTTGTAAACAAGGTCAGCTCAGCAGGCACCCAGGAAATCTCTTCTGAAATGTGATGCTGTCTGCATTATCCCTTTAGAGGGGCTTGGGGCAGGACCAGGACAGCAGCAGGATTTCTCTGCTGTGCTGAGTACACACAGCACATTTCTCAGGGCTTGCACACCCATGGATGAACACTTAAAAAAAGAAACCCCAGACCTGTAGTCTTTCATTAAAATTGTATATTCTTATCCTTGAATGCTCTTTTGCCTGAGTTCAGCCACAATTATTCAGTAAATTTAGGCTAACAAAAATCTATTGGACTTAGTCTGCTTTAGCTGATATTGAGGGACGTTCCTGTTACTCCCAACACGTGGAAGGCAGGCTGCTGACTTCAGTATTTACTGAGCCCCACACATTCTGAGAAATGGTCAGTATTTTACCTGATAGTTTTTAAGTCTCTCAAACACAATCTTGAGTCTTCTAGTTGTCAGACACTCAAGGTTTGCCTGCTGGAGACATGGGAATTGCCAAGTATGGAGCACATGGGGCATGAAAGAGTGTGGGGTTGGCAGAGGTGCCTCTGGGTGAAGATTGTTGTGGGATTGATGTGGGAGGGGATGCTGGAGCTGTGGGACAGGACTGTGACCTGTGCAGGGATCACTGAGGGATCCTTCCCACTGGAGACCTTCCCCGTGCCTTTACCCTGAGGAAACCACTGTTATTAACTCTGCTCTTCCTGGCTGGGCTTTAATTATCCTCCCAAATGGAGATAAAAAATGAACTTACTGCCTTTAGCTGGAGTCCTGCATGGAAACTTGTCTTTTCCCCGGGGGGATGGTGTCACTGGGAACGTGACTCCTGTAGGAAGGCCTAAAAGAGGTCTGTGTTACCAAGGGGGTTGAAAATAGAACTTCCTGAAATGCTCTCAGTGTTTTTCCAGCTGATGTGGCTGGAAAACTCTCCAGAGTGGTGCCATGGACCTTGGAATGGATGGCTGCTGTGGGAACACAGAGCTCAGGTGCCTGCACTGGGATCGTACCCGTGCCTATCTCCCTGCCTGCGTCATGGCACTTCTTATGGGATGCACTTGGCCTGCTCCCTTTGGCCTGTTCAAAAATGAGTGTGAATCTCTGAGCCACGGGGGCCTTGACGGGAATAGGACGTGGTTTTGTTCTCTGCCAGGTGCTCTGAGCTGTCTGAGCAGTGTTTCAGTGAAGAGCAGGAGCAGATGTGCCAGAGCACTGGGGGCAGTGGCTGTGGGTCCCCCCAAGCATGGGAGGCTTTGGTTGCGTGCCCCTTTGGTGTTGTGTGTGTGCCCCTTTGGTGTTGTGTGTGTG
>NW_020884911.1:1166300-1179194 GCF_003945725.1 Corapipo altera
TGTGTGTGCCCCTTTGGTGGTGTGTGTGTGCCCCTTTGGTGGTGTGTCCAGGGCAGCCCAGTGTTTGTTTGCAGCCGTGGTTTCCCTGGCGGGCACTTGCTTATTGTTGCTGTTGTTAGAGAAAACCTCCAAGGACAAAGTGGGAAAGGACAGTTTGTTGTTCCTTCAGCAATGTGTTGATGTCAGTGGAGTCACACCTGGTATGTAGCGGGTGTTAGTGGTGAACAGCTGTCTCTAGGTGGGGATAAGTTCCCTAATCTACACCTCTTAAAATACAGCCCAGGACGGGCGTGTTGAGCTGTCAGGGGATCAGGCAAATCCTCCAGTGGGAGTCAGTGGGAAAAGGAACACCCAGAGGTGCCCAGGGTGGAACACACAGTCTGTTTCAAGGTACTGTTGATGCCACTTGTTTAGGGCATTGTGCTTGGTAACCCTGTTCCCACCCTGCCTCTCCCCTCTTAGAGGGGATCAGCACTGGAAGGTGCCAATGGCTTTGGGAATTAATCTCAAGGTCACATCTAAATCCAGGAGGACAAAATGGGAAGGGCTGTGCTGTGTCCCCCCCAGGCTAGGCAAGAATAATGGATCTCCTGTGTAGCTCTTACACAGAGATCCTGGGGTTTGCTGAAGAGGAAGGAATAAGGTGAAGGACGCTAAATGCTGGCATAAAAGAATAGATTAGTTCTGGTTCCATAAACAACTCAAAAAGCCAAACCAAGATGAGCAGGAGAAGCAGGTATTTTTATTTCTGTGTCCATGATTCTGTTCCTCTGCAATAGATAGAGGCAGCTGTCTGGAGCCCAGCAGACACTGAAATCCAGGAGCACTTTGTGTCCTGGCTCCACTCCAGCTTGACAGGAAGCAAGATCCTCTTGTGGCAATTTATGTTGAGGTTTTTGGTTATATTTATACCACTGTAGTGTGGCAGAGCGACTGGATGACAAAGACATTCTGCCTTGATGAAATTTAAGCTCTCTAGTGATAAATAAAAAAAAATAGAGAACCTCCTGAAGGGTTTTTTCAGAGCATATGGCTCTTGAAGAAAAGATTTTTTTCCTTTTTTTTTAAGAAAGGTCAAAAATTTAAATTTCTTTGGGGAGACAAGGTTATAACTTAAGAAATCATGCCAAGAGGGCTATTGCTCTAGCAGGTAACTTCTGGTGTGATTCAGTTGGTGAATAAAAAAAAGTCTAGAAAGAAAGGGAGGTTAGTTTTTAGACCAGTGCTTTTTAAACCTTTTTTCAGGCTCACTGGTAATATATAATTCACTAATGACTCAGTGATAGCATCTTGATTGACTGCTCCGATAACAATGTTTTTGTGACAATACTTTGCTGTTTCTCAAGGCCCCAGTGCTTGGTACAAAACTGTTACATAGGAATTGGAATTCTGTTTTGAAGGAAGGTTTTCAGTGTTAACATATTGCAGAGCAAGTTGACACTGAGATAATGCCAAAACCCAAAGGCAAGCAAAGCATCTGAATTTTGGTTTAAGGATCCCATAAGATTTCAACTGCTCTCATGATTTTTAATCTTTAGTGAAAATGAGATATTAAGAGTATTGTGAATAATTTCCAGGTATTTCTTGTTCTGTTCAGGTTCATTGCACGCTTTGTCCTGGTGTCTAGTTTTCCCTAATAAAGAAAAAAGGATGGCAAAAATAAAGAAAACAATTATGTTAAAGTAAGGCCATGATATATTTGTCTTATTTCTTTTAATCAGACTCGGTGTGACACTAATGCCAAATGAGAAAAATAGCTCCTGAATCAGTTGATTCAGCTGAAATCTGGATTTTTTTTTTTCTGGGAAATGTTCAGCCAGAGCCTTGTCTGAATCCAGAGAGGGGGCCCTAAAATTCTCCACAGTGGGAATCTTGTGTTACTTCTGGATGTGTCCACATTCCATCCTTTCTTCATCTCCTGCAGTCTTTCTTGGGACTGTGGAGGTTTTGTATCTCAGGATGCAGGGATGTAAAAGGTAACTCAACTAAAAATGTCTTGAATTGCTGGTTTGTGGCGTGTTTCTGTTCCTGTGGCTGTGTGAGGTGAGGCACCAACTCCTTTTGGTAGGAATGAGCTTGAGAATTCCTGTGCTGAGCTCCAGATCCATGTGTAGTGTCAGGTGTGGTGGAGGGAAGGAGGCAGAAGGAGACTCCCTGGATCTGTCAGACAATCAAGGAAAACAAACTGAAGTGTTGTGTTCCTACACTGTGTAACTTCCCCTTGTTTTCATGTGTCCCTGCATTAGTCTGGTGCAGTCAGGGACCTTTATTGGATGTTTCTCCAGTTAAGTTTCACCTTGTTTGGTTTCAAGCACAAAACAAAAATGGACGGGGTTCAGATTTTTTTTTTTTTATTTGTAATTTCTGAAAATCCTTGGCTTGGGCAGCAAGGCTGGATACATTGGAGATTGGCAGGGTCTCTGGGGTTGAGTGAGTTCTCCTTAGCTTCCCCTTTCGAGCTCTGTAGGGTTTAAGTGGTGCCAAGAAACCATTTTCCAGTTGACTTGGCGTGTACAGTGTCGTTACTGTCAGGAAAGTTTTGCTCAGTGTGTAGCTGAGTTCTGTGCCCTTGCGAAAATGGCCCAGGGAGCAGCACTGGTTTCATTTTTCCACATGTATTTACCATTTCCAGAGCTTATCCTGAAGTCATGGCTCACTCCTGACTCACCAGGCAGAGGGTCCCTTGAGTCCTGAGTTTTCCGGAGTGCAAACAACCCTTTGGTCGTATCCACAACAGCAGGAATTGCCAGTTGTTTAATGAGTAACACATGGAGTCAATGTCATGATAAGGAATCCTATTTCCTCAGCAAAAATAATTAATTTTGGCAATTAACCATCAGTTTGGGCAGTGGGTTATCAGGATACAACTAGTCATTGGTGCTTTTGGGTTTGAGTCAGATATCTTCCTAATAGCGTTGTGGAAAATGAGTTGTGAATGAGTTGGGAGTTGTGGTGTGGATGCTCTTCCATCAGCTTTTTAAAATGCTACTTTCAGATACTGCTTTTGCCAAATTACTGAAGGCAAGAATGTGCAAATAGGTCTAAAAGGGCTGAAGGAATGAAAATATCTACCAATGCCACCAGTACTGGTGGGAACAAGAAGGTGACTTCTGAGATGACTTCACAGGAATGAAAATACCTTTGTCTAAATACATTTAATAAGCTGAATTCTGGGATAATGATGCTGATAGCAGGGAGTGGAATGACTATGAAAAGCCTTTTATTTATCTCTTCTACAATACATAGACTGTCTTTTCTGCCTCTATTCCTTTTGCTAAAGAGACTATTGACACCACTCCTCATCAGTCTTTGAGTCAAATGAAAGCATCCAAGATCTTTTTCAGGCATAAATTCTGATATTAAATCATGCAGGCCTTTGTCTCTGACTCTTCTACTTCACCTTATTCAGAGCTGGGGAAACCTTCTCCTCGACCAGCTGACCTGTGCCCCTCTGTCTCGGTGCTCATATCAGAATTCTTTCCCTGATTTTCCTCATTTCCTTTTTCTGGTTTCTCTGCTGACATCTCATCTCTGCTCTGCTGGAAGCTGCACTTCCTCAGTCACTGGTACAACACTTTTGGCTCTGGGTACCTATCTGGAAAAAAAAAAAGACAACTTTAAGGCTGTTGTGTTTGGAGGATTTGATTCTCTTGTCACTGAAACAACTATATATATATTTTACTGAAGTTAATCCTTGTTGATGTGCAGTAGAGGCTCTGTAGTTCAGTGTTTTCACACTAGATGTCAATCTACTTGCATATGTAGAAGTTGCTGTTTGGTGCCTTCTAGATATTTCTCTCACCAGCTACACTGCCAGAATGCTGCTTTCCAGCTACTTTGCAGGGGAGTCAGTGCCATGAGAAAAGGGATGAATTTAAATATTCATCTTCTTTTGGTGGCTAAAGTTGAAGAAGACTCATTCCAAATGAGACAGCAGCTTTGGGGTTGCCAAGTGTAATTAAACCCTTTGATTTTTAGGAAGGCTGGTCGACAGCTTTAATGGAAAATGATGTTTCAACAGCATCGAGTGAGAAGGTGGACAGAATTTGGTAGAAATACTTTAATTGCTGAACAGCAGTTTAAGATTCCCATTAGTGTGGTGTTGGTAGCTGTTTCTTGCTATTTGGAATGTGGTAGGTGCCATCCAACCCGGCCTTGGACACTTCCCAGGGATGGGGCAGGCACAACTTCTCTGGGCAACCTGTGCCAGGGCCTGCCCTCCCTCCCAGGGAAGGATTCCTTCCCCGTATCCATTCTAAGCCCACTCTCTGTCAGTTTGAAGCCATTCCCCCTTGTCCTGTCACTCCACTTCCTGATATCAATATAATTCATAAAAATGCAGAGAAACTTGTTCCAGTTCTTCATTCCTAATCTCTTTCCCTCTTTTCAAATACTATTTCTGCCAGGTCTGGTTGGAATGAGGAGCCTTTCCCACCCTGCCATTGCAGAGCCAGCACTCCTGGTAACTGTTTAGGAGTGAATTGTGACTAATTCCTGCTGGGAATGCAGGGTTCAGTGGATTACATGGAATTTTCTAGTCACAGAGCAACTAGTGATTGTTATTAACCATATAACTCCTTTACTCATTGAATCAATCTCTTCCCCTGTGTTACAACCCCAGCCTTGTGTCTCCTCATCAACCTCTTCTGAGGCCCCAGAGTGCAAAAGCTTTTCTTTTTTTCTGCCTGAGCAGTGTTTAAAATGGTTTAATTAGTGTCTGTTTGACACTAGTTGGGAATATCAAAGAACTATTTCCACGAAGATGTCTTGCATTATACTCTAATTCTGTCAGATTAAAGTATTAAAACAACACTAATTCTGCCCTTAGTGTCGTGCAGGGGTTGTTACAATTTAGGCACAATAATAGTAGTACACCAGTGTAGGTAAAACTCTTCTTAAAGAAATATATTGGTTTTTGCATGTCGCTACTTGTTTGGATCAGAGTTCATATTTTTGTATCTCTGAATCCATGGATGAAGTTTCACATACTTCTCAGCTGAATCTGATTTATAGTTGCATCCTAACTAATTGCATTAACTGCTGAATTCTTCAAAGCCTTCAGTGCTTTGTCTGGGGCAAGAGAAAACACTTCATGATTTTTTCATTTTTAAAATATGTATCAGTACCTTACTAATATAACTTCCCAGGATTTTCTTTAATAAATTGAAGAGAACAAAAATGCCCAACATCGCTGAAGAACCAAGCTGTTTGGTGTTCTTAGTGATTTGGAGATCTGGTCTGTGTTATTTGGACATCAGTTTAAAAAGTGAAAATACATTCAGCATGGCAGTAGAACAGACACCAGGCAGAGCATCGTGGCTTGTTAAACTGGATTTGGGTTTCATTTGCATCATCTCAGGTGGGAGACAGTTACTGAAGGATTTTAAATGTGCAGAGGCCCGAAAAATTTGTACTTCATAATGAAGATAATTGCAGATGAAGGGTGAGACAGACCTGGATTCCTTAAAGAGCTCAATAAATAACATGTTAATTACTGGGGAGGAGGTTGGTTCTAACATATTAACAGGTTTGTTGTTTTTTTTTTTTGGTGCCTAATTCCACTTGGCAGCTCAAAATGCTTTTGGAACTCCTGGAAAATAAAAATTCTTGGTTTGGGATTTTTAGGGGGTTTGCTGAAGGTCCTGTGTTTCTGATTGAGATTCCTGGAAGGAATATGGTACAACGTGGCTTTTATAGTTATGCCTCATTTATTTTGTGTCATTTCATAGGGCTGAGTATCAGTTGAAGAGACACAAACCTGTCTGAAATGGCTGTTAAAAGTGGTGAATGTATATAAAGTAATAATTAATGAGGAATAATTTGCTCTCAAAAAAATTCTTTTGATGAGCTGGGATGATTTGTATTCTCTAGGCAGCATCTGTCATGCAACAGTTTCATTATCTGAAGGAATTTTACCATAAGGGAAGTGTTTTGCATTCCATGGCAAACACGGCCTCTCCCAGGACTCACTGAGGTGCCCTGAAGAGCTGTAAGTAATAAGGAATTGCTTGGGACTTGAAGTTTTCTTTAAAACTGCATTTGCTTCCAGCACATATGAGGAAGGAGTGCAATTTGAATGTTGCATAGTAACATCATAGAACAGATTTAGGCCCTTTATCACATTTTTACATAAAAATCCCCTGCTTTGAGAGCTGTTACTTGGGATCAGCCTACAAAAGTGTTTTTATAGAAGCACAGGAGTGGAAAGTGTACCTAGTTCTTAATTTCTCTTGCTCCCATGTTTGAGGATACGAATCCAAAGGGAGGTTGGTTCCCTGTCACCTGCTCTTCCATTCACACCCTGGAGATGTTCTGTCTCAGGTTTTACCCCTGATGTCAGACTTTGCAGTGCAGATGTTACTCCTGCCTTCTACAACCTCCTCAGCAGGCTTGAGGTGGTGCCAACCAGCTCTGCTTGTGAGGGGAATAAGGAAAGCAAGGCTGGAGAGACAGAAAGATTGGTCCATATGTAAGTGAAGTGCTCCCTCATGCCCCTCAGAGCGTGTCTGGGGTGCAGCCAGGTTTCCATCAGAACCGTGGGGCTGTTCAGCTGGAACGTGGCAGCTCTGAGCTCTTCTGGTTCCTGTTAGAGCTGCAGCCCTGGCAGTGTTCCTGTCCCGTGTGCTCGTGGTAAATGGAACTGCATTAAAGTGATCTGTGCAGATAAAGGCCTCAAATTGTTTATGCATAGTTTGCTGTTCTGCTAATTTGTTCTCCTCGGGGCTCTCCCTGTTCAGCTCTAATTAATCTTGTGAGGGTTGTGTATATATTTAGGTACAATATATTCCGTTGTCTTCCCTGTTGCTTCAGGGTTTGGTCAGTTGGTGTCTGCTGGTCACACCAGTGCTGCATCAACTGTACACCTGGGAAAAATGTGTGACTTCTTTCCTGATGAAGTCAGAGGCTTGCATTTTGTGAAAGGTAGGGAACTGCCATCCCTTGACCCAGTTCTTGGTGCCATCCAGCATCTTGATCCAGCAGTGCTGGGGGTTCTGCAGAGAAGCTGCTCCAGCAATTCCAAGCTCTTTGTCCCTCTCCAGGCACAGCTGAGGAGCAGTGGATGGGCCTGGTGCTGTAACTCACCTTGGAATGCAGGGAGAGGAGGCCAAGGCTTATTTCTCATCCAGCAGCTACACCTTGATTAGTTGGGCAGGGTTTTTTTTTGGCTTTGCTTTTATCACTTTGCTGCTGCTGTAGGAGCAAAGCAGCAGATATTAATATTTAATGAAATATTCTGGATCTCAGCTGTGAGCACGTTGCTTTTTGTCTGGACTAAAAAGGGCGTTGCCTCTTCAAGTTCCTGCTGGATTTCTTGTGTGAGGAGCTAAACCCAGGTTTTATAAGTGAGAATACTTCATCCTTGAGTTAGATATATTGGCAATTTTTGGGGTGTATATCTGCAAGGGTTCAGGCTCTTGGCTTAAAAAGATTTATAAATTAATATCCTGAATAGGAAGCTGTTTTAGTGCTTAGATTTCATAGGTGTCACTGAACTGATCTTAACATACACCTCAAAGATGAGGGACTCTTAAGAAATGGACTTACTTATGAATTTTGGGGCTTTGCCTTCTGTCATTGGAAAGGTAAGTCCTGAACAATGTCCTACAGTTAAAAACAGGCTGGAAATAATCATATTTAAAGCTGAAATGCAGAATTTTATCCATTTGAGGGGATTAAGAATTAAGGAAGCGTGGTAGTACTTATGTACTGTATCAGAATATGTGGATAAATAAGCAAAATCACATAAAGGAATAAAAAGGTTGTTTCTGTCATGGAGACAAAGGAGAATGAAAGGACAGAAGGGTTAGTACCAGAGTAGTAAGAGATCTGTCAGTGCTTGAATCCTGGGCTCTTGTTTCCATTGTTTCAGTAAATAAAAAAAACATGTAGGCAAGACTGTGACATCCTGTACTAAGTTTAAAGCCAAAGTGGGTGCTCTGCTTTAATTAAGTCCTTTCTGCTGCTTTATATTGTGAGAGAAAGTTGTTCTCTGCTAAAGATCCATTTCTCTACTTGCAGGCACCTTCCTAAATAACTCCTGCGGGTCTTATGCTGCCTTTGTCCTGGAGCAAAGGCACAGGAGAGCTGAGTTCCCTGTGGGAATTCTGAACTTGGAACAGTGCTCTGACTTTACTGGGGTTACACAGTGCACTGAGAATTTCCTACCAGGGCAGGGGAGTTAGACACGTGGTTGACATAATTTGAATTATTTATGTAATAATTTTTCAAGTTCTGTGGGTAAATTCCCTGCATTGCAGTGGAAAGTGAGGCAACAACTGATACTGGGCTGTTTATGGCACTGTATGTGTTCAATGCTTAGAATCAGCACTGCAAGTGTTCCCTGTCTAATGAATTCCTAGAATCCTTGGGGACTGGCTCTTGACATCTGTTGGCTTCCAAATGCCTGGGTTTCCAGTCTGCTGGAGGAACTGGGTGCTAAAATAATACAGTAGTCAGTGTGTCCCCAAGAGGAGATGTGCTGTGGAGATTAAGGCACCGTGGTATGCAGGAGTTTGAGCCACGTTTTGTTTTCAAAATGCATCTCTTTTGAATTGGAAACCCATGTACAGTTACTATATTCTATGTGGAGTTGTCAGAGCAAAGATTGGCTCTTTATATGTCCTTTTCTAGGCTGTGTACAAATGCAGATTTGCCCCAGGTAGGGGTATTTCTCTTCTTTTTGCAATCCCAGCACTTGTGCTCCTTCACAAGTCTTGGCACGTGTGTTTGCTCATGAAAATTCCAGCAGAATAAGCAACCACTCATTTCTCCAAACACGGGAGAAGGATCCAGTGGGAAGTGAGGAATGAAACCCTGACTCTGCACTTGGAATGTGCCTGGCAGGAGTGATGTGCTCTGAGCTCCTTCCTGCTCTGTTCTGTCTGTCTGGTGCTGAAATCTGTCACAGAATCATAAATATTCTCGAAAAGCAGGCCTTGCTTATCTCGGAATGGGGATTCTGAAGGCTTGCAGTGTCTCTGTCTGGAGGCAGATCCGTTCCAGCCACTCTTTCCATCCCACATATGCCCTGTCCTGAATTTCCTTGCAGCTGTTGTGAAGTTCATGTTTAACTGATAGCATTTCTATAGTGTTTGGACTGGTTGTTTTTTTTCCTTGTTTTTACAAACTGCATGATGACAGGAACTGTTCTGACATGGGCTCTGTGAAGTGGTTGTTTTAGAACAGCTCCCCCAATCATACTCTGATGTTTGTGAGCTGGCATAACTCCTCCTATAAATTATTAGTTTTGTTTGTTTTGCTTCTCAGGTCTTGGTGCTGCAAAAAAAAAAAAAGGAAAACATCTTTTGTTCTCTCTGCACTTAAAAATGGCCAAACCAACCATGAGTGAATTCCAAGAGCCTTTTGAGAGGTTTTATTCTGGGAATGCTTCAATATCTTTTCCATTCCAGCTCCCTGCCTTTGGAAATCTTTGTCACTGGAAGCACCAATGAACTCAAAGTTTATTTTGAAATAAGTTGAGTTTTCGTTTGACTTATTTTTTTTCAGTTCTGAGGAAGAAATAACCTTGTGCTGTAGTCCTGAATCCATGAATGCTCTTGGAAAGCCCTTTCTGTGGGTTGTGTGTGAGCTTTATAACTGAAAAGAAAATTTTATTTCCAAGTGGAGAATCTTGATTTGCCTGGTAGCATTCCATACTCACCCTGTTGTGTCCTAATGAGGCAATTAGCTACAAACCCTGAGCTTTGTCAAGCATAAGGTTAATGAAATATTTGCACATAAATTTCAGTAAATTAGCCAATAGCGAAATTCATGGTTTTTCCAGGATTTTTTTTGTAGCTCTCAGTTCACATCACAACAGAAAACTTCCAAAAAAGGAGGGAGGGAAAGAAAGAAAATGGCATAAATGTCAGAAAACAAATGACATGTCTGATACTTCTTGACAGCCCCTGAAGCTTGAAGGGAAGATGGGGGGGGGAGGGGGAGAAAGGCAAGATGGGGTTTTGGAACACATTTATACTTTACCAATAATTCTTTTCTTACCAAGCATCTTAAAATACCCAAACCTGCTGTATATTAAGACATTATAAAGCATAAGCAACAAAAGTAAAAATGGGTGCAGGGGGAGGTGCTCATGAGCAGTTATTGACAGGACTTATTTAGGAATGCTTGGAAACAGTGTGCAACAATTGTCTTTCCAAGATGCTTTATTTGACTTGGGCTTTCTTAGATGTTTATTTCTTGTAAGTATTTGTAGCTCTTTGTGTAAATCTTGTAAAAAAGGTCAAGCCTATCTCCCTGTGCTCATTAAGAGTGTTACTGTTGGCTTTAGTAGGAATAAGATGCTGCCTTTAGTAGAATTCTGCTTTTATTGTACTTTCTGAAGTCTGAAAATGCTCAGCAGCAAAAGCATGTGCTGTTAAAGGGCAGATTTGGAGTCAGCAGGGAAATGTCCAAAACAAATGGGAGGTTCAGGTGGAAAGATCAAGCCAATTATCCTCAATAATAAAGTAAATCTGGTTGTAAGTGGGAACTTCAAGTGGCAAAAACCATCCCTGCCTTGAGAGGGTGATAGCTTGGGATTCCCAGTCTGGGTTTATTTTGTAGGAAAAAAGATTTATTTTTTTTTTTTCCCCTAGAAAGTAATCTATTTCTTGATGCACTTTATCACTGCTGCAAACAAACAGGAAGGTATTTTCAGGTGCACAGCCTGCAGACCAGGTTCATGAAAACATGATGTAGTACAGCACAGGAGCCAAGGAATAGCAAGAACACATATCAGATCTTATTTCAGCAAGTATTAAGGGCCTTGTTGAACAGGTTTTTTTACACAAAGAAACGTTGACCCAAGATCCTTGTTCATGCTCTGCTGGCTTCCTTGGATGTCCCAGAGCTCTCAGGGTGTTTTTCTCCTCAGTGAGCACATCCAGAGTGACAGTGCAGAGACCCCAGCATGGGCTGTGCCCTCGGGGTGCTGCACTCAAGAAATCTTCCTTCTATCAGGGTTTTTTCATATTAATAGAAAATATCAAGCCCAACAATTAGAGATGTTACAGAGCTGGCTGGGGTGGTGTTGGCAAGGAGGAGATCAGGTTGAGAGTTACATCTGGTTCTCTTGTTTGGGGTTGAGCTGATCTATCCAGCATCCCTCCTATTGGAGAGGTTTGGGATCAGGGCTTAAGGTGAGGTATTTAATATAGTGAAATGATAAATGATAACTTTATGGAACTTAAAAAGCCAGGGGAAAATGAGGTTTTTATATTAGATCTGTCCCAAATGGTATTTTGAACGTGTGTCAAGTCCTGAGAAAAACATCCTAAAGAAGCAATGTGTTGAAGAAGGAAAGCAGTTCTCTTGCTGTAAATGAAGTACAGTTCCTTGGGCTGTGCCAGTGTGGAAGAAAGCAGCTGGTGCCAGGAGGTCTGTCTGCCCTTCCACGGGGACAGCCTGGCACATCCCACCCCGGAGCCTCCCCTGCCTCGGGCTGTTGTGTCTGGAGCCACCTCAGGGCAGCTGGGACAGGGTGTCTTTGGGAAGAGTGTGATGGAAACAATAAATAATACATATCCTAGTGCCTGGTAACACAGGGGATGTTCTTCCCAGGGAGTATTGCCCGTGCATCTTGTGCATGGCAGGTGCAGTGCCCCCTTCCCTGTAACCACCGTGCTGGGTGCACCTCTGGGAGGGCTGGAAACCTCCAGGAGCTCCTCTCAAGGAGAGAACAGAGGAGCTGTAACATCCTCACAGCCATCTTCTGCTTCCCCCTTATTGCAGCTATGTTTGTAATGCCAAAAAAAAAATAGAGCATCTTGGAAGTAAGGTCTTGACAAAGCTCAGATTTTCTCAGCTTATAAAACTTAAGCAAACTGTTAACTAAGTGTAAACCACTTGTTTTCCTGTGCAGTTGTGCTCTAATAGAACGTTATTAAAACCTTTTCCTGTCCTTTTTATTCAGATTCTAAAATATCTGTGTGATATCACAGTTGCTTTAAAAAGGGCAGCTTGAGGTTGGAGGTTAAAAAGCTGGGTGTAGCTGCTTCCTTGGAAAGTGTGCAATTTAAATCAACAAATTGAATTACACAGTGTAAAATCAAGGGGAAAAAATGGAGCTGAGCTGGCTGAATGCTTAACAAGAACATTTCAACACTTCTGCAAGCTAGAGTTGAAAAGAAACCCAAAATTCTCTGTTGTGAGCTGACCTGTCAGCTTGTGAGTGTTTCAGTAGGCATTTTAGGGAAAGGTAAATTTATATATGAGCACTGGAAATGTTAAATATTGTCCCTCAGTCTTCCTCAGTGCTCTACAAAATGGTGATGCTTCCCTTTAAGGTTTAAATTGGAAATGGCAGCTTCTCAGTGAGCTTTCTTGGGTTTTTTTCAGCCTTTTAACTATCTAAAGAGATCTGTAAAGTAAGGGAGACTTTTGAGGAAAATAGCAGGATCCCAGTGGGGATTGAAGGAATTCGCTCTGGTTTGGTCTGGCATTATTTTTAGTTCTTGCATAATAAATTCATCTGTTCTTCTGTGTAAATCTCTCAGCTACACCGAGGATGCAGCAAGTGTGGCAATGGGGGTCCTGGTGCTGCTGTGGCTGAACTTGGGTGCCAGAGAACAGAGGAGTGTTGTCTTCCAAATTCCTGGTTGGACTTGTCCTCTGGTGGCTGTTGGGATTTTGCCAGGCTGTGTAACAACAGGGGGTTTTATGGGGCTGAATTGGTCAAGTGTGGTGATTCATTATAGCCTTGCAGGGCTCTGGAATGGCCAAGGTGAGGATTTAAGGGACACTTTGAGGTGGAAGCTGGTCAGAGGCAGGAGTCCTTCCCCCTCGTTCAGTCTGCAGTGCCCTGTCTGCCCTGGGTACAGTTTGGGGGTGATGGTGCTGAGCTTTCCTTTCCCAGCAGCTTTCCTTGGTACCCAACAGCAGCAGTTCCTCCTC
>NW_020884911.1:1179204-1182742 GCF_003945725.1 Corapipo altera
TTTCAGCTTTCCTTGGTACCCAAGAGCAGCAGTTCCTCCTCATTTCAGCTTTCCTTGGTACCCAAGAGCAGCAGTTCCTCCTCATTTCAGCTTCCTGTGGCCTTGGATTCAATAGCTGGGGGATGAACTTGCAGTGGCATTCTGTGCAGCGAGTGGGGTTGGCCAAAATTCCTACTCTGCCCGGGGAGCCAACTTGTCTCCTGTAGAGGCAGATGGATTACAGGGAGAAAATACAATGGGCCTTTTGGCTGGTCCTGGCTTTCTGGGATGTTTACTGCTCTGGGAAGACAAGCTTAACTGGAAATTCCCTTTGTCTTGTGCTTTCTGTAGGTCAGTGTGGACAGAAGAGCTTGTTTAAGTTACTGGAATGGCTGAATTTGGTTTTACTTTTCATTTGCTTCTTTACTTTGGACCAAGTGACTGCAGCGTTGCTTAGATTTTTCTGATAAGTTCTCTGAGAGAAGCCAAAATTGACTTGCCTGACATGGTTTAAACAAAGAAGTATGCTGATAACTTTTAATAAAAATATACTTATGATCTCATGTTGAAATTATTAAATTCTCCTTGAAGGTTCCCAAAGCGATTAACAGGAAAAATGCACAACAGATCTTGGCACTGTGTATGACAAAAAAACAACTCCAGGCTTGGTTTCTTTCCTTCTGGGATAATTCCTCCTCTTCAAAGTAATAGGTGAAGACATTTAACATAGATCAGATATCCATGGCAAAGTAAATTGGAGGTGCACAAAGCCAAATTCTGTGTTAATGCAAACTAGTCATGATCACTTTAACATCAAAAGAGTCTTTCCAGTAACATCCAGAACGTGATGAGTAACATACAAGTCATTTTTCTCGAGTTTATAAGTAGAAATACATCCCCAAAATGTGTATTTGAGGCTTTTTCAGTCCCATGTCCCACAATATCTGTGATATCTCAGATCCTGCTAATTTGCCCTCACTGCTGACATACTTTCCAATGTACCTCGAGGAAAAGCTCCTCATGGATTCCCTGGGGAAGTGCCGGCCCTGGGAGCAGCAGGGAAGGAAGGAATAAACAAATTAACAGCATCCATCTGACAGCTGTGTTTAAAACACCCAGTCAGGCACCAGTTCTGATTAACCATCTCTGTCCCTCTCTAAAGCAGTTCCATTCCTCGTGTTAAACACCCGATGGGCTGAGCCATTCCTGTTTTTGGGAAGCAGGGAGCACAGCCAGGCTCCAGCTCTATTCTGGGCCACTGTGCCCACGCCTGAGCAGGTTGTTTGCTTTCCAGCCCTCCCACTTGTTGGACTGTATCCTGCAGTTGTTGGGCTGTATCCTTCCATCCTGCTGCTTTGGCTCCCTGGGTTTAATCCTCTGGAGTAACCCCTCACTTGGCTGGGATTTGCTGGGGCCACCTGAATAAAGGGGCTGAAATTCCCCTCCCTTGCACTTTGCTTTGTTCTCCCTCTACGACTTCTCCTCCTTTTGCAGGGGTGCACCTATGGTTTGAGTCCTCTTGGCCTTGTTCTGCACCAAAATATTCTTCCCAGGATCCCTCATGTGTTTCCTTCCAGAACCTGTTTTCTTCCCCTTATTCAGGCCTTTTGCTCGAGTTAAAATGCTAAGCGTGTTTTGGTTGGATTTTTTTTTTTTCCACAGGGCACACGGCTTCAAATTGTGTCAAATCCCAAGGTTTTGTTCTTCCTGCTACTTCTGCACAACAGTAAACCTTTATAAATTTTTTTTTCCAGAGTCCTCTTTTCCTCTTAGGCTCTGGCAGCAGGAGCAGAGGTGTGGGGACAATGCAATGGCTCTGTGCTAAGCTGGGAGGTGTCTTTACTACCCAGGCCATTGGAGGCTTTACCTGCTGTATTTCAGGTTGATAAAAACACAGATTGTAAGTGAAATATTCCTAGCCCTAAAGATGGAAAAGCTTGAAAGCCATGGCTAAAGCTCTTCCCAAAAACTCAGACTCCAAGCAGCAGTGAGAGAATCCCACGTTTCCTCTGCGAACATGGAAATACCAAAGATTTATGAGAATTGGACAGTGCTGTTGCAGAAGGCAACAATATTTTGGAGGTATTTTATAAATATTTGCAAGTCTAGTCTATATGCTGTCACAGATGTAAATACAACCTTCAAAAAGCGACCTCCTTTTCAGTATTTTATCCTAAACAAAAGGAAATGAAATATAAACAGCCCAGTGCCTTTATTTTCTCTCCCTCTGAATAAGAGCACACGTTTCTCTTGTTCCACTTCAGTGATGCTGTGCTTGAGGTGAAGAGAAAGGAATATTCCTAATTTGTCTAGTTCACCAGGTATTAATGCTGTGTTGGCATTAATGGCATTTTTACATATCATATAATATGTACAATATATGCAGTATATATTATATAAATATTAATGGCACTTCCAGCTCCTTTTCTAGCACTGTGGACTGTAAATTTTTCCCATATCAGGATAAAAGTTTGGGCCTTTGCATACAATAAAAGATGAACTATTGTAAGGAAATGTTTCAGTCAGAGAACAATGCCAAGAGAGCTGTTTATTTTAGAGAAATCTGGTTTATAGCATAGGTTGGAGTTAAAAAAACTTATTCAGGAAATCAGAAGGTTGCTTTGTTTCCTTAGTACTCCAAGCACAGTGGTTTTCAGGGCTGTGCCAGCATTATTAATCGTGCTTATTAATGCTGGCACTTAGTGCCCTGGTTTAGTTGACATGATGCTGTTTGGTCAAAGGTTGGACTTGATGACCCTGGAGGTAGTTTCCACCCTTAACGATTCGGTGATTATCCTGCACTGCCGAGATGAGGCTCCCTAACTAACATTTCCAGACAGCTCTCCGGGTTTGACCTGGTCAGGCTCTGTGAACAGGTAGGCCACGTGTTCCCGCTTGGAATGCTGTGCGCAGCCGGGCTGTTCCCGCAAGGATCCGGGGTGGGGTGGAGCAAACGCAGCTCTTCAGATGTTGTTTTCCAGTGCCGTGATGAATGGGAAGAGCTCCGTTGCCTCGGTGATGAGCTGGCTGCAGCTTAGCAGGGCTCCTTTAGTTAATGAAGTGATAAAAGGGGAAGAAGGACAGATCCAACTCTTTTCGGTTCCCAGGAGTAAAACCCCCAAGGAGATGGGGATAGGGAACTGCGTGGTTGGCTTGGGAAGTGTTTCAGGAGCACTGGCCTGGCTTCTCCCCCGGACAGGGAGGTTGTGTCACTCAGCCCCGTGATTATCCATGACTCAGACAGTGGGATCAGAGCGTGGCCAAGAGTCACACTCCATGGACACGCAGTGCTTGAGGTGGAGAGAGACTTTGGACAAGGGCCTGGAGTGACAGGACAAGTGGGAATGGCTTCAAACTGACAGAGAGTAGGTTTAGGTTGGATATTGGGGAGAAATTGTTCCCTGTGAGGGTGATGGGGCCCTGGCACAGGTTGCCCAGAGGAGCTGTGGCTGCCTCATCCCTGGAAATGTCCAAAGCCAGGTTGGATGGGGCTTGGAGCAACCTGGGCTTGTGGAAGGTGTCCCTGCCCATGGCAGGGGGTGGAACTGGGTGATCTTTA
>NW_020884911.1:1183142-1231880 GCF_003945725.1 Corapipo altera
TAAACTGGCTGCTTTGAGGAGTCCAGAACAAGAGCTCCGCTCTTGTTCTGGACTCCTCAAAGCAGCCAGTTTAGAGGGATATATCTGTGAAAATTGAAGATATATCTGTTTAAAATTTAAGACTAAGCCCTGTGGTGTCCTGTGACAGGAATGTCCTCGTTTGCTTCACACAAGTGGGGTGGAGGATGTCTTCACACTCCTGAGGAGCAGTGAATTTTAAACTGGGTGCTATAAGTGACAAGCTAAAACTCCGAGTGCTGGTGATTGTAGCTCGTCTCCTGCACATGGAGATGTGAAGTGAAAGGAAATTAGGAAGGCTGAGAGAAGCAAGAGGAGGGCACAGAACCTTGTCTTAACTGTTCATCTGGGTACTCCTAAGTTAATACTGTTTTTAAAAATACCACTGCTAGCAAAGAGATTGGAGATGACATTTAATGCTCTTGAGATAAATGAGGAAACAACTGTAACTTCTTGGAAATCCTGATTTCCTGCTTGCTTAGCTTGTAAAAAATGTGCTTCTTCATAGCATTGGTGACTTGAGCAGGGAGAGGGGAGACGGATGAGGAAAGTCCTCAGCTTCCTGCCCTACCTCCTGCATTAAATAAGGAATAAAACACATCCTATAAGGAGTTCTCCATGGAGCTGGGTTGCTCTAACTGGATTTTCATAATCTGTGCTCTGTCCTTATTCATGTGAGAGTACGTGGAGCTGAGAATGGATCAAGGTTGCCCTGGGCAGAGCTTGCAGTTATTCCTTCACACAGTGGAGCCTGGGAGGTGGAAGCAGCCAAGTGTGAATCTTTGCTGTGAAGGCTGGACAAGGAATATATTCCTTTTGACTTTGTCCAGGATAAATTCACCTTCAAAGCGGGGAAGGAAAAAGAAATACTCTGTTTGCTTCTAGTTGTCACATTATTAAAACAATAATCTTTGCTATTTTTAGAATATTAATTCAGTATCTCAAATACATGTTCTTCCTTCTCACTCAAGGACATCCAATATTAGAGACTTTCCTGGTAAATAAAAAGAGCCTCTTCAGGTTTGTTTTTTTTTTCCTACTATGGAGCAAAATGGGCTGGTCTGTCCTTAGGCCTTTTTCCTTCTGTTGGAATATCTGTCCAGCACAGAATGGGAAGTTGGGTTGTCCTGTTTCACTCCTGGACCCCTATTCCTGTCTGATATTCCTTACTGGGAAGGCTCCGTCTAAAGCAGGGGAGAAGGGAGGTTGTTCACAACAGCAAAGAACAAGAGGTGTGAAGGTGTGGAAACATGTGGCAAATATTTACATTTCTCAGTCCTGAATTGAGGTGAATCCCACTTGGAATGTGAGATACCTGGGTCTGCTTTCTGTTTCATAGAACATTTTTCGATGTGAAGCTTCTATTTTAGTGGTAAAATGGGACTGAAGGCAGGTTTAGAATTGTCTGTGCCAGTGGTGAGATCCATCTGTGAGGGATTAGCATAATTTATGAGGAAATGATTTGTCTCTGATTTAAAAAAAAAATCCTGCACATGGGGTCTCAAGCAAGATATTTCTGTGTCTCAGGTGTGATACACTGATTGACTGGCTCAAGATAAGCAACCTCTAAGTACAGTTGTCATTATAAAGACAACAAAATGGTCTCACTACAAGAATATTGCATTTCATAATGCTCAGTGTGATTTTTTTGTAAAGGATTAATTAACAAGACTCTTAATAAGGCAACTTTTATTGTCTTCAAATCAGAATTTAAATGAATAATTATTGGTAATACTAATGAGTTATGTATCTATACCTGCTTATGCATTATAAAAGGTGTTTGTGTGGAAATATTTCTCCTTTGATATGTCACACTTAAAACACTTCCTTCTTCCTATTTCTGGGAGTTTAGTACAGCCAAAAATGCTGACCAAGTGTTTTCTGGAAATAACCCTCCCTAAGCACTCACCTACTGCATCTCCAGTGTTTGGATGTGCAGTTATCCAGAGTGCCTGTGTAACACCCAGAATTTATTACAGATCAGTATTGCCTTGACATCATCTTGATTTTTGTTTGCTCTGCCTTTTGCTGGTTTTGAATTGATTAATTTTCATTTCAGTTCCCATTTTTTTTAGTCAGCAGAGGGTCAACTGGCTGTTGGAATTCTGGTTTTGTGCAATTTTTCAATTATAGGAGGTTTTAAGTCCTTGCTAAAGAGTAGTATTGAATCTGCAAAGGTAATTATACCTATTTTAATGCTATTAATTGTGTTTAAAAGGGATCATTGCAGTAAATCAGCTTTAGCCTTTTTGTCAGCTGTGATTTTATGTAATATTGTGTAATACTCCTCGAAACACTGGTGGCTTTTAAATAGCTTGGCTTGCTTTTAAAAGAGAGAGGGAGGAAAAACAGAAACCAGCATATTTGGGGTAGTTTCCTTATTGAAAGATGCTTTTTATGGCTCTGAAAATAAATAAAAAAAACAGAGGGGAAGGCACGATGGGAGAATAAACCCCAGCTGTCCAGCGTGTTACCTGTTAACCCTCCCTCATTTTTCCTGCAGGAAATCCTGGCTGAGCAAAGTTGGAAGCCCCAGTTCCCGCATAGACCGGACAGATTTTTCCAACGAAAAGGAGATTTCCAAGCTTGACTTCTCGGGGTTTAGCACCAGATACTGACAGAAGGAAACATCCCGAAGCACAAAGATGTTTCTGCTCCGTGATATTTGCTGTGCCTCCATCCAGTGTCACCAATACTAGAGATAAACATAAATGCCCCACTGTTCCCACCAAGTAAGAATTCCTAGTTTTGCTGTGTTAGCCACCTCACACCAGGGATGCCAACATTTACCATCTAAAATGCCAATATCTCATTTATTGCAGCTCCAGAGACAGATAAATGCTTAGAAGTGTCAGTGGTTACCTGTGCACAACGAGACTTGTTACATACAGCCATATGGTTGGTACCTGATCTTTACACTGTGATTCATCTTTCAGCTGCAAAATAATAAATTCATGTCCTGCTGTTTGTAGTCTCACCAAAAATACTTAATGGCAGAGCTGGAACACGGAGGTTTATTGTAACAGCCCTGTGCTATAGATGATGCTCTTTGGGTTAACTGGTTAAGGTGTAGTGGTAATTTAAAATAAATTAAAATAAATACAAGTTGCCTCAAACTGGGATTATCTAACCAACTGTGGTTTAAAGTTCTCCATAATAATGCAGATAAATCTTGGAGCAAGATGATGAAATGTGTGGCCTCTCACCCTGTTTTTTCCTTGTCTCACTGCAGCTCACATCCACAGTGACTAGAAAGGATGTTTTGATCTCTTTGCTTTTTTTTTGATGTTCTTACCAGAACTGAAGATCCCAGTGATTTCCCTTGTGGATGTGTTTGCTCCTGAGTTAAGGCTGTGTGTTGGAACCTGGTTGAACCTGCTGCACCCACAGCCATCAGTTCAAGGAAGGTCCTGGTCCTGTGCTTGCAGTAACCCTTGGGTGGGTCTGTGCAGAGTGGAGCCAGTGCTCACGTTCAGTGCTCTCTCCACAGGCACCACAGGGTCAGGCAGGGCTGGATCACACCCACCCCCTCTGCTGGACTGGGGGGTCAGGATTAGGATGCACCAGGAGACTCCATGAGGATACTTAAGCTGATATTCCCACTGGCTGCCCTGTGCCCCTTCCCAGGGTAGGTGGTGTCAATTTAGGCAGCTTCACCAAATCTGCAGTTCATAGGTTTAATTTCAGACAGGACACTTCCCTGCACTCTTCCATCTGTACAAGGTGTGCACAGAAAGGTATTTGTGCCCACAGCTAGATTGATTTTTCTCTGGGCCTCTGTGCATGAAGCAGTAAAATCTCCTTTCCAGAATCTGCAGGAGTTAATTTTAAATTGTGCAGTGATTCTACACAAGCACCCTTTGTTGAAGTCATGGCCGGTGACTCTGGTTCAGCTCCTGGTAAATGGCAAAGTTCAAGTGTAGCAGGAGCTCAGTAGCTGCTCCATCCTCTTGGAAAACTGTTTCCTGCCCAACAAAAGGACTTTACATTTTCCTTGGAGCCACCTGGCAGAAGACACCCCTTTGGTCAAAGGTTTTCCAGCCAAGTTGCTTTGCTCGTGTTTTGAGCAGCGAGGAGAGAGTCAGACAGAAAACAAAGGGGGCATTAGATGTGGAGGAAAAGCAGCCAAAAGTGAAGTTGTTTGGATGTGTTGGCAGGGCTGGAGCTGGGTGCTCAAAAAGAGTTGGGAATTGCACCCTGACCCCACTAGGGAGGTAAGGCCTGGAAGAGGGGGAAGCAGCCACTTAAAGTGCTTGCTTTTGGGGGGAGAAAATATGTGAAGAGAGAACTTGGGAGAAGCTGAGATCTGTATGGAACTTTGTCACATACTGAAAACAAAAAAAAACCCACTTGAATTTGTTATGAGCACCACTCCAGGGACCTGAGAGCCTTTCCTCTCACAACGAGGTTGTGCTGAGCTACTGAGCATTACAGGTGTGTCACACTTTCCCAGAAACCCTGGGCAGGATTGTCAGGTGAAGAGGAAAAGGGAATGAATGTCATAATCTGTACTTTCAGAGTTTTGGGAAGCCTTAGAGCCAGCTGTGCTCTGTAGAGTCTGGTTTCTTGGGAGCATTTTTTTGTGTTGTTGCAGGTAAGGAGGCCTTGGATTGCCCTGTGTGTTAATCTTCTCCTTTTATTTAATCCTCAGATTCTGTTACAGTATCGTGAGCCCCAAAATCTCATCCCACTTGTGGAGGTGCAGTGAGTGCAGAACACCACAGCAGAGTCTCTAGATTTAATGAAAACACCATTGATTTTGAGGAGCCAAAGAATTCCAGTGGTAAGATAGAGGAAAAAAAGCAAGAACAGTTGGCTAATTAGACATCAAAACTAAGTTGAGTCATTTTTTCTTTTCTATCCATATTAGTGTCACTCAGTTATGACTCTGGATATCCCTTAATTTTATTTCTGACTTATTTTTTCAAAGTGCAGTGCAGCAAGAATGAATGATGTCTAGGCCAACTTCATTCTTGCTGTAAGTGGAAATAGTTTCTAACAAATAGTTTCTACCTAAATAGAAATCATTTCTATCTATAGTTTCTATTCTACAAATAGTTTTTATCTATAAAAGGTTGAGACTTCTGAAAGTGTGTTCCCACTATTTCCAAGTCATTTGTGAATTCTGCACAATGCTGACGTTCTTGAGGGAGAATGTTGTGCCTGACTTGTGCTCTACTGTAACTTAAGAAAGTTCACCTCATTAAGCCTAAAGACCAGAAGTGTTAATTAAAATTAGAACTTAACTCCTAAATAGCAGGCAATTTCAGCCACTTATGGGTTTGTTTGTGTTTGATTAAAGAATAAAAAGTGAGGCTTTCCCAAAGCAACGAGCAGCATGAGAATCTCCAGGGTTCTCCTCAGGAATGACGTAACCTTGCACTGTGCCTTGTGCTCTCAGTATTTGTGGTGCTGTAATGCAGAACAGGGATGTTCTGCTGCTCCTACTCATCCCTGGTGGGTCTCCATGCAGGGAGAGGCGTGGTGGCATCTCCTGCTACACTTTCTCTGAGGTGACACCAATCTGTCACTTTGTGTTTCCTTGATGTCCTCGGGAGCTGCCTTGCTTGGCTTGTTTTCTTCTTAGAAAACTGTGGGCATGTTTGCTGCTGGAATCCTCTTACTAGACAGGGGGAACTGGATTAGTGAAGGGAGCTTCCTGATTAATGCATGGCTCCCTCCTGCTGCCAGTGCTCTGGGAGGAGAATGCTGCCACGAAACAGGAGGGCAAACACTGCTGCTGCAAAAACCATGCTGCCTGGTTTTTTTTAAACTCTGTGTATACAACAGCAATACCACAAACTGGAATTTCTGTTGCATTCTCCACTCCTCCAGGCTCCTCACAGCCTGTTGTGCAGCAGTTATAAGTATTAGTATTAAAGAGAAATGATTTCTGCCTCAAAACACACTGCAGGGACTTCAAGTAACTGCACTTGCCCCAGTTCATTTGATATTAATACTGACATAATTGGATAAAAAATACTGAGATAGAAGATCAAAGGAGGAACAACCTCACCTTTGGTTACAAGGGCTGCACAAATGGATTGGAAGGTTTTACTAGTCAAAATTAAAGTATGGTTGGAGTAATTAGGAGGGGACTGTTGTCTTCCACAATTAGGTGATCTTACTGTAATAGTTAAGTTACATAAGTGCAAATATAAATGTTTAACAGTAGTTTCTGATGAATCACTCCCTAAATCACTTGTGAGGTGTAGTTGTCTTTACTCCACAAGCAAAGAATTACATTTGAGCAGCGTTGATGGGGAGTAGGAGAAGTTTTTTGGCCCAAAATCCAACAAGTGGGTCTGTCTCTGATGAAAAGGCACTGTGGGCTCTTCCATAGCTTGATGTTAGGAACTAACTCCTCTGATTGCTTTATTTTGGGAATAGGAAAGTCTTGCAACATTTCTTCCTGCACTGGAGTTGTTCCTGAGCGTGGACACTGAGCTTTGAGCCGTGTTTTGGATTCGTTGGCATTTGTTCAGGGTCAAGGAGTAAATTTTGTCCATCATAACCTTGTACTGGTGTGTGTCCCAGAAAAAAAAGGGACAATGCCCTTGAGGATTTTTGGGACCAGTTCTTTTCTGGATCTGACATGCGTACCCCCAGGCTGAATTAGAGGAATACCCAGAATCCCTGGGTTTCTCCAGTAGCTGCAAGGTAACCTGGCATTCCCTGGGATTTGGCAGGGAGATAACAGAACAAACAAGGGAGAGACACAAGTTCTGTGCTGGAGGCACTGACTTCTGTTCCACTGGAATTCTGCCAGGGACTTCAGTGGGAACAGTAATTGGTCATGGCACTGGAGGAGCTCCGGAGCAAGGAAATGCATTATTAATGGGACAGTGTTGGAGCAGGGGGAGATAAGATAAAGGCACTAAAAGTCACTTTCCTGGTGCTGCCTTTGTGTTTTCCCGATTACAGAAGTATCACTGTGGCTTCAGGAGCTTTAGGAAAGCCTGGACTTCCTTGCATGAGGTTGAGCACTTGAATCCATGCCAGGCACTCACCATGCCAGGCAGGGCAGTAATTACCAATCTGTGGCTGCAGGGTGGTTGTGCCAAGGGTGGGAGCAGAGGGAAGTGGAGACATGCAACCCTTCAAAACCTTAAGAGCAATACTAAAATTAAAATCCCAGCTGGCCCGTAGGGGTGGTAAGTAGAGCAGGAAGAGTGCAGGGACCAGACTTTTAAGAAGATGAATGTGGAGAAGTGTACCTGTAATTGGTTTTTTTTTTTTTTTTTGGAGCTGCACTCAATGGTACCACTGGAAATGGGTTCTTGGAGAGCAGCATAAACAGAAAGAGGTGGTGGGAAAGAGGGGCCTGGCACAAGAAAGTCTGTCCTGAAGGAGTTTTTGAGCTTGAGAAGGCATTCAGAAGCAAAAGGTGAGGAGATGGCTGGAGTATAAAAAGAGAGGCCAATGCTATACCAACTGATATATAACATTTCTAGAACAGTTACTCTGAATTGCACAGCTGGTGAACTGCCCCGAGGAGTTCAGCTCCTGTGGGAGGAGAAAGCTCACTGCCAGGTAGGGAAACACCTGAACTGTGTATCTGCAGCCAGCCAGGGGCTCTGACAGTGCCATCCCTCCCCAGAAAGAACTGTCTGCTGTCAGGAAACGGGCAGACAAAAAAACTGCAGAGCCCGTTAAAAGTGGTTAATGACCCACAGTGTAACGGGGAGAGAGAAAACCCTGCTCCCTTATGGGAGTTTGCTGACACCCCGGGAACAAAGTGATGACTAAATAGGAACGTGTGCTCCAGAGGGAGGGGGTGAGGCACCAAATGAATGGGCTTTAGGCACCAGTTTATCACAGTTAAGCCACAGCCTGAATGCCATAGTGCTGATTCCTTACATCCATTGTGCACCAGCATAATCTAGCAGGCAGCAATGTGCCTGGGAGAAGGAGGAAACTATTTCTATTGTTTTAAACTCGGTTGTGGGCACGGGGTGGGGGGTGGGGGGGTGGGATTGACAAGGTTGTGCTTTCTCTTATTCCTAAGATACCACGCTGACATTTGTAACAACACCTTTGTCTGTAAGTCTGAACCCTTACGTTCTGCTGTTTGAAGTGTTTGAAAGCACTGTGAAATTCCCCTCTGCTGGGTAAATTTTGAGGCTGTCTCAGCACCCAGCTGCAGGTTAAGGACCCTCATCTGCAGGAATTTGTGGTCCATGGTGTATTTTATTTGGTGGATGCAGAAGGATGTCGCTCCCTACATGGTAAGATGTGTTGGTGATGCTTCCATCATCCCTGTTTAAATAGCTGGCAGTGTGTGGGTGCTTCCAGCTTCTGTTTCTGTGACCAGTTTTTGTCCTGGGGAATAAGTAATAGTTCGTTTTTCTGGTGTTAATACCCCTGAGATTCCTGAGAGCAGAGTTCCACAATTATTTGTAGAAATGATCATGTATGAAATAACAATACTGTTCTGACCCAGCCACAAAATCTACTCCTTGGGTGGTAGAAAATTTTGCAATCTGGGGCTGCCCTACAGTGGGAATTCTGCAATATCTGGGGAAGAAAGGAGGAAAAAAAAAAAAGAAAAAAAGGACAGAAATAGCCCCAACTTGTGATGTTTTTTGGCTTAGTCAAGGTATGTCTAAAGCTCACCCACATTCGGAATGAAATAACTGAATTGGTCTGGAAATCCTGAGATAGCAACAGTTTCTGGTTGCTTTTTTAAATTTCCAGGTAGTATTCAGGAAGTGTAGGGAATGAAAGCACATGGGAAAGCTGAGAGGGTTTTTTTTTTATATATCCTTTTTGTTTTTCTCTTAAGAGCCACAGCCGGGACTTTATTTGCATTTTCTCCAACCTGTCTGTGGGGAAACAGAGACACTAAAAGCTGTGGTGGATGTGAGGCTCTGATAATTAACAGGGTTTGAGATGCTGGAAGCAAATCACCAGGATTGCCAAGTGCTGCTCAGTCCTGAGGGAAAGGCTGGGATACATTAAGTTGCTTTGTAGCAAAGCCCTCAGGGAGAGGCTTTTCCAGTGGTATCAAAGCCAGTTCACAGACCCAGTTTGCATCCAGCTGAAAACGCCACAGAATTGTTGCTTCTGAAGCACTTTGGCAATAATGAGGTGTCTTTGGTGCCATCACTGCAAAGCAGTAGAGAAAAACTGGATTTTTTTTTCCCTGCTGCTGCAATCCAGGAGGCATTAACTTCTGGAAACTAGGAGTCAGGCTTCCCCTTGGATGCTGGTTTTCCCTGAAATAAAAGATGGGCTGGCAGCTGTGCATTATTCAGTATCAGCCAACTGATGTGTCTAATGGGAGAAGTGAGGGGAAATACCCCCTGAACTTGAAAACTCTGCTTTAATTGAGGCAGCTGAAAAACACAAATCAAAGATCTGCAGACAAGAGAAAAATACTTGAGAGAACAACCTATTTCTTAGTGACCTGAACCAACCACTAAACTAATGCAATTAAATCAAGTGTTCAGGAAAGAAAACAAACCTCCCTCTGACCTAGCAGACTAGAAAATGAGCCATCTTTACTTCTTTGTTCCTGCTGCCACCTTTGGTGGCATCGGTGTATTTTTGGCTGGGTTGGTACATGCAGTACTTGCTGCTCAGTGGTTGTGGACTGTTTGGTTATGCTTCTGTATATCACAATTGTTGTAGAAAATGCTGCTATCAGTGAGGCAAATCCTACTGACTCCCTTGGTAGGATTCCCACTTTCCCCCTGATTTATTTCTCCTCCAACATCTTTTCTCGTGTTCTGCACAGCTGAGCTGTGCTCCATCTGTCTGTGGCAGAGATGTTTATTCTTAGTCCAAGATGCAGTTTCAGGCTCCTGTTCCTTGGTTACCATTTCCCTTTACCCCAAGACCTGGATATTTGGATGTATGATATTGACAACTTAAAATTTCAACTGGAGAAACCAAAAAAAAAAAAAAAAAAAAATGGAAGCACTTTGGAGGCTGTTGCTGAGCAGCTGCTGCAGTGTGATGTGTAAGGACCATGCACAGGCTTTGCTACACTGAGCTGCTTCTAGGATCTTTTTTCCCAATCTTTTGTTGCTTCAGATTAGAGTTCTGTCCTACTGGCTAATTCCAAGGCACTCCCTTCTCTGTGTTTTCTAGCTCCCTTGAGTCTGGGGTCAGCTGGAGTTTCACAGCCCATGAACTCCCAGAAACCTCTGTCCCTCTGGCATTTGCCTTTCCATCTTATTCCAGGCTTCCACCAGTGATACAGCTCCCTGTACAAAGCTAATCCAGGCACAGCCTTACATTCCCTGCCCCTCGTTCCTGTCCTCCAGCTATTCCAGTTGAGCTGGCAGTGATCTCTGCTGCCCTGGCTCCTGTTTGTGCTGCTGTCAGTCCCTCTGGGAAGCCCGTCCCCAACAGCCACACTCATTTGGATCTGGGGGGTGATCCTTCCTGACAGTGTAACCCCCTGGGATTGCATTAGCCAGGCATGCAGAAAGGAGAGAGTGCCTGTCTGGTGCAATAAAACAAACACACAAGTGGAAAAATCACCAGCCAGAGGTGGAGCTGGGGCTGCCCTCCTCGTCCCACTGTGCTCCCCTTTGGGGGTGTATTCATACAGTCTCTGGTTTCCCTGGATCTGAAAGCTTTTCCGTAAAGCTCCCACCTTTTTTTTTTTCTGTAGGCATCTAGTGGGTTTTCATCTGTTCAAATTGCTCCCTTTCATTATGGAGAAAATATTAAAAAAGTGAGGTCATGTTATGAGCAGGCTTAGGGGAATTGAATCCCTAAGCTGACCCAGCAGTTCAGCTCAGAGTCAAGTAAGTTTAATCCAAGAAAACCAAATTACACGAACCAATCTTATTTCTCCTTCATCCCACTTTACAGTAAACAGTGTTATTAGATCCTGAAACTTCATTTATCCCTCCCTAACCACCTCTAGCTCCTTCCCTGAAGCCCCCACTAAATCCCTCTCTGCCTGCATCCCACAATCCTTTCAGAGGCAATTGGCTTACAGCAAACAAGTGGAAGCCCAGTTGGCCCCCTCGTTGTCCTTCTGTCTTCTCCTGAGGAACCCAGGGTGACTAAATCCTTCCACAAGGTGCCAAACTTAGCAAGGCCCTTTGTTTTGAACTCCTGCTGCAGGTACAGCAGCCAGTTTTCTCCGTGCCTTCCTGGGCAGTGCTGATCTCTGCAGTGCCCCCGCTTACATTTACAGACACGTTTCCCTTGGGATTCTGCGTGGGGGGGAACGATTTAAGACAACTTAAATCCACCCATGATCAGGTAAGTGGCTCCAGTGACACGTTGAGGGCTGTAAATGTAAAACCCCAACCCTCACATGCCCCTTAATGTATGCTTATAATTTCTTCTAAATGTGTTTGTGGGAAGAAGTGGACAGGAAAATTAGACTTTGTGGCCTTGTCTATGCTGAAGAAATTTATCAGGGAACTTTATTTTCATTTCTGCTGTTAATTAAATTGTTAGAGTCCCTTTCTCTCTTGAGCTTAAACTTATTGCCTCCTCCTTCTCAGGTAAGTTATTTCTTAGGACTAAGTGAGGATTCTGGAGGAAATATGGACTGAAACTGTGCAGTCACAAGAGGAGCAGCCTCCAAAAGGGTAATTTAAACAGGTGGGGTGTGGGTGTCCTGGTTCATGCCACAGTGAAATGTCTCACCAGGCACTGGAAGCTGAGTCTGGCTGTGGAAACAGCACACTGGATGTGGGTCCTCCTTTGGAGCTCATTTCTGCTCGGGCTCAAACAGTATCAAGGTATCTCCTGGTGTTAACTGGAGTTGTGGAAGAATTCCTCTGGGCAGGTTGTTTTTTCCAGGACTATGAGTGCTCGTACAGCATTTGAGAGCTGTCAGATGAACTCAGTGGTGATGGAGGTGCTGAGCAGGGCACAGGAAGGTAAAACTTGCCTGACTTCCCAGAGTGCTATTGCAGCTGCCCAGCTGGGCTGTGACAGTGGGGAGCTCAAACACTGCACACGTGGGTGTTATCCTGGATTCCCAGAGTGCTGAGGGGGGAGAAACACCCTCCATCCAGGCCATTTATCTCAATCAATATCTGCTCCTTCTCTGCCTGCAGGAACAGCCCCGTTCAGCAAATGTATCCCCAGGGTCCCAGGGGGGGAGACTCGGCTCGGTGCTCCTTACTGGAGAGGCCCTTAGTTCTCATTCCTGAAGCACAGAGAGTGATCCAGGGACCTCACTGAGGGCTGGCAGAGGTAGGAGCTGAGGTGGAAGGCAGAGGGGATGTGTAGGATTAGGTTTGAGCCTTTGGAGTACGTGGGTGTGTGCACAGTGGTGTCTTCATAACTGGTTATTTATCCCTCTTGAGAAACAGGGAAGTTTGTCCAGGCACTGCAACGCTGTTGGAATTTCAGCTTGGCTGGCTGCGTGTGGGAAGTCAGTGCCTGACTTCACCTGGTGTTACAACAGGTCTCCAAGGAGCTGTGACAGTCCTGGACTG
Organism: Corapipo altera; assembly: GCF_003945725.1. Classification (NCBI taxonomy): domain Eukaryota; kingdom Metazoa; phylum Chordata; class Aves; order Passeriformes; family Pipridae; genus Corapipo; species Corapipo altera. The sequence continues at coordinate 1,195,580 of NW_020884911.1, forward strand.
GACACTGGTGGGCTAAGCTGTGTGTTAGCAAAAAAAAAAAAAAAAAAAAAAAAAAAAAAAGCACAAGAGAGAGGATTTGTTCCATAAACCTCTGTGTCCAATTGGGAGCTGAGATTGGAATACAAGAGCACTGTTTTGAGACCTGTAATTGAGATGTCTGTTTTCTACACACACTTCTCTAAGGTATTTCCTCTGTCAAACTGGCTATTTTGTACCTTTTTTCTCTCCTTTTTCTCTTTTTTTTTTTTTTTTAATTTAGCCACTCACACTCTGGATAAACCGAGTTTCCAAGAGCTTTCCAAATGCAGAGATGGGGACGTTATACAAACTAATCTTATGAAGTGAGGTATTTCCTGGGAAAGCCTTCTGAAGGAATTTTTTTCATTAGTGAGTCCCTCATTACAAGATTAAAAGCTAAGCTCCTTCTTCTCTCATTTCTTCCACAAATTAGGTTTTCACAAGACCTTTTATGTGTTTTTCTAAGTACCACAGGTCTTGCCTCTTCTGGCAGAAGTATAAATGTTAATAACACTAATTACTTCACACTAATCAACTACTTTTGGAATCTCTGGCTAGGAAAGTTTAGGAATCCCTCCTTTTACAGCTTTTCACTGTGATATCCTAAGTGCAGTTGAAGATATTCAGGGCCCCATGGTCATTGCCCGTTTTGGATCCAAGTGAGTTTGGACTTTTGTGAGCAGTGTCTCTGGCCTGACAAGAGTAGGAGTAACTATTATTATTAACCCAGGGTATGTAAATGGCAGGGTTTCTGCAGCAGCAGGTTTGTGTGAATGACTGGGATGTCCTGTCAGCACTGGAAGAGTTTATATTTATTGCATATATAAATAGGTATGACCATAGTTAACTTGGACCCTGAAAATCTGACACACACACACACAGCTGCAACTGCACTTCAGAGGCACTGGAGGAAGAGCTGTGATCTCTACCAGGTCTGATAAAATCTCTTAAGACATTTATTTGTAAGCAGAATTGGTGTGGAGAGTAAAACTAGACTGGAAACTTCTCAGAGCCGCGATCCCCCTCTTCCATCAAAGGCACAGGGAGGAATTACCACTGTGGGAGCTGGGTGAGGACTGAGGTGGAAGACACAGAGGGAATCTGTGTCCTGGGTCACCTGGGGCCCTGGTTTTTTTTGAGGAGCCTCCAGGCACAGCAATAAGGCCAATGTTTCTGTACAAAGCTGTGCTGCTGGAAACTTGACAGTGTGAATTTTCACTGGCTCTTTGTCAGTGGAATATTCTGAGGGAACAAACTGATGTGTTGCTATGTAAGGCTGATTTCTTTTCTCAGAGTTACAGCACATGCGAGACTTCTCCTTCCTTATCAGAAAATAGCCTTTGGCCCCGCTGGAGAGCATTTCTTTTCTGAACATTAACTGTACATCCCAGTATCAGTTCTGGTTTATCGCTGGTAATAAAGGGTCAGCTCCCTGTTTTGGAAGGGCTGAACCAGCTGGGTGAATGTTTTGTAACTGAGAACTGTTTCCTTTTGTAACTTAAGTACTTAATTGCCTTTAATTGGTTTTTATTGAACAGGAGACTCGGCTCAGAATGCCAGACCCCAGAGGAAAGGCTGGGAGAGCCCCTGGTAACTGCACGTTGTTAATGTGTCCCAAGCATGATCAGAGCTGTCACTGTGGGGCAGCACAAAGGAAAAGGAGTAGGAGACTAAGGAGAATATCTGGGCATGATCACAGAGAGGCGATTGAGGGATTCTGGGAAAGACGAGTGAGATCAGTGCTGGCAAGCAGAACCAGCACAACAGTGTTTGATGAGGCACAGAGTCCTCAACTCATCACTGTCCAAAGCAGCTGATGGGAGCAGGGAAAAACCTTAGGAATTAGCAAGTCGTTAGCACTTGGGAGAGCTGCAATCCCAGAACAAAATCAGGACTGAAACAATGTTTAAAACTCAAAAACCAGGCAACCCAGTCCAGAAATTTGGATGGGTTTTGTGCTTGCAGGATCAAATGTGAATGAGTCATAGTCTTAGTTGAGGAGAACCAAGAAATTAACAATTTCACTGCAATTTTTCATACAACCTGACCTTCCTTTCACTAGTATGACTCAGGAGTAAGTAGAAGAAAATCAGTGTAAATGAGAACAGAGTCCAATTTTTGGCATTTGCTGAGACGTAAACCCTGATTATCCCCGTTCAGAGCAGTGAATAATGTCATCCAGGGCCTACTGACCTCTGAACCAGTACAGACTCCCATTTGCTTGGTGTAAACATTTCAGTATTGTCAATGAGCAGAGTTCATGTATTGGTGTAAGAGTTCCTTCCTTGTCTGCTGTTGTCTTTCAACCTAAATACTTACAGCATGTTGAATATTGATTATGCCCAGGAATTGCCAACAGAGACTTTCTCTCCCATCTAAATGCTGCTCGTGTTCACCAGTGGCACAATAATCCTAAATTACATAATGCAGGATTAATTAGCTCCAGTGTAAGGCTGCTAAATGAGCCATTACATTGTTTGGGAGCAAAAGACACCAAAAGCAAGTGGGTGTGACCAATTTCAGTGTTACATGGGGGAGAGGTTTCAAACTGACAGGGGGCAGGTTAGACGGGATGTTGGGAAGGAATTCTTCCCTATGAGGAAGTGGCAAATAACCTGCATTTTTCAAACTGCACTTTATGGGGAGCACCTGTCTGCAGAGAGGATTTTTGTCTCCTTATGGCAGCACATATTAAAAGCTACCCTGCTGATGTCACTCGGGGTGTGCCCTGCTGGCTCTGCCACCCTGAGTCATCAGCTGTAAAATCTGACTGTCTCTGCTCACAGAGTTCACCTTTCCCTTGGCACCAGTGACAGCCCCTCCTCTGGCAGCTACAAACCAAACCTTTTGGGGTTATCACACAGGGAAATGCTTCCATTGAAAAAAATCCATATCTGGAGGCTCTGGGATTGTAAGAACCTCCCTTCAGCTATTCTAAGTTACTGGGTCCTGGTTTTGAGGGAGCTCGAGTGAATTGGGCTGTCAGAGGCTGTTTGCAGTGGCTGTGGTGGTCGCTGGCTCTGAGCTGCTGCCCAAGCAGGACAAAACTAGTGAAGGGTTCTCTCACCAGGGCCCAGGGCAGGCAGAACAGCCTCGTGTCCTTTTTTTCCCAGCTGTCTAAAAAGCGAATTAATGAGAGCAAGTCTAGACCAATTTTCCCCAGACTGCTCAGACAGGCTCTCTGCCTCTTGCTGGTGTTCTGTCAGCGTGATGACTGGTGCTTTATTCCCTGCAAGGAGGGCCTTTGGGGAGCTGAGTCTTCCATGGAATTAGACTTAGGTGAGGGGGGGAAGCCTCATGTGAAAGTGTGTCTGTAACAGGTGAGCTGGCTGGAAACACAGAAGTGTCCCTTTAGGGGCCTGGTAACACCATCTTCTCACCACCCCGGCTCCAGCTGCTGTGATTGCCATCGCAGCTTGTCTCTGTGAGAAGAATTTGCTGGAGAGCAGCTGCAATCCTGCATTTCTCAACTCCATGTGCATTTATTCTGAGGCAGCTGGTTTGGGAGCCAACACCCTTGGCTGGCTGTGCCAGGAGGATCAGATGAGCCTGGTGCAGAGGGTGTTCCAGGAGAGCAGTGGCAGGCCCTGAGCTGCACTGTCTTCAGCTAAAAAAATTGTCACTTCGATTACTGTTTTAATGCCTGGAAACACTTTGAAACGCAGCAGATTATGGTCCAAGAACCCAATGTATTTTCTCTGAGCAGATACACTTGAAATAATGCTGCTTTAATGCTCTGAGCTGCTCAGCTTCTGTGGGCTAATTAATATTATGAAGTGGAGAGAGGGGCTCCCTAATTGGCAACTTCAGAGCAATCTGAGGTGTGGAGGGAATAGGGCAGTGATAAAACCCTTCCAAAAACCTTTGGCAATTACAGTAATTAAGAGAGAGAGAGGAAGAAGGGGAGATGTTTCCTGGAACAGAGGGACAGTTTCTTGTCTGCCCTGGTTTGAGGAGGGTTGGGCTGCTTGCTCAGGGCTCTTGCTCTTGAGTAATTGATGAAGCAGATTCATTCTGCAAGGCAGAAGCAAAGGTGGTGCTGACTGGGCAGATTTTGGAGCTCCTGAGGTCTCTGGCAGCAAAGGGAGGACAATGACAGCAGAAGAAAATCATTTATGTTGCAGCAAGAACTCTCATGTGCTGGCTCTCCTTCCTCCAGGATGGGAGGGGAAAGAGAGTGGCAGTTTTTGGCTCCTTGTTGCTGCTGGTGGAGGAGAGGAACATAAAGATGAATGTCACACTGCAGACAGGCACAAATCTCCCAGGCAATCAGTGCTCTTGGCTCATCAGGACATCCCTGCCAAGTGTTGGCATGGAGGAGTGAGAGTAGGAGGCAATATTAACTCATAATATAGCTTTTGATATATCCATATCACCTGGTGCTCAGAGATCAGGTGGCTGTTGTTGCAACCTGGGTGCTGCAAGGTTTTTAATTGTATGGACTGTTTTGCATTGAGTTCATAGCCAAATGTGAGTCATGAAACCATGTTTTAGGATTTACTCTGTGTGGAAATCAAAGGCCACACTTAGAGCCATGACAACTTTGACTAAAGACTGAGAAGGGTGAGAGAGATAATTAGGGACTTACTTTCATTTTTCTCATTTTTTCTGCAGCAAAAGTCAGAGCTGTTTCAGAGGAAAGCAGTGAAATTTAGAATGACTCTTGGGTGTGGTGGTTGTGTTTACCTTTACCTGAAGGATCCTGAAGCCTGTGACACTGTCCCACGGGTCACGTTGCCTGACTTGGTGACCTAAATATGTGCTGAGCACAAATACTGTGTTCCCTTGTGGCAGAAATCTTCTGAGCTCTTCCAGTAAAAGTCTTGGCTGTTTGATGTTGGCCTTGTGTCAGGGTAGGTGGAAGTGGCCTGTAACAGAATGCTGGATCATCCACCCAGATCCAAGAAAGGAGAGTGCTCTGAAGCCCAAGCCCTTCCCCTGGTCAGTACCAATTTCCTGGTCCTAACGTGGCCCTGGGCATTGCCTGTGGCTTTGGTCAGTGATTTTTGGCCTTGTGGGACTTTGTTGGTATCCCTGGAGGCTGCAGCACTACCAGTTTACTACAGTCTGGAGCCTCAAGTGGGACACTTGTGGAAAACTTGTGTGGAGGTGCAGGTGGGGAATGCTGAGGGAACCTGTTTCCCTGCTGTCAGCCAGGCTGTGGAGTAGGTATCTGTGTGATGAGTTCCAAGTGGCTCACCCAAGTCTGCTTTCCCACTCAGAAAGCTGAGATCTATGAAATAACTGAAGTGATCAACTGAAAACCACAGCACTGGGACAGCTAATGGCTGGAATTCCCATTTAACTCCATTCTTCTTGAGTCAGTGGGGGGGAGAAAGGAGTTGTGACCGATCCAGGTGATTTCCAGCCCCAGTGCCAGCAGGCTGGGGCCATGGCAGGCTGCTCCAGCCTCCCCTAAGTTGCACCCCAGAGCCCCAGGCCAGGGGGTGAGCCGAGGGCAGCCCCGTGCCCTTTCCCCCCAGCCCCATTGAGCAATGCCTGCCCAGCTGAGCGTCTGCTGCTCCCAGACAGATACAATAACTGGTCTGTGAGAGCGCTCAGACCAATTAAATCTTATCATCCAATCATTCTGTTCCATCGCCCCACTTAATTAGCCATGGGCTTTGGTATGTCAGCAATGCTCTGCCATGCCAAAAGCTGCAAGTATTCTTTGTGTGGTACACACCCAGCAACGGCCTGTCTGCCAGCCAGGGGCACACCAACAACTGTTCCTCCTGCAGCAGGGCAGTGTCTGCTGCGGGATGTAAGTGCCCACTTCTGGCTTTTCAAACCAAAACGATTTAGAGCCCCCGGTCTTTTCATCTGGGCACTCAGCTGTCCCTGCAGGAAAAGCAAGCTGGCTTCTCATCAGCTGCTTTGGGAGCATAAACTGTGATGAGTCACACAAAACCCACAGCTGAAAGGGTTCCTCGAGTGTGAGTTGTTAATAGGGCCCTTTCTGTTTACAAATTATAAATTCGGGAAGACTCTACAGGAACACAAATTAGCTGCTCGTTAGCAGGCGATCAGAGCTGCTGCCTCGAGCCTGGTCTGCAGCAGGGGCCCTTGTATCAGGTGAGGGTCTGACCTAGTTCTGCTTGGTATGTTTGAAAACATCCAAACCCAGGCAGGTCCTCACATCCCACTTGCGGCACGAAAGCGCCTGATTTGGCAACCTGTGCTGTGAATGGCTGGAATGTTTTTCCTCCTTAAATTTGAGCAGCGAGTAAGTGTGGGTGAGGAGCTCTGTGACCTGTAGAACCCAGCCTGGAAGAGCTCATCAGCAAAGGGCAGCAAGGGATGATTAGGAATTGGGAGACAGTTGGTTCCCTGCTACCCACTGATGCTGAGCCCTGTTTTCACTGCCAAGGGAGAAAGAGGCCTCTGACCTACCTGTGATAAGGAATCCAGTTATTCAGTGGGAGGAGGATCTATTTATCAGCCCCCCCAAAGCCCTGCTCTGCCATCTGAGGCATTTGACAGGTGTGAGAAGGCACTTTGCCTATTTTTGTCGTGCAGCAAATCCTTTTTCCTGCTCTCCTTGGAGCTCGGTCCCATCCTTGGATCTGAGCTCACTGCTCTCTGTCACTTCCATGGCAGTGTTCTGTGCCCGAAGGTAGAACTTGGCAGTGATGTGAACAGATGACATCTGCAATCTTTCCCCAGATGGGGACCCAAAGGACACCAACAGGTGCTGATGAGCATCCAGCCAGCCTGTTTGTAAATCCTACATGGATCTTACAGAGACTTGGAGAGAATTTGGAGTTCCTGCAGGAACAGAGGTGAGGGTTTAGTCTCTTTATCTGGGTTGCCCATTTAGGACTTTAATTGCCACAATGGCCAAAGAGTCCAGCTGATGGTTCCTCCTGCTGTGTGTCACAGCTGGGTGTACCTCTTGTCCTTCATGTGAAAACCTTTCCTTTCCTATAATCCCTAGGAAAGCTAATCCCAGAAGTTACATTAGCATGAAATAATCAGTTCCATCGCTGGTAGAATTCCAACATTCCCATGAACCCCTGGCTTTATTTAAAGCAATGGGGCAATATATGTTGACCTCTGCTGAGCTGCAGTTGGTTTGTGGGCCTGTTTGGGGTGCAGAAGGAGTAACTCCAGAAGTCCCACCATCACTGGTATTCAGTGATTTAAAATATAAATCCTCCTGGCTTTTCACTTGTCTGCTTCAGGAAGTCACTTGCCTTTGTTTCCCTTCACCATCCTTTGCTGTATGAGCCCAGAAAACTGCCTGAACCAGCCTTTCCTTGCATCCTCAGCAGCAATTTGCCTTCCTGATCTCTCTATCTCCAGATCATTCACTAGAAATCCTCTTGATTTTCCCCTTGATTTTCAGGCCTTCTGCCGTGGGAGCTCCATGGAGACAGATAAGCTGTCACTGGTGACAAGGCACGTATCCTGTGGCCAAATACTCACCACTAAACCTTTCCCCTCCCCTCCCTTGCTGAGACTGCCAATGTGTGAAGATTTCCTGGCGTCCTAGGGGTGATTTTTAATTTCTGTGGGCTGTTCTTATTTAGAACGGCTGAGACTCCTCCTCAAAGAGACTTCTTTTTTCATGATTTTTTTTTTTTCTGTCACAGGTACTTTTAAGTGCAAAGTGTGGCTCTGTTTAAAGGGAAGGGAGGGAGGGGGGAGAAAAAAGGCAAGAGGAGGTATAACTTCAAGACTGTGTGAAACACAACCTTGTCCAGAGCAGCTCAGACTCCTGCAGTGTGTAAATACCTTCCCTACCCTTCCCACCGGGCTCCAGGGATCTTCCACGGGATAATGAGTCGAAGTCCAAACAACGGCCCGTTTGGGATGATTGATGGGGGATGTTGTGCACACACCCAGAATGTGTCATTTCCAATCTAAAGGGAAGCAATTGTTTCCATATGTTGGCACGTTTGGGGGCTTGGTGTGGAGCCAGTTGTCTGGCTGTGATCAGGCAGCAGCATCTCCCAGTGATGGAAGATTATACCTTGGGAGGGGGGTGCTCACTTTAGGCTGTATTCCTTAAAAGGGTATGAACTCTGAACACTTATCCAGGGTGTAATTTATGGCTCCAGCATGTTTTGACTTTCCATAGATGAAAAAACAGCCCTTTTCTCTATGCCTATATGCATGAAAATTCCTCCCTGCCCCTGTCCCCCCCCTCGAGGAATCCAATGGAACAATAGCTGCTGCTGGGCTGTGTGCTCCCTTGGCTGCATGGGCTGTGCCTGCTGAGGCTTAGAAGGATTCCCCCTCTTTAAACCCAGTTCCTTAGAGGTATTTTAACAGCTACATCTACTTTTGTTAACTCAATCTAGTTTTTGTTGCACAACTGGAATTCAGGCTCTTGGACCAGCTTTTAGAGATGCCCTGCACCTACCAAACCCACCTGTTTGGGAATTTGGTTTTGTTTCTTTTTTAAGGTGTCAAACTAGTTGCATGTTGCTGCACAAATAGATTAATATGATTTTCAGACTTCGGCACTAAGATTCCTCCCTGCCAAGGCCCTGCTAAGTCTTCATCAAGCACAGGTACCTCAGGGAGAGGAGAAGCTAAAGGCTGCTGGGAGAGGGTATTTTTAACATAGTAAGAAGGCACCAATTTAAAGTATTCGAGTTCCCCAGCTATCTACCATTCCCTGAACCACCAGCACTGGAGCAAAGCTGCCTGATGGTGATCCAGCCAGTGAGGGATCACCACATCCTTCCTGAAGCTTCCCGGCAGCACAAAACCTGCAGGAGATGTTCTGTGTGTGACCCCATTTGGAAAACACACGGGCAGGTCAGCAGAGAGAGACACAGGCTGCTTTCTGTGTTGTGGCCAGGCCAGTCCTTTGGGATAATCTCAGGATGGAATCCTAAAAGAGGCATTTTTTCCCTCCCTAAACCATGAGTGATCATCAAGCTTTTAATTGTGCAGCCCTGAGGGACACAGTGGGCAGAGCCATCCAGATCACTGCAGCAGTGCTGGGAGAGTAATGAACACACCACATCACTGTTCAGCACCCCCATTTCATTTGGGGGGGATGGGCTCAATTAGCATTTTAACTCCAGAAAGGTTTGTGGCTGGAGTGTCTGGGGGCTGTGTGTTGACCACCCTGATGATCCTCTCCGTGTACATTTGGACTGAGATGCTGGAATGCTGAAGGCTAAGGATGCACATCTCTTCCCAAGGTGGCTTGCAGTGTTGTGAAAGGAAAGCACAGAGACAGATTGGTTTCTCTTTTCAGTTGTGAGCATGGCTTTCTGTGAATTTATTGGGACTGTTGCCTTATTAAGGCTCTTTACTGGAATATTTACATAATATATTGTGAGTAGATAACATTCCATTTAGAGAAATGAACTAGTGTCTTTTTCATAGATGATTAATTTGCAAAACTAATGTGCTGAAATGTCTGAGGGTAGATAATGTATTCAACAGCTACCAAAACTTACTTTGGGAGTAATTTATTGGGAAAACGGTTTTGATCTTTTGAGCAGTTGTTTGGATATTGGGGAAAGAATCCTCAGGACTTTTAAGTGAGCCACTTGCACACTCAGAGTTTCAACCATGGCATTATTCACATGTGGTTTTGAGCAGTTTGGGTTCTACCTTGTCTCTGAAGAATGGTGTTTCCAGGCAGCAAAAGCAGAGTCTGGAATTGATAAACGTTCATTACCATGGCTGGTAAGAATATCTATAAAACTACCCCTCTGTATTCCAGCACGGAAACTGGACAACCAGCAGTGTTCATTTGAAGTGTGCCTCAGACATTTGGAGCTCCAGGCATCCCTCAGGCTCTTTGGGCTCCATGGACAGCTGCAGATCCACGTGAGTGCTCTCTTGTAGGAACTTCCCAAGTTCTGTCTGCATCCCCGAACTGCCGGGATTGCCATTCCCCTCCTGCAGCTGGGGAAAGGGAGGGCTGAGCTGGAACACATCCCTGCCCAGGACTGCTCTGGAATGACTGACCTAAAACTGCTGCCCTCTCCTCCAAAACTCCTGCATTCCAGTGCTGGAATGTAGGTCTGCCCTCTCCTCAGAGCCACGGTGGTGCTAATTAGCTACTTCAGCACATTAACGGCCCTGGTATATGTGTCAATACGCTCATCTAACGAGCTGCTCGTGTTAATTACGACCTCATTGAGCCAACCAGTGTTTGAAGGGTGGGAGATCCATTTCCCTTCTCGGTGTGGGGGCTCCTTCCCTCCCTGCCTGTCCTGCCTGGAGCCACGGTGACCTTGAGGGACTCTCTGTTAGGGCAAGGGCTGAGGAAATGGGATCTGCACCAAGGGCTTTGCTTCTGTGATAACAATGGTATCACACTCAGACTCCTGTGCCTGATCTGGCCTTTGCTGCTGTATGGGGCCCGTGGACCACAATTTCTGTGTGCTGGTGCATGGTCCCAAAATAACTGTCCCTGAATTAGCTGCCTCAGTTCCTGGGAGCAGTCTGGCTGTCACAGCAGGGCTTGATATAGGCCAAGTTGGATTTTTTTTTTTGAGAAAATGTGCTCTTTTGAGGTTAATAATTATCTAATTACTCCGTTAATAATAGATACCTCTCAACATACTAATGGTGTGGCATATATTTTTCAGCAGGATGGGATCCTTTGGCAGGTGCAGGTCTTGGTCCAGCAATGATGCAGCAATAAATCAGCATCTATTCATGTGCTGCTGGTTGTATCACAGGGATGCCAACTAGCAATTTACTCTGTTCCAACTCTGCTTCCCCATTCTGGGTTTATTTGAGGGGTTTGTGTCCTGGTGGCTCTGACAACTTCACTGTGTTGCCTCTGTGCAGATGGAAGTGCAGTGGCCTACATTTCCCTGGGATCAGGGAGACAGCCTGACCCACTTGAAACACAGTAACCAGCCCTGCTTTCCCCACAGGCTGGTCCACCACTGGGACTGCTCTCATGCCGTGCCTCAAGCTGAAAATGCAGAATTTCTGGTCATTTTGGAGAATTTGATACCGAGAATTTAAATGGTGCTTCACATTTTGTTTTCTTCCCCTTGTGCCTGGATGTGTCACGGCTCAGTGTAACGGGTCAGTCTGTGTTTCATTAAATATTAACAGGGAAAATGATTTGTGCTCGTTTAGAGGGTAACACTGCTGTGCTAATGGATGGAAAATTGCCTGGAAGGCTGCTGGGAAAGGTGTAGTGGCGACTGGTCCTGAACCACTGAGCGTGGAGTTTCTAAACTGTCCTGCCAGGGGGATGGGTGATGTGAAGAGGTGAAAAATCTATGGGAAAACAAGAAGAAAGGTACTGTAAGGAGTATTCAGACCTGCCAAGGGATCCAACAGGCCTTTTCTGCCAAAGCCTACCAGCCTGGCCTTCATGCTGAGCCCAAAGCACTGCTCTGAGGCCACCTCAGCATTGCTGCCCCTCAGCCAAACCTCTGACACGTGTGAGCCAAGCCAAGCATCCGACTCCTGGTGCCACTTCCCCTTGTGGGAATGCTGTGGTCTCAGAGCCCCTGGAGCAGCCCAGGAGGAGCAGCTGTCCCTGGTGTTGATGTAGCCTGTGCTCTGGCCTTCCTTGGCCAGGTACAAGTGCTCCCTGCCAATGTGATCCTGTTGTGTTTTCCAGTTCCACTCGTGACTCCCGGAGCATCCGCAGGTCTCCCGGAGATCTTCCAGGAACCTTTTTTAGCCACTGGTCCAGCGCCAGGGACTCTGCTAATGGACCCCTCCAAGGAAAGGTAAGACAATGTGCATCCTGTGTGATTAATGGCATCCAGGGAAGGGCAGGAGGACGTTTATCCCACAGCTTCCCACTGTCTGTGCACTGTGAAGATTCATTGTAGGTTTGCTGACAGTTCTCATGAAGGACCTGCTCTTTTGTAGTGCTGGGATGTGCTCCCTCTGTGCTTTGAGTGTTGTAGCACCCAGGCTTCCTGTGGGCGTGATAAACAATAACCTAATCGTAAATCACATGAGCTGGGTTTCTAAAGAGGGTGTTTATGCTGTGGCTGCACCAAACCCAACTGTCTCTGCCTGTGAAAAAGCTGGAATGAGTAAGATAAGAGCAAGGGTAATGCATAGCTCTTAGCATTAACTCTTGCCATGCCCTGGCTCTTAGGATCTGGTACGTGTGGTTGTACATCTCATATAAATCAGTGACTTAGCAGAAATAGGCTATAATATACAAAACCAGACTCTGACAGGCTTCAAGAAGCCCCAAAATGCAGGATTTGATAGCGAGAAACGTTTTGAGCAAGGCAGGGTGTGCTGGCTGCCATGCCTGTCTATTTGAACAGATCATGCTAAGCAGGCTCCTGCGTGGCTGTGCCGAGCAGGAGCGTTGGGATGCACTCACAAATCTCCTGGCCTACAAAGGCAGCGGCTCAGCATCGTCTCCATGGCAACCCCGGAGCCAGAGATGAAATCTGATATGAATAGTCTGGGGGGAAGAGCCGTATGCGAGTCACACACTCCGAGCAGGCTGCTTGGGAACCCGGCAAAATAACATGCATTTGCTCTTACTTGTTGCTTCTCCCCGAGTGTTCCTGGCGTGCCCCGCTCCGTGAATAAAGCGGGCTGACAATCCAGCCATTATTCCAGGGCCCGCAGCCACTCGGAGCCAGGCCAAGGGCCAGCGCAGCGGCCGAGGAGCGGGGTGGGGGAGCTGTGCCAGCACTTGAGCTCATAAATGAACTCAGCCCACAGCTGCATCTCCGAGCTGCTTGTGTTGCCCTGCTTAACGTCAGCCCTGTTCCCCCTCGCAGCGCTCGGGGGTGTGCACACACACCAAACCAGCCGGGGGTCGGCAGAGCCTGAGGGAGCAGGAACGTTTCCTGAGCGCTGCAGGGTCGAGTTCACCAGGACGGCCAGGCACACAGAGAGCAAACTCAGTGCAAAGGGAGTGACCTCACCCAGGCTCTTCCTGCAGAATTCCTAGGAGAGACAGTAGGCTCTGCAAATCCCTTATCAAAACCAGACGTCAGAGGAGTAGCCAAGGCATAGCCCAGAATTCCTGTGGGAGGACACAAAAGTTCAGGCATTTCTCAGACAGTTGGCTGCCCTGCTGGGGAGGAGCCCTCATGTCCTGCAGTGAAACACTTTTGGTGGATACAGGGAGAGGGGGTTTACCCACTGCACATAAAACCAGGGACACAGATCCCACTGACAGCAAGGGACACACAAAGCACCTGCAGTGGCTCTGGGGCCGGTCCTCGCTCTGATTTTAATATCAATAACACCAACCACGAGCTGACCCCAGTGAGGAGTTGGAGGAACACAATCCCCCTTTGACACCCCAACAGCTGCACCATCCTTTGATGTCCCCACAAAACTACAGGTTTATCAGAACCCTTTTGAACGGTGAATTTTCACCGCCTCCCTTGATTCTTCCTCTACAATCCCATAAGATGACTTTCAAATCCACAAACGCTTCCAGGGCTGCTGCTCAGGAGCAGAAACCGCTGTGATTCATGAGAAGGTGCTTGGTTTTTTCGAAGCAGTTACGCTCTTCCTTCCCTGGCTGTGCTGGTTGCTGGGTGTTGTCCATAAATGGGGTTTATTTCCCCCATCCCCTCGGATGCCGCGGAGCGAAGCCGTAATTCCGTGTGTGCCGTGTGGTGTCAGCTGCTGATGAATGGGAGCCATTGTTGCTTCCGTAGGAAACAATGACAGCCAAGAGGGGCAATTTGCTGCAGTCTACAGGAATGCAAAAATAATATGTCACTGCTCTCCACAGCTAATGAAGACAAACTCTGGAGCAGCCCTTCTGAGGGAGAAGAGAATGCTCTTGCCTAGGGTTTAAGTCTGCTTTTTTTTCCCCTCACATTGAAGTACCCTAAACAGGATAACAGTGAATTTACTCTGGGCTTTCCCTCCAGACTGAGAAAACAATTGTTCAAGAGGCTGGAGGACAAGTTTTATTGATACTTCTCCAGTATTTTGCCTTGTACTTTTCCCTAGCGTTCCCAACAGATTTTCTCCTGCATTCTTCTTTTTTAACTCAAAAACACCCCCTATACAACATGCTGTGATAATTCATTTTCTCTCACACACTTTCTCTGGATGGATTTTTTTTTTTTCCCCATGTGAAGTGGCAGCAGCCCAGTGTTATATTTAATCAGATATTTATATAACACACACGGATCCCAACACTGTGCTGATTTACTGCTGAGTTTTGCAAAGATCAGTTTTAGGACTTATTCCCAGGTCCTCATTCTGTAGGGCCCAGGACCTCTAGTCATCATCTGTGTCTCCCTTGTGCCAAGTGCTTTCTGTTGGAACAGTTTTCCTCCCCAGGGCAGGTTTGACACAAGAGAACTGGTCTCAAACTGAGGTGCTTGGTCCTTGTGCATCCCTAGGGAGCTGCTCGTTCCCTGAGCCTTGGAAATGGTCTCGGTGGGTTGTTCCCAGGCAGAAAATTTCTATTCCAAAGGAAGCTGCAAGGGTGGAATTCTGTAAGAGAGCTTTAGCAGGAGGCTCCTAAACCTTTTGTCAGATTTTGACATGAGTGTGGGCTATTATTAGGAGATAAGTGCAATATGGGAAAGATGGCTCTTATTTTATCTCTTTCTCTTTTTTTTTCTTTTTTTTTTTTTTTTTTAGTCAGAGGTTTTGTGAGCCTGAGACTAAAAAAACACATGATAAGGTCTTTGAAATGTGCTGACATTTTAGGGCTTTTGATAGTAGATACTAAACCCGGGAGTTCCCGGTGTTGCTGCCCAGAACGTGCACTTGAGTCTTCAGAGTGTTTGCTGACTTCTTGTGACATTTGGAGGCATTGTTGGGAGCTCAGGCATGGGGAATTTCCTCAGGAACTGTGTTGTCCAATGTGTCTGGCTCATTGGTCTGTGAGCTACAAAACCCTGCAAGGCAAGAGCAGGAGGATAAAAGCACTTGTTCCATCCTCACAGGTCACCCACACAGGCACAGCCAGGAGGTGCAAACTGGACAGGCTCTTGCTGCTCAATGAGGTGTCTGTGTTTTGTGAATACAAACACAAGAGGAGCTTCAGGGAGCATAGATTAATTTTTTTTTTCTACCCTTAGAGAGATGGTGGTGGGTAAGGATCATTTAGACACGTGTGTGTGTGTGTGTGTGTGTGTGTTGTTGAGAGCTCAGCCATGGAATTCCTTTAGGAGCTGTGCTGTTCAGTGTGTCTGGGTGGCTGCTCTGTCCCTTTGGGACAGGAGTTTCCAATCTCTTTGCACACCTGGACAGGCAGAGTTGTGTGAGAAGATGCCAGAGTGTCCAGGAAACCCCAGTCTAGATGAGCTGAGGGTGGTTCATGATTCAAGACCTGCATTTGTGCTGTGGAATGAGGACAGGCAGTGGTTAACCAGGTTATTGTCCCTATAGCACTGATTGAACAGAACTTGGGAGGTTTGATCTCTCTGGGTGGGCTGAGGGATTTCTGAAACCCCTTACACTTAATCAAGTTATAATTGCAATACACGAGTCTGTCACTGCTCAGCCTAAACCTCGTGTTGCTCTCAGCTGACAACATGCTTTGAAATCCAAATAACCTGTGAGGTGGCACCAAGTCTTTCCCAATCAAGCCCCAGTTGGAGGGTGGGGCTGAAGTGAATGAAAGTGCTGCCAGCAGCAGTTGGGTGCAGCCCTGTGCCGGTGCTTTGTGCTCCAATTGTCTCAGGGCCGTGGCTTTCACCCCCTGCCAGTTAATGGAAGTGCAGAGTCAGTGGTTCCAGCCTAACAAAGGCAGTGGAGCCCCAGCTGAGCACACGTTTCCCCTGGGCAGTAAGTGATGGGAGCAGGACAAAACTGCAGCCTTTGGAAAAGGCCCCGGCCCTGGCGCTGCGTCTGGTTGGCACGGATCAGCAGGGATTAGGCTGTGGCCCATGGAAGTTCCTACTAGAACTCCTCTATGAATACAACTGCTGTCACTGCACAGGGGAGGGGAAGTGGTTTGTGCAACCACAGAGTGTCTGTGAAACGCTGTGGTTTGAACCAGGGGTGAAAGTGGGGAGCATCTGATGTGAAGTGAGCAAACACCAAACCTGATGGCTGAAATGTTACTCTAGGAAATCACTGCTGAGTGAGTGCTCATGTCCTGATTGCTGTTCTGACTAAGAGTCTGCTTAAATTTAACAGCAACTAAAGACAGAGATTTTCTGAGAGCTCTATGGATGGTCTACAACCCCTTCATAGCACAACTCAGTGCAATTGTGCCTGTGGCCTTCCCTCTGCCTCCAATCCCTCTCAACTTGTCCTCAAAAATGACATTTTTTCCGATGTGAAACCTACTTGAGAGGAGATGTGAGAGCAATGGGATCATAAAAAAATACTGATCTTCGTTTGTTTTGTTTTTAGTGACTCAGAAGAACATGTAGAAGCCAAGAAGAAGTTGAGAAGGCGTGTGGGGAAGGTGAGCATCGCACACAGGTCTGGCACTGATCTCCTCAACCTCCTTTCCCTGCTCTTTCCTCCCTGGACCAGACTACCTGGGAACACCCCTGGACAGTGCAACGTCTCTGAAGGTGGTATGTGCAACTTATACACCGGGCTCAGCTGCTCTGAGCTTATTCCTGTGCAGAGAATGATACAGAGAAAGCACCAAAACACTTATTCACTGCAAATGTCAGTTAAAACGTTAATAAAACGGCAAGGTAGAACGTGGGCAGTGAGCACGTTCATCCTGCTGCTGAGCATCCAAATCAATTTTAAAAAGAATCAAAATAATTCCAGCCATGCAAAATCACAGAAAAATAACCCTGTTTAAATAATTAATAGTGAATGCTTTTACAATGCTTTTTTTGCATAGTTGGGGTGCTTTGCTGAGCTATGAACCATTTTCATCGAGCAATTGCTGCTCCTGTCACTGAAATGGGTCAATACACTGTGGATTTACACAATTTACATTAACCTTACTTATAAACAGTGCAAAGACAAAGTATCCTGACAGTATCACCATGGCCTGTGTCTCCAGGCAGAGGGATTTCTCAGGACATTTGGAAGCAAATTGTTCTGGAAGCTTTGGTTCTCCATATCAGAAACAGAGGAAAGAATCTGCTAGAGCAGAATACTGGGCTTTGGGCACTGGGAGAGCTGTGTTTGATCCCTGGCTCTGAGCTCCCCACCCACAGGGTGACAGGGAGCCAGGCAATTTTTATGAGCATCATCACTCCCTCTGCAAGGACGGTGCTTTCCTACTTTGCAGGAATCCTGGATGGAAGGAGCCAAGGCACCGTGATAACTGTGGCAATGCTGGGGCCAGCCATGCCAAGCTTTATTTAGCTGTGCTGCAGATCTGCTGGTGTGGTACATGTTAAGCAGAGCCAAAATCCAGACCTCAGGAGGAGTCTGTGAGCGTTGGAGCTCTCTGTGAGACGGTGCCTGCTGATCTCCTTGGTGACAGGAGCTCGTGTCACTAATTGGTCCCCGAGTCTGCAGCACAGGGATGACGTGGGGAGGCTGGAGTTCAGGAGCAGGCTGGAGTTTGGCAATTGCAGCTCCAGGGATTTCATGAAGAATTCTGTGAGAACGAACAGCTGGGTGTGTACAGAGGGTTTGATGAAGGTCTAGTGCAGATCCCTGGGTTTGCTCACACAGACCTGTTGTCTACTGAGTTACTCTGAAGAGGAGCCTCAGGCAGAAGGGTTAATGTAAGAGCCATATTTGGTAAATCATCTTTTCTGCTCCCAAATCATTGGTACAAATCTTTTGGTGAAGGTTTGTGTTCAGCTCAGGCACACGTGCCTGCAACTTTACATGCTGGAGGATCCGTCCTTGGACGAGGTGTTTGCCATACATCCCACGAGTGGCTTTGCTGCTTTCTTGGTAGCAAGTTAAAATCATGAGTCAGCTAATTGAGCTCGAAAAGCAGTTTAATCCTATTACAGCACATAAGGCACCATCTTCTTTGCTGTTCTTTGAGTGGTGCTGGTTCATGCACTGCTCCCAGACATCAAGAAACACGTCTGTAAGCAGTCTGTCTCCTCTGAAATAGTGTGGATCCACAGCAGAGCAATGAGTGTGACGTGCTGCAGTGCTGTCACTGGGACTGCCAATCCACCTCAGCTCTGCCTGCTTCATCACTGTTGGTACAGGTCGTGGTGCAGCTGGGGATGGTTTGCCAAAATGTTGGGGTGTGATTTGTCCCTCACACACTTGACCTGCAGCAAACACCTGGAGTGGAAGCAGCAGGTACCAACAAAGCAGTGCATCGTGTTCTCTGTGTGAGACAATGCGTTCAGAAAGGGAACAGCAGCCCCTCGCTTCTAAAAGGAAATGTGTAAGGGTCAGGTTTGGCTAATGAGGCATGGTTAATAACAATGAAGCAGCTGGCCTATCCAAAAAGTGCTTGGGCATGGAGAATTCTTGGAGTGGGAAGCCTGTAGGGCCGTGGCACAGGGCTCTGCTGTTGCCTCTGGAAAAACAAGTTTGTGAGTTCGTTGTTCCCCAGCAGAACTCTCCCTAGCACCTGGGACTGCTCCATGCTTGCAGTGGGAACTCTGAGGTTGGCTGCTTTCCAGTGCTCCTGCTCTCCTGTTCGGGGTGACCTTCCAAGGAGGAACAGGCCAAGCTGGATTGTTCTGTGGACAAAGGCCTGTTCCCGTGCTGTGGGACTCCGTGTGCCGCAGGATGATCAACCACTTCACTGACCTCACTTCCTCCGCCTTCCTGAGGGCTTTAAAGCATAACCCAACAACAGGGACAGCACAGTCCTGCTGTTTGAATCACCACCCCGTTCCCTAGTACTCTGCTGCAGCAGGGGCATGCAGGTAATGGATATTTTATTCCAGCAGTTCGTGTGTATTGAGCAATATATTTCCCTACTTATGTGTCAGAGCCTGAAAGGATGATCCATTTTTAATGAGCCATACCAGGCATGGCTGATGTGGAACCTTAATTTTAGACACACATCTGGGGTTCATGCATCAGGGGACACTGTGAGTGGCTGTGGTGAGTTAGGGTGACATGAAGAGTGTGTTGTTCTGTGGTGGCTGGAAAACTCAAGCACAGGTAGAGGTGGTCCTGCTGCTGCCTGAGTCCCAGCCCGTGGATATTGCTGAGCAGGAGCTGGTACATACATAATGTAACAGCCCGTTCCAGCTGACCCATTCTGGAGCCTCTGAAAGGCTCAGTTCCCTGCAGGCAAGGACTAAAAATAAGTCATCTGAAAGGGGTACTAGCTCAGCTAATTAGCAGAGGAGCAGAGCACTCACTGCTGCACTGAGAAGTGTGCCTGGTTTGCTCCAGCCCGGCTGGGGGTGCCTGGATCGGGAGGATCCTGCCCCGAGTGAGCTCCACAGTGCAGCTGCTGGGGTGAAATGAGGAGCTCTCTGCTCAGGATCCAACCTCTCCAACCAAATCCACAGTCCTGGATGTTCTGGTGGTGCAAAGCTTGTGTGAGCCTGGCCTGGGGTCCCAAGGAGTGATTCCCTTTCACTGAGGTCAGGGATCCAAGTCCTGACCTGCCTGTGTGGTGATTGAAGTCTGCTGTCAGTGCATCCCATGATGTTCTGGGGTACAAATATGAGAGGGCAAACTCAGTCAAGTCAGACAGAGACAGAAATTCAGTAAGAGGAGCTTTTCCCAGCTTCCTCTGTTGTTGCATCCCCCTTCTTTATCTGTTCTACTCACTGCAAAGCCACAGTTCCCTTTCTATGCTCTACCCTGCTAATTTGGGGTGCTGTGCAGACTTTTTTTTGTTGTTGTTGTTTCTCCTAATTCTGTTTGGTTTTATTTTTTTATTACTGTTTTTCAACAGCCAAGGAGAACTGTCAAGTACTACATTTATGCTGATTGCAAGTAGCAGAGCAGTGCTACCAAGGCCTTTGTGCCCCAGGAAATCACTGGGGCCCTTTATGGCTGCTGACTCTATTCATCTAGAAGCACCTTTTTGGAATGTTCTCCTTCCCCTGCCAGTTGTTTATTCATGCATCAACAATGAGGAGCAACTGAAGGTGAGCTTACTCTAGCACTTGTAATCTATTAAAATTAAAGAGCTGTGCTTCCAAGAATTGCACTCTCCTTCCCCAAACAGCAAAAGAAAGGACAGACCAGAGCAGAGTGTACCAGGAGATAGGATATGAACCTCCTTCAACTCCCATAATTAAATACAGAGATTCACAAGATCAAAGGGCACCTGGGTAGATGAAAAGAAAAGCCTGCATGGAATGGATCCATCTCCTGAGCAGCTTCCCATGGATTAGAATGATGTGAAGCTTTATCAATCAAAGCCAGGATGAATGGCTGGGGTTTGAATGTGTTTGGGCAGAGTGCATTTCTGGCTGGAGTTGAACATAAAAACTGTGGGATTGACAGCAGTGAAACGGGGTGGGAGATGTCCTAGACCTTGTAGGAAATGGCTCTCAGAGTCAGGGAGAGTCTTTCCATCAGCAGTAGGTGACACTGGGGGGAAGTTGTGTCCCCAGGATGAGTCTGAGCCAGGCTGGAGAACCACAGGGAGAGAACACCCCGGGTTCACGGGCAGGGACAGGCAGTGGGGAATCGGGAACTTTCAGCAGCACTGAAACAAACCCAAGCACAGGAAAGGGCAGTGAATTCCTGGGAGCACTGGAGCACGGACAAACCCACATCTGGAACAGGTGGGAGTGACTCACTGAGCTTCAGTGGGAGCTGAGGCTGTTGGGCCTCGTGCAGGGGCTGGGCCAGTTTAGCAGGAATTATTTTGCGGGGCACCAGTGAGAGCACCTCTGCTTGCCCGGGGAATGTTTTCCAGTGCAAGAAGGCTCTTGCTCCTGTTCTTGAGATTTCCCACAATGCCAGCCAGGTTCAAGGCACTTCAGCATCCCTCAGAACAGCCCTTGAGCTTCAAGGAGAGAAGGATCTGAGGCCAACAAGCAGAGTTTAGAGGAACAACACATACTTGACTTTGTTATCGTAAATTATCCCACACCCTTCCTGCGACACAAGTTGCCATCCCTGTGCATCTGCAGGGTAAACACGTGTCCATAATAATTGAGTGCTTATGCCCTGCTTTGTTAAGCCCTGCTCTGGTTCAGAAGTAACCAGGGGTAAGTAACCCTCCTGGAGGTGATTGTACCTCATTTACATTTCAATGTCTACACTGCTCTTCCAGTTCCCAGCTCCTTTATGGGATGGTGATGGTATCTGGGGACTGGGAACAAGAGGGACCTGAAGGCCTGTGTCTGTTTACTGAGCAATTTCTGTGGCAATTAAAAAGTCACATCGCTTTGAATTTACGTGGGACCCCTGAAAACCTTCTCCTCAGAGGTGTAAGCACTGCCAGCCTTGCTGCCTTGCCCTGTTCCCTATTTCCATGCACACTTTATCCCTTGGAGTGTAGGAAAACGTGTGTGTGCAGTGTCCTGGTGGTCCAGCCTCTGGTGCCACCCTGAAGGATCTGGCTTGGCCGTGGTATGAGTAGTCTGGCAGGTCTGTGCTGAATCTCTCTGAACAATATCAGAATATAATTGATATATAGAATAGCAGTTAGCAATGGGAACAGATTGCCATGCAAGGAGCGGGAATGTTAAGGTTGGCAGAACTTTATGGAATTGAGATGACAAATTGATTACTAGGGCTTGCTGCTAACTTACAGCAAATTAATCTTCAACGCTTGGCTAGGCCTTTGCTGGTCTCAGAGGAGCTGGATATCCATCCCAGCATCCATAACCCTCAAAGCCCGTGGATCAGTGCTGCTGGTTGGGATGAGGGAGGGGTCACTTGGTCCCTGGGAATGCTGCAGAGCCTCCCTCTGAACTCAGAGCACAAACCCTGCAGACACTTACCAGGCACATTTCAACATGATGACAGGACATCTTATTGCAATTACTTTGGAGGGACTAAGAGGGATTTGAGAGGCTCCAAACAGTCAGGAAAAGGACGGAGAAAATTGGGTGTGGAGATCTCTCACGCATTTCCTCAGTGTTTGGTGCGTGACCGTGACTGTGATTTATTGTGCCTGAACTGAAGTGGGAGGTGGAGGATCCCAGAGCTCTGGGTTCCAGGTCAGTCACAGAGGACATTCACATTGGGTGAGCCCCCTTTGTTCCACCTTTTATTTAGGATCCCAAGGCCTGCTCTCAATTCCTAGGCCGTTTTTCACCAACTCTGCTGTTTCTTACATAGTCATAGGTTTGGGTTTTTTTTTTGCTCAGCTGGTGGGTTAAATATCATTTACACTAATTTCTTTCTCTCATGGCTGTTAGAATAACTTGGCCTCCTCCATTAGACAATGCTTGGGTATTAATTGCAGGGTGATTAGTTTGCTCAGAAGTGTTCCTTGTTTGCACAGCTGAGCTGTGCATCTCAGGAGATGGTAAATAAATGCTAGCAAATATCAGAGATGGACTTCCAGGCATAGCAATCCATGTACACTGGTTCTCTCTGGAAAAGGGAGGGCAGGACAGTTGGTTTTGGTTAAGGAAAATTCTTTCTAGCACCACTGGAGGTGGGCAGAGGAGCAGTTTGGGGTGAGAGCCACAGGGCCGGCTTTGAGCAGGGTAAAAATACCCAAAGGAGCTTGATGTGGCCGAGCATTTCCTGAACAGAGCAGCAGGAGAGGGGAACATCTGGTGGGATTAATTGCCTGTGATGTTCTGGAGGTGGTGGCTGAGTGGGAATGGCTGCAGCAGAGCAGAGATCAGAAGGCTGGGAACAGGTTTGGTTTTCCCCAAAAACTAACTGGTAGAGCATCTCAAAACCTCTCGGAGGAAAACCCACGTGCAGAGATTGTCTTGAGACACAGACATCTCCCAAAAGCTTCAGTTGTTGAGAAAACATATTATGGAAAGTTTAGGTGTCTGTGCCAAGAACTGACACAGACACAGTGTCTGAGGCTCCCAGTTCCCCTTTTCCAGTAGCTCGTGAGTGTCAGATTTGACCTCTTCAGGTGAAGCATCTTGCCCTCAGTGTCAGACTCAGATTGAACTTGGGTTAACTTTGAACAAAGCCGCTTCAGCTCTTCCTCACAACCAAGTGTGTCCCACATTATGTGACATTTTTTATAGATTGGTTAAACTTTATTGACTCGCTGTTTAGGAAGGCAGTTACCACAGATGTGTGATTTGTCATTCTGTGAAAGTATCCCGAATTTAGACACTGTAAAACCTCAGTAACACCACCACCTACCAGGGAGAGGCTTGTTAGAGTTCATCTGTGGGCACAGAGCACGTTCTGGCACGGAAATCCTTCCTCCAATTCCTGCTCCAGGGACAAAATCTGGGAGGTATAAAGTGCAGGGAAGCACCATTTCCTGCCCTCTCACTGCTCCCCGGTGTGGGAGGGAAACAGAGAGGGCAGAGTGAGCTTAACTGGGATGGAAGGAAGGAGACAGCACTTTTAGGGATGTGTGAGTGCAGGGTGAGGTCTGGTGGAGTGGAATTTGGTGGGTCACCGTGGCTGAAACAGGTTTCATGGAGCCTGAGCGTGACCAGATAAACAGGGAGAGAATGGAAGCCAAGTGATGAGGATGAGTGGTGAGGGTTAGGGAGCACCAGGAAAAACAAACCAACCCAAACACCAGCAAAGAGATGAGAAATGCAGAGTTAAGAGCAGAAAGGAAAGGTGGGGAGAAAACACAGTACCTACTTGTTGCTATTAGGGATCATTTTTCCTGGAGGCAGGCAGGAGGCTGGGGCCCACTGGGAAAAATAATAATGTGTAATAGTTCATAACACAGGGAGGGCTGCACTGAAATTGTGCAATCCATGGAGGGGAGGAGAGGGCTGAAAACTTCCATCAGAGGAGCAGTTTGGTGTTTTTTATTTGTTCTGAGGGGGTTTTGTGTTTTCAGTGAGGAGGGTAAGTAATCACTGCAGCAGTGTAAGAGGCTGCATAATGAGTGAATAATTAATTCTCCTCCTCTTGGAGCCCCCAAGTCTCTGAGGAAGACAAACCTAAACCAAGATGTAATCCAGTTTACCCAGGATTTATTGCTGGTGAAAGAAATGAGGGATGTTGTGGCCTATGTAAGAGGGGAGGGAATTCAGGCAATTATTCCTAGTTAGGGAGTCTCTGTTCTTTCAATTGTGGCATTTCCACCTCTGCTGTGCTTGGCCACCTCTTCAGTGCTGTTCCTTGTGGAGTCAGGTCAGCTGCAGACAGGAGCAGAAGAGCTGTCCCTGCCCTGGTGGCAGCTCACTCAGGTGTGTTGGCTCCTGTCTGTGGCACCAGCCTGGCCTGGGAGCGTGGGCAGCACCGGAAAAGCCGGAGGAGGGATCATCCGGGGAGGGCCCAGGTCTCCCCTGGAGTTCCAAGGTTGACAGGGGCCAGATGATTCTAGAAAGTGCTTTTGGCTCTGTGCCTGCTTGGTCCCATTTCCAGCCTTCCCTGCTGAAGGGAAGCTGATCCTGTTTTCCAGGCAGATGCTTGTCCATGGGGACAGGGAAGTTCTCCTGCAGCAGTGAGTGATGTGACGCAGGAACAGGGGGCAGAATAGGAAAGGCTGGTGGAAGAGAAGGAAATCTCATTTTTTCTGCCAAACGTGATGCCTTGAAATATGCCTGGATCAATGAAATAATTTGGGAAAGCACTGGAAAACCTGTGGGGGGAGTGCTGGCCTGCAGGCTCTGAGCGGTGGCACAGATGACACGGGGATCTTGTCTGGGGCCTCAGCATAAAACCCAGAGCCTGCTGGCGTTCTGGGAAGGGGTGGGAAGTCCCAGGCTGTGTCTTGGGTGGAGACCTGTTGGCTCTGAGGAGTGGGAAGCAGTCCAGGGGGCTGGGGCCAGCTCCATGGCCTCTGCTATCTCCTGGCACGGAGCTCCCTCCTCCCGGCTCCCGCAGCCAACGCGGCTCCCTCGCCGCACCCGGGACAAACAGGGGGGTTTGCCTGGAAAATCCAGCCAAAGCTGGCTGGGATTTTAAGAGATCTCTGCTGGACTTAGAGGAAAAGATGTCCTGATTTCTGCAGAAGCCAAGGGGAAGTTCTGCTGAGCCCCTTGGCTGGTGCAGAACCGCTCCGAAGCAACACCAGTGAAAATCTGGGGGGTGCCAACACAGTGTGGAAACCCCACTGTGCTGCTTCAGCATGGGCCACCATTTGGGCTGGATTTTTGGCTAAACCTTTAGAATTGGGAGAGCTGAAGAGAAGGTAGGGAGGGCTGTGACTGAAGGGCTGTCAGAAGAAGGATCAAACACAGGTCAGGGTGTGCCCTGGGAGAAGCAGCCCTCTGGGATCCCTTCCACTCCCATTTCTCTCAGAGTTCAAGGCACTGGAAAGGCCTTGAACTCTCTTTTGGTTTTTGTCACTGACAGTTTTCTGAGGAGATTCACAGTGAAACTGTGCTGAGACATGGCAGGCTGTCACCTGGGAGCACCTCGCTCCCTTTCAGCTCTTCTGGATTCCAGATAATTCCATTTCTGTGCACACATGAGAGAGATTTTGTCCAAGAAACTGGCTGAGGTTCCCAAGTCCAACCAGGACTGTGAATGAATATTTACAGCTCTTAGAGGGTTCTCCCTGTGACGATGCATTCAGAGCACACAAACATTTTGCAGAACGCCTAAAAAATCATCTTAAAATCACTTTTTCATGCCACAAAAATCTTACTCCTTTTAAGTTCAGGCAAGGTGTTAATATCCTTGGCCAGCTGGAAACCTCACAAATACCTTTGACATCTCTCTTGGCTGTGCTTCCCCCTGGATCTGCCAAGCATTCTTTCGATGTCAAGGCCTGGATTTATAGGCTGGAAAGCACAGGATATTTTGAGGGCACGGAGTTAACCAGGTTTGCACAAAATGTCCTGGTTACGTAAAAGTCATATTTGAAAATGAAATCGATGCCTTATGGAAAACCCTAAGGATGGAAGCAGGGAGAGAAGCAGATGCAACCCCAGGCCTGGCTTTGCAGGAGTCTCCACCCTCCTGTGCTTTGACCAAGACCCAGAAGGTTCACGGGCACCATCGCAGCCCTCACAGTTTTAAATCCCCAAATTACTTCCTCCTGGAGAGGAAGGGGATTTGAATCCTGTGAGACTGAAGAAAAAAAGAAAGGCAGGTGAATTTCTATATTTGCCTTTCAGGGATCTTGAATGCATTTTTTTAAAGCGATTTTCAACAGCTAAAAAAGACAATAAACTTTATTTTTTTCTTTGCTGGGTAGAGCAGCACAGCCTGTCAAGAGATCTGAGCTCTAAAACATTCTTATTCTTCTGATTTATCATTTGACTCTGGGAGCAGGGATTTCAGAAAAAAAAGGTCAAATGTCTTAAAATCCCTGATAAAACGTGAGTATATGTATAAGGAAGGAAGAAACTGAGACTTTTAATTTTTTTTTTTTTAAATTTTACATTAAAAAATAATTGTTTCTGTTTGTTTGCTATTTGCCATCAGATCTCAGCCTTTTTGACCCTGTTTCAGACACAGAGAAAATGTAAATACCTTAAAAGATGGAAGCTTGTGGTGGGGCCCCAGAGGTTCTGAAGTACAGGGGTTTTACCTGTTGTCATTACGTGCACAAATCAAGTATATTTGTGATACCTTTATTGTAGCTTAGTTAGTGGAGAGTAGGATGTTTCCAAACAACTGCCCTGGAATGGGAACTGAGGTTATTCTTGGTTTTCCTGAGCTGGTCTGATTGGAAGCTTTGATGAACTTTAAAAAAATACATTGAATATGCCTTTACAGAAGCAGATATGGATTATTGCTAAGTACATTCCATAATGGAAAGTCTCCATTTTTAGATGGGTGTGGATCCACCTGGAACATGTCTTTGTTTATTTGTAGGATTGTTTCCTGCTTTTCCTTATCACAAACTTCCAGCTGGGAGTTAAGGAGGCACCTGTGACGTCACCCGGACTGAGGGATGAGAAGAGACCTTTGTGTCCACGCCTGGAAGGAGCTGGAAAACCATCCAGAGGTATGTGGACTTCAGCTTCCCTCCTTCAGCTCTTAGTTCAGCTCCACTGAAACACGGGGAATAAGAGCAACAACAGCCCTGGACTATTTCACAGGGATTTTTAGCCTGGTTTCACATGGAATTACACATCTGGGTCTTTGCTTCCCTGGTTTGGAGCTGCTGACTGAAGTCAACACTTGCACTTTTAACAATAATAATGAAGTTCTTACCAGTTTCCTGAAAAGAGTTGTTCAGGGAGTTCAGAGTTGAATTTGCACATTTTTCCCTTTTGCCCCTGGTGAATCTTTGGATCCTTTACCCTTTCCTCCTGCCTAAGTGCTCTGAGGGGTTTTTGCTGAGGATTTAGGAATAATAAATGGCACAGAACTCAGCGTTGTGCTTGAAGAGGAAAGTAAGTCTTTATTTGCATTGACCTATCAACAGGTGACTTGAGTGTTAAAGGTGAAGTGACTGAAGTGTCTGTACACTGTTTTTTAAGACTAGAAGGAACCTCCATGATTGTTTAGTATTTCCATGGCACAGGTCATCAAAGCTCAGGGAGGAATTCCTTCATCTAGCTGGAATTTCCTCCTGAAGCCACGGGATCACCTTCACAAATATGTTTTATTCTGGTATTTACTAGAATTCATGAGCTCTCAGTACATCCCAAAGGGAATGGTCCTGATAGTTCATTACTCACAGGGGTGAAAAAATGTGCACTTCATTGGTGGTGAATTTCTCCACCATCACCTTCAGCAGGTGGATCTGGTGCTTCCCTGATGGATTTGAGCCTGAAGTGTGTTCTGTGTTCAGCACATGCAGAACTGGCTTGGCCTCTGCTTGAGAAATCGGAATTCATGCCTTGATTTGATAAATGACATGCTGGAGCTAAACTAGTTTTGTACTTCTGTCTGATCCTTTCCCTGCATTAAGCTCCTTTTTGTGTCTCAAGAGTAGCCCTCAGAAGCAGGTGCAGCAATCACAGCAACAACAGAAGTAGTGTCATCCTTTTCTCCTGGAAAACAAAGGGGAGCAGGAGGGGGAGTTGACCCAGATTCCTCCCTTGTCACAGTGTCAAAGTCAGTTAGGAAGATTTCTGAACGTGTCAAATTTTACATTACTCTTCTTCTACCTAAATCTGTGATAAAATACATTTCAGTGATCTTTCTGTTAGTTGGGCTTCTAGAGATAAAGCACTCCAGTCTCTCCTAAGGCAGAAATCAGCCTGGGTATGATTCCCAGGGCTGATGGAGCGACCCTGCCCTTGCACAGCTGCAGCCCAGTCCTTGGCACCCTCCAAGCTGCTGTCCCTGGGTGCTCCCAGCTCCATGGGAACACTCTGCAGGAGGCAGTTTACCCATGTGCATTCATCTGGACCAGGGAATTTTTAAAAAGTTACCATTCTTTAAGCATGAATCTGAACCTGGATCTCTTTTTCCCATCTCGGCCTCTTTGGGATCTGCTGTTCCCAGCAGAGAACGCTCCGGGCTGCTTTCCTGGTTCTGGGTCAGTAAATAGCAGCCAGTGTGGAAGTGGTAAAAATGGGAGAAAAATGGGTGAGATGAGACCAGAACTCCATGGGAGAACAGACCAGGAGACCCCTGAGCGCCCAAAGAGCAATAAAGGAATTATTGCCATCACCACCCTTGGACAGCTCAGCCCAGCAACGATGAGAGCTCCAAGCCATGTACCCAACTAAAAGTTGATTGAACAATGAATCTGGGTTGTCTCAGCTGTCCCAGAGTTAGAGCTTCCCTGAGAACACACCCTGGTCCTACAGGACACACAGCAAGTGTAGCAGGGTCAGTTGGTTCATGATCTGAAGGACCACAATAACAGAGCATGTCTGGGCTTCTGATCCATCAGGGAGGAAGATTATTTTTTTAATACGTTTTTCCCCTCAATGCTCCATTAACATGCCTTATTCTGGCTCTTGGGATTCACTCTAAAATGAAACAAAAAGTCACCAAAAAAACCCCTGCATTTTCACACCGTATTCCTCTGCAGTCACATTTAACCCTTGTTTTCCTTTCCTGTTGTGCACTATAAACACAGAACTTGCATTCCAAGTGGAAAGTGCACCCTGAATTCTTCCACCTGAATTGGAAGGATGTGGATGACTTTCTCTGTTCTCACCGTGGAGCTGATCCAAAGCTCAAGGAAGGAAACTTCCAGCAGGCGTTGGCCTGTGTGTCACAGACACTTGAATGACTTTCTGCCCACGGTGGGAAAACAGAACTTTCCATTCTCTTATTTTCCTTTCTGAAAGGACATGCAGTATGTACTGGGGCATTTTTTAAATTATTTATACAACTGTATCCTGACAAGCTACAACTTCCTCCCGTGTAAACACAGCTCCTGTTTGTTTCTGGAGTGGGGAGCTGTGTTTATAAGGTTGGGGAGGGACCACAATTACTGTGGGCTGTGCTTTTCCAGAAATCCCCCCCCTTTATTTTCTCTACAAACTTTGGGACCTTCTCCTTCTGTGGGTTTCAGATCCTTGTACCACAAAATATGTTTAATGTAACCCATGGCTTTGTTTTTGTTCAACATTGCACCCAATTCCTGCATCCTCAAATGTCCCAAGGAAGATCCAAACGTTGTGACTTCAGTATGGATTTTGAATAACTGTAGACATTTTCCAGTGAGCTCCAGGGGAAAGTTGCAATCACAAGTCTTTACTGGTGTATTTCAGCTTGAAATTCCAGCACCAGACTCTTTTTGTCCCAGTTTAAAGGCAGTTTTTCCATTCTAGGCTTCCGTTTCCTAGAGGTGATGAAAGCATTGAGGTGTAAAGGAACCCTGAATGTGAATGCAGGGGAAAAAAAGTCAAATTCTGGTCTGTTAAGTGCTTAAAAATGTTTATCTCTTGGCTGAGAAAATCACTGCTGTCCCCTGCCTTTGTTCTGTTTTCCGCAGACAGCACAAAGGCCCCAAAAGTACTCGGGGATGGGGAAAACCAGCAACCTGTGACTGTACAGGGTCTCTTCCCATCAGCTATCCCACTTCTCAAACTTTCATCAGAGTCATTTTGGTATTTTCTTCTCCCAGATACCAGCCTTTTGTATGAAACTGGATTGCCTGCAAATTCAGAAAGCTCTGGATGTTTTTTCATGAAATCCCAACCTCAGTTTTGCCTCAGAGGATCCCGTGTGGGTTTGGAGCTGCTGCTTCCCTGTGACCAGAGCAGACATGGATTTCCAGGTGAGTAAGAATAGGTGTGCTGGGTGGGTCCTTGGGGAAAGTTCAGCTTGTTTGGCTCTGTAAAAATCACGTTTTTCCTCCTGACAATAATCTGGATAAAAAGTCATAACCTCTGAAGACGAGGTGACTACTCAGTTAACTGGAAATAAAGCTCCAGGAGACAGGATTCCTGGAGAGGAAGGATGCAAGAGACATCACCTGCTGTGTAAGTTTTGCTCCGGTTTTTCTGACTTTGTTTTTACTCCTAGAGGGAGAGTGGATTAAACAATAGCCTTCCAACTTGTTCTAGGCTTTGGGAATAACATCCACCCTGGAAGACAGGAATTTAAAGCATTGTGACCTCTGGCTAGTTGTAATAAAGATAAAAGTTGAGAGTAAGAGCCCAGGAAACTATCCCACAATTAAGATTTAATTCTGCAATTCAACATTCCCCCTCAACCATCCACTGATTCTGCTTTGTGATGGAATATCTGACAGATGGCTGGGATCCTCTGGGCATGGATAAACTGTTATTATCAGAATATTAGCAGGCTTTTAAACCTTCCTCCTACCTTGGCTGGTGTTGCTAATGAGGCACCAATCTTCCCTCCAGGGTTTGGTATCTTTACAAGTGGGTTTTCAAGGAAGCAGGGAAAGTGTTGAAGTAAATGTTGTAGGTACAGCTTGGCAGGAGGAAGATTTCCCTTCATATCCTTTCTGCAAATGGCTAAATAGTCCTCATGGTTCTTTTCCCCCTGTGTAAACAAGGTGTTTGGACCTTGAATTCAAGAATTCAGGAATAAGCTTTGAAAAGCTTTTTAAACTTACCGCAGAAGTAGAGGGGAAAGGATGTTCTGCAGAGGACTGCTGCTCCAGAACAAGGAGCAGGAAGGTATGAAATACCAGATGCACTGCTTTGGGTTTCATGCAAGGCACTATTTATAGGGTGATCAGTGAAACTGCTCCAGACTGCACTTATAAATAGATGAGCCCACGTTTCCCTCCTGTGCCAGAACTCTCCCAACTGCAGTTCCATGATTCTCTTATTGTTTTGCTGAATGTTGCTGGTGGTTTGTGGACCCGTGGCTGGGCAGGGGCTGATAAAATTGTATTTATCAATAGATTCCCCTTCCTAGTTGGCAGATGCTGCATGGACAGTGTATCCAACCCCACTTCAGGAGTGGTGGGGAATGTGGGGTCTGTTGCCCGTGCAGAGACGAGACTGATGACACTTGAAAATGAGACCTGGGGTTTCTAAGACACTCCAGGACTTTTGCCTGCAGTTTGAAAGTCAGATTTTATGAAAGGATGACTTGCTGTCTGCGGAGCTCTGAGGAAATCCTGCAGGCCATGCCTTAAGCCCTTAAAATCTGCTCTGCTTGGCTGCTTTTGACTCTTTTTGTTTGTTTGTTTTTTCCTTTGGCCAGATCCTTTCTAACACAGAATTATGGCCCTGGGAGCTCTTTGCCCACCAGACACTGAGAGAGTCACACCCAAAGCCATCATTTGTGGGATTCAATCTGAGAGTTCACCAGCAGTGACTGCACCTGGATGGGGTTCCACTGGTGTCTGACACATCCCTGCACGTGGTCCAGCTGCCTGGAACTGAACGAGGGATCACAGCCTCAGGAATTCCACCCCAGCGTTATTGGAGCAAGGTAATCACCATAGAGAGCACTTAAAAATCTGGTTATGCTGATGGGTTCTTGGAGCATGTGCTGATGTCTTAACCTGACCTTCACCCAGCTTCAGGTTCTGTAGGAAAAGTGGCCATACTGTCAGATAAGTGAATAGAATTTCAGAGCTATGAATTTAACTTTGTTCCCTGTAGTAGTTAATGGACTGTTGTATGTGACAACTTTGTTTTGTCACATCACACAGACTGTCCAGTGTGTATTTTTCACAGAATCCTAAAATGGCTTAGGTTGATGGGACCTTAAAGTTCATCTCATTCCACCCCCTGCCACCGGCAGGGACACCTTCCCCTATTCTCAGGTCGCTCCAAGCCCCGTCCAACCTGGCCTTGGACACTCCCAGGGATGGGGCAGCCACAGCTTCTCTGGGCAACCTGTGCCAGGGCCTCCCCACCCTCCCAGGGAAGGATTTCTCTCTTGATATCCCATCTAAACCTACTCTCTGTCAGCTTAAAAGCCATTAAATTTCTAATTAGCTGCATTTCTAATGCACCCAGAGGAAATGGAGGGGTAAAACTATGGTGAAGCACAAGGGAAGAGGATATTTGGCAACAAGGGGGAAAGGTTTTTGCAGAGAATTGTGCAGATTTTCTTGGGACAGATAAACACTGAGGCTTCTGGACACCTTCCCTCCCCATTTCCCTTTTGGTGCCCACGAGGAAAAACCCTGGTGCACCGACACCTTTAACCCACGGGGTTGAGCCTCAAACTGCTGCACCACAAAAGGGCCTTTAAGAGGGGCAAGAAACTTTACTCTGCATCCTCTGGGACTGGATTTCTTTGTGACCATCCCCTGTGGCTGGATCCTTCCGTGTGGAGCCCCCAGGACACGAGAGCAGGTCCCAAGGCACTAATATAATTTTTAATGCGCTGCCTCGCACACGCTGGAGGTGTCTGCAGGGATGGGGTGGTTGGGCTGGCCCCAGCCCCTGCCAGCTCTCACTAATGCTTCCTGTCCCTCCACAGGGCCTCCTGCCAGGGTTCCTCCCAGCCTGGGGATGCTGGCAGGGCAGCAGGAAAGCCATCTTGCCTTCACACTGTCAGCGTTTCCACCGCTGACTCCGGTGGCGTGGGAAGGAGGCAGCAGCTGGCTGAGGCCAAGGCCAAGCCCTGTGTAAGTGCCCTGTGTTTGAGTCATTTTCCAGGGTTTGAGATGTTGGGCATGAGGAGAAATAGGTCTGAAGCTCGTGGGAGCTGGTGGTGGAAAAAATGGTTGAGAACAAATGCTGTGGGCACAGGGCAGGCACAGAGCAGTAGAATAGAGAAATAAGATTTTCTCAGCCAAAGAATATGGCCAGAACTCTGATGTGCAGCCTGAGAGTGGAGTTACTAAGGGTCTGCATGTCCCTGCTGGCTCTTCCTTCCAGCAGAAGCCCTTCCTCTGTCACACACACATTCCCTGTGGCAGAAGATGCCAGATACTGTGCCTGGAGATACCTGGCTGAGGGTTAATTCCTGAGGCAGAGCTTTCCAGGGCTGGTCAGCCTCGGGAGCTGGTTGTGGAGAGCAGAGGAACCAGGCACGTTTCTGTTTGCAGTGGCTGTTAGGAAACAGAAATATCCTGGGAAATGGATCCCAGGGAATGCTTTGCTATGAAGTGTTGCTGAAGGTAATGGTGTAACAGTGCTGGGTGTAACCCAGATGATGAGGAGAAACAGAGTTCTGTGAGGAAATGTTTGTGCCAGAGGAGCTTCCAGGCACCTTGTGCACACAGTGAGGAAGCTGAGTTTTCCCTTCAGGCAGGTTATTGCCCATCTTTGATTTTCCTCTCAAGAGCCTGGCCAAGTCTGCCACGAGACAGAGCAGCAGTCTGGGTCTGTGCCTTTGAGCTGTGCTCTGTGTCTGCAGCCAGGAGTGAGGGGTGGAGGGCAGGTGTGTCTGGTGGGAGGAACGTGCCTCAGTCACACTGGGAACCTGTGGAACTGGAACGCTGGTACCAGAGAGCTCTTCCAGTCTAATGGTACAGCCAGGAAGGATTTTATTGCAGTGTGAGTTTCTTGGTGTGTGTGTGTGTGTGTGTCTTCCGTGTTCTTGGAAACTGCCACCGTCCTTCAACAGGGTTTTTTGAGTTTTAGTATTGCCTTGGCAATTGTGACTCTTAGTGTCTCATCTAGATGTGCTGCTTTTGTTTCTGCTTGGAAGCACCTTGGGCAAACTCAAATGTGGCCCTTGGGGAAGTGGTTTAGTTGTGGTGGGTTAATGGTTGGACTCAATGACCTTAGAGGACTTCTCCAACCTGAACAAGTCTACCATTCTAATTTTGTTTCATTTTATTTTTAGAAGTGCATTAGATTATTTCAACTAGGATTTATTTTTAAGTTATCTCTCAGAGTCTGGTATGTGTTTGCCTTTACACACCTGTGCAGTGTTTTCCCCTTGGAGAAGGTGTCAATTTGCACATGGATATATTTCTGTGGGATGAGCATCAGACTATATTATTGAGTGCAGTGGCTTGATAGGTTTTCAAAACTAAAAAAAAAAAAAAACCAAAACAGATTAAGTCCGTATTTTCGTGGGCAAAATGTGTGTAAGGGAAAAAGCCTTGGGCTTCCCAAAGTAACTACAAAGTAACAGCAGAAGGGGAATGACTTTGCCCAACTTGTTGCTTCCCCTTCCACTTCATTGAACAACAGTTTCTATCTGTTCCATTCATCCCACCCCTTTCAGTTTGGTTAGTTGAGAGGGAATGTGGCCATCAGTGGGAACAACCTGTTTGTCTAACTGGGATTACTCACTGATATTGGGAAGTGCTGGTAATTAACCTGGTAATTACTCCCAGATGAGATGTCACCAAGCTGCAGGTTTGGGCTTTGTAACACTGTGAGTGGAAGGTTCATGCTGAGAATACAGACAAATAGGTTCAGTAATTTTCAAAAATTAAACCATCATCCTTTCTGTCAAGGCTGGAGACCCTGCTTTTAACCATCAGCAGCAAAATGTCTGCACCTGCCCCGTTCTTTACCAAATTTGGGCTCTGTAAAAACAAGAAAATGACTGTTGATAACTGGGATAACTGGTTGGAGCCCACAATGCCCCTGCTATTCTGGTTCTAGTTTCTCCAGGCATTCATTCCTACCCAGTTATTTCCATGGGAATCAATGGCCCACCCCTCTTTGAGCTGTGGGGGTTAAGACAGACACAATCCTAAAATACGCGGCATGTTCTCGCTCACTCCCAGACACTGCAATCTTCTGTCCCTGCCAACTTGCTTGATGGATATTAATAGTTGAGTGAAGGGTGATTTTTTTAGGATGTTTCTTAATATCCTAGCCTTTGAATATAAATTATATATGTATTTATACACACATTTTTGCTGCATTCCCAAGGACTGGATATGAACCAGCACGGGTGACAAACATGGAAGTATATTCCTGTCAAGGTTCTTGTGGGCTTCCTGGTGACAGAACATTTCAAAGAGCCTTTCTGAGTGCCAGAGGAGCTTTTCCCAAGTTCTAGGGGTTTAGTCCATTCAGACTCCCACTGGAAATCAGGCGTCTGAGGATCTGTAGGGGGGTGACTCTGGGGGAACAGTCTTGGAAACCAACAGAGAACAAAATATCCAGAAGAGCCAGGCTGATAATTCTGACAGGCTGGAAATGAAGCAATATTCCAGAGATTATGCCAGGAAGTGGATATTAGTAACTTTGGCAAAGCATCTGAGTGTGGAGGGGCAGGAGCCAGATAAGGAGTTTGAGACAGGCACAGAGGAGAGGAACTCCAGACAGCAATTAAAGAGTCAGGAGTGAGTGCGGGGATGAAGAGCAGGGAAAAGGGAATGATAACTAAGGAGGTGAATGAGTCCAGTGGTTTGTTGATTCCTGAACAAAGAACATGGATACCACTAGTCCATAGCTGTACTGAAAGCGAGGGGTGAGGGACAGTGGACAGGAGGGAAGGAGCATGGACACGAGGAGGGTGAGGACACGCATGGATGGGAGCAGAGGGACCAGGATTAGCACAGGAAACGTGAAGCAGCAGTGTCTGCCTCTGACCTTGGCCGTGGGAGAGGGACATGGGGGAAAGAGGAAAGGCACCCTGGCTGTGGGATAGCGGTTTTCTCTGGAAAGACAGGCAAAATCCTGCCTAGGAAAGGAGGAAAAGGGAAAGTGCTGCAGAAGGGCAGCCGGGGTCGAGTTTCAGGGGTTGCGTTACACTGTCAAAGGGAGGCTGTTTATGTGGGAAGGTGGCAGGACTGGAGCGGGAGAGGATGACTGCAGTGGAGGAAGTCAAAGCCGGGATGGGGTTTCCACCAGGAATGACAGAGCAGCGGGAGGGAGAGCAGCACTAGAGGAAATGGATGCTGGGGGCGAGCCAACATTGTCTTTGCGACAGGAGCGGGTGTCAGAGGAGGAGGGGCGAGAAGGCTGGAGAGACCCAATAACCAAATAAATGTTCGGGAGAAGGGAAGGCGAGCCGGGAGCGGCTGGATAACACCCGCGGGAGGCTGTGGGAGCGCGGGCCGGCGGAGGGGCAAGACCTGGCGTGAGCGCAGGGCAGGCCCCGCAGCAGCAGCAGCACAGGTGAGGGTGCCCGGGGGATGCGGGGAGATGCGGCGGCCGGGCCGAGCCTCCAGCGCCGCAGGGTCCGCAGGGCAGGGATGCGGGGCCGGGCCGAGCCCTCCGCAGGGAAGGGTCCTTGGGGCGGGGGATGATGCGGGGCCGTGCCGAGCCCTCCGCAGGGCAGG
>NW_020884911.1:1232280-1263351 GCF_003945725.1 Corapipo altera
GCCCTGCCCCGCGGGCCCGGCCCGTCCCCGGGGGCCGCGGCCGCCGCCCCTGCCCCTCTCCCTGCCTCGCTCGCTCCCTCCGCCGGCCGGAGCCGCCCCCGCGCAGCCGCACGCCCGGCGCGGTGCGGAGCGGTGCGGTCCTGCTGCCCTGCGCTGCTGCCCCGGAACGCACGTAATGCCCGAGCGCTTCGGGAGCCGGGGCGGGGGGCGGCGCGGGGGGCGCGGGCGCTGACAGCGCGGCCCCCGCGGGGCTTTGTGTGCGGGAGCGCTGCGGGGCTGCGGGCGGGGGTGCGGGGCTGCGGTCCGAGCGCCGCCGCTTTCCCCCGCCTTTCCCCGCGGCCGGGGCTCCCGCAGCGAGCGGCGCGGTGCGTGGGGCGGTTCGGCCGCTCGGGGCTGGCTCCGCTCTTAGGTGGGTACAGGCCTGATTTAACAAAAAAAATATGGCAGACTTGTGCTAGAGACACAGACTGCAGCAGCGCTGAACGCCGCGCTCAGGGCACCGCGGCGGCGGGGTTAGTCAGGAGCTGATGTTTTTCCTCTCGGAGCGGTAATGCAAAAGCAGAGCGAGCGCTGAATTTGTGATGTTGGTGTCTTAATCGCGAGTAAAATTGTTTAAAGGTGAGTAGTGATCGGTATTTCTGGATCGTACTCAGCGTTGTCTGTAGGTATAAATGCTAAGTGTTTAAAACCGGGAGCAGGATTGCAGGGAGAGGGAATAAACTGTCAAGATCCGGAGCGTTCTGTACATCCTTCGACCTCTATTGACAGGATACGAGCATTATGAAACCTGCTCACTGAGCAGTTCGGGAGAAAGACTGGAATTCCCGCAGCCCGGCATCCGCTGACGGGCATCTCGGGAAACAATGCTCCCCGGAGCCGGGGCTGGGGAGGCAGGGCACGGAGGGGAATCTGTTCCGAGGGATATCAGCCGTGTGAAAATGTCAGGGGAGGCTGTGACTCCTCAGGCCACTGCAGGAGGAAGGACTTGCATATGCTCAGCAGGCTCTGGAGGGAGAGAGAGAGACAGGAGATGAAAATGCAGTGGGATCAAGGGCTGGGAAGGTGGGTGACGGCAGTGAGATGTGATTTCTAAAGAACTGATATTACCCTTCGGAATTGTGGTTTTTCTCTCTGTTTGTCAGTAATGCAGAAATGGCTGTAATGATGCCTCCATGACTTAGCAGTGGTTGGGGGGCTGTGGGGAGGGACTAGGGGCTGGCTGCATGTGTCACCACCAGTGCTGGATAAGCAAAAAAAAAAAAAAAGGGAATATTTTGTTACTTCATGCAGTAGCATAACCATGGAATTACCAAGGAGCTCAGGGTCTGGAACACCACCCGTTTGGGTTTGTCTGTAATGCAGGTTAAGTGCAGCAAATGACACTCACTAAAGCAGGATGCAGCATTTTGGGATAAAATAGCAGCTTGCAGCAGTTGTGTGGCAAAAAAGCGTCAGAGGTGCTGTTTCATCTCTGTGGTGGCACCGATCCTGCAGCTTCTGGGATTGCTTGCTGTGTGTTCCTGAGCCCTGCCTGCACCCAGGAGCGAGCAGAGAGGGGTGAGCCCCTCACGTTCCGTGTGTGTGAGCCCAGGACGCTGCCCCTGGGCAGCACAAACCGTTCCGTGGAAGATGTCTCCTTTTCCTTCATCACACGTAAAATGGAATCAGCTGAACCCCCTGTATGGGATGGGCCTGGAATGCTCGTGTGCATTACGTCACCTGACTAAGGATTTATTTTTCATGTGGGTCAGTTACAGCATTTCACATCTGTAGCTGGATTATTAAATTATTGTATTTCATTAGCAAGGAGTGCCTGGACATCTTCTGTGGAGCACGGAGGGGAAGCTCTGCTCATGCAGATGTTTAAGGCTCAGGCTGCAAAAGTTATTTAGCCCCTTAATCTCTATAGGCACCTAAATTCCTTAGTCATCTGATCTGGGCACAAGTGCACAACCAGGACAACAGTTTGTCATTGCCCGTTAGCCATGAGTCAGCTCCTAAATCCTGCCCAGGCCGGGGGCTGTGGCCACAGGCCTCCTGCTCCCCGTTTCCTGGGTCCAGGAAAACCTCTGGAAGTGGTGGAGCCCCAGGGGATGGATGGAGAGCCAGGGCAAGGAGCCCCCAGCACCCCTGGGGCCCTGGGGGGTTGTGTAGGGGAGCAGAGCCTGGGAAGTCCCCGTGAGACCAGGCCTGTGCTCGTGGTAGGAACTGTGTGGAGCCATAGGGGATTTTCTGGCACACCAGCTCACGCCATGGGCTGCTCCTGTTCCCAGCTGATGGAGCTGCCAGCACGTTGGACCCTTCCCTCTGGAAGCTCCTGGCAGCTTTCCCAAGTCAAACCAGCAGGAAGTCTGGCCTAGAGATATTAAATGTGAAAATCTGGTTGCCTCCTCTTGCTTTCTAGTGCCTTTCCACCTCGGAAATCACCTCTTGTTGGACCAAACACCAAACACCACTTGTCTGGTGGAGCAAGTGTTGGAGTCACATGGCACCGAGGGGGGTGTGAGCCCTGCTCTGCAGAGCCTGCTTTCCCCAGTGCTGAGTTGTTGGTTTGTTTTTTTTTTTCCCCCCACATCTGGTTTTCGTTTGTCAGACTTTTATTATTGCTCTTAAAATGATCTGTTGTGAATTTGTTTTTCTAATGAACACGAATACAACGTTGCAGCAGTTACAGCTGGACCTCTCCAGGCTTTGCCTTCCTTTAATGAAAAAAGGGTTTCAGAGAGATTACATGGTAAAAAAAAAAAAAAAGAGAGAGAAAGACACAGTAAAAATTCTTTTTATGCCCAGTAGACCTCAGCTTCTTCAACAGCTTGATCAGAGTGATACAGATCAAATCTACATAGACTTAAGCAGACAGGTTTTTTTCTATTTCATCCAACTTTATTTCATTTTCGTGTATTGTTAATCCCAGACATATTTTTTTACTGGCCATTCCTGATTAAAAAAGCCCAGTTTTGCATGGAAAAAGCTTTGATGTGTATTGTTAGGTGATGGTTGAGTTCATAACAGATTTTACGGCTGGGGGGTCGCGTCTGGAAGTGTTATTTCTGCTTGTAGTGAAATGTGTGTGATTAGCAAAAGATGTGCACCAATGTGTAATCTTTGTGCTCAGGGATTGTGAACATCTTCCTGTGGCCAAGGGCAGATTAAGGTTGAGGATTATATTGAGCTATTGTTTTTCAGCACCATTAACATTTTTCTCAGCCTCTTCTCTGTGAGGGTTTCTCTCGTGGAATGGTGAAAATCTCAGGATGTTCTTACTTTTTCATGTCTTTTCACTTTCCTGATGCTCTCTTAATAAATTGATTATTTAATATATATATTTTTTTTCTTGATATATTGCACAAACTCATATTTATTTCCAATCTGCATGTGTTTTATCACACCAGAAATCCCTTTGGTGTGTCACCACTGCCAGCAGAGAAACAAACGACACCATTGTGCAGTCACTTTTATTTCACCATGTGCTGAGTATTGGAACTTTAAAAAAGAAATGGTTTGATTTATTCAGCAGCCCCTCACCCCAAGAGGACAGTGGGAACAAAAGAGCCCCTCCATGTGAAGCCCTGGAGGCAGCAGGTGCTGCCCCACACCTGTTGGACACTGGGAATAGCCTGGCTGGTCATGCCCTTGGAACAGGAGAGGTGTGCCATTAACACCCCTTCCTGGGAGCTAAAAATACTCTGCCATGGAACTGCTCACAGGTAAATGTTCCACATTTAGCAGGTTTGCTGTTTGCTGGGATTCCAAGCAGGGGCTGTTCCCTTTTTGGGACAAGTAACCAGGCCTGAAGTTACACCTGCTGAGCAATTTGCCAGGGATGTGTGAAACACATGCAGGAATGATGTTCCTAGGTTTGGTCTCCTGGTTTTTGCTCACATATAGAGCTGTACAAAAAGGGAAACCACTTCTCCTCTGTTCATGGATGCTGTGTGGACCAGAGGAGCTGTGGGCTTGCCTTGGAAAAGAATGAGAAGCAAAGTGTTTGTATTTTATTTTTGAGACAGGAATAGAGACTGACTGAAAGCTCAGTTTGACTGGTGTGAGCACTGGGTTTGGTTTTGTTGATCATGGCTCAGTTCAGCTGTGGGGAGGTGAGATATCCCTGAAATGGGCAGTTGCTGCTCCCTGTGTGGTATGTGGGGTCTGGAAGACACAGAGTTGCAGACATGGAAAGATTTCTGGGGTGGAAGATGTAACCAGAGACAAGAGATGCAGAGCTGGAGCAAAGCAGCCCTGCTCTGCTGCCCAGGGAGGGACTGGCACTCGGGCTGATGGATTGGAAGGAGCCAACTTAATGACCAAAGGGAGTGAAGTCCCCCGTAGGAAGGGCTGGACTGGCTGTTGAGCTCCTTCCTGCCCTCAGTCCTCAGGGACTCAGACCTTTCCTTCTGGCTTTTGTGTTTTCACTTTGCCTTCAGGTTTGGTGAAGCAGCATCCCTTGAGGTAATGCCTGTGCTAAAACCCCAGGGGCAGGGCTGCAGTGGGGTGCCTGTGCTGGTCAGGAAGGATCACAGCCCACCCCAAAATCCGTGGAGTTCTATTTTCCCTTTACTCCCTTCCTTGGAGCCGTTATTCCCAGAGCTGGGTGGGAGGTGCTCCGAGGTGACGCAGAAGTTCCTCTCCAAGCCTGGCCTGGCTTTAAGGTTACACTGATTACCCAATTTATCCCAGGCACACATTTTTCCCAAGCCAGACCTACAGGCACCTTTGGGAAGTCTTTAATTTTCCCTGGGGGATTCAGCCCCTGTAGTGTCCCAAGAACGTGGTCAAGGTCTTCTAGGAGACATTGTGTGCACAGATCTGCATCTTTTGGTTCTGTAAGTTCCTGCCTTTTGTTCTGAATTAATCCTATTGCTCTGTGGGTTGATTTATTATAGAATGACATGGACTGTCTGCTTTTGACTGCTATATGATAAAAGGGAGCCTTGTGTTTGGAAGGGCAAGGAAGCTGTGGATGGATCTTGTTTCTCAGGGCGTGGGCAGGTCAGAGCCTGGGTACAGTGGGGTTGATCTGTGGGTAACTCAGAGCACACTCTGCTTTTGTGCACCAAATGCTCGTTTTTTCCACTCATAAAATCAATTTTGCTCAGTGCCTGAACACCACAAATGCTCCAGCTAATTATAGCAAGTAGCTCTTCTGGTTTTCTGGCTTAGAAGGGAGAAGGTGCTGCTTGCTGTATGTAAACTACTTTAATGTAGATAAATTTATTTGGGCACCCACAGGTTCTGGTTTGGGCATTCCAAGCACTGGGGTTTGTCTGTAGCTAAAGCAACGACGAGAGTTTCTTCCCAAGGGCTTTCACTGCCTTTTCTCTCAGTGAACAGAGATTTAGTGGGAATGTTTTGGGGTGATCTGTAGCAGTCCCTGCAGGGGGGGTGGGTAGCTCGTGGCTCCAGGGTGCCAGTGGCACACACATTGATTGCACCCACTGGAATGCAGCATGGAGCTTGGAGAAAACAAGTTTTGCCCCTCACCAGCAAATCCCTGGCTCTGTGCTTTTGGAAGGGGGCTTTGGGCCTACATCTGCCTTGTGCAAGTCAGTGGGTGCTGGTTATAAGGAGGATCATCCAGCAGAACAGCCTTTGTTAGAGCCCGGATCACGCAGGGGGCTGGCGAGGAGGGTCAGGAGAGTTCTCCATAAGTTACCAGGAATTCCTTGTCCTGTGGGATCCATATGTGGCAGAGAAAACCTGGTTAGTTTAACACTTGCTTGATTTTTTTGTAACTTAAAATATCGTGACCTTTTTCTGAGCATGATGCTATGAATAATTCTCTTTAATTTCACGATAGTAAGAAGTG
The DNA here is from genome assembly GCF_003945725.1 of Corapipo altera. Classification (NCBI taxonomy): domain Eukaryota; kingdom Metazoa; phylum Chordata; class Aves; order Passeriformes; family Pipridae; genus Corapipo; species Corapipo altera. Next base: position 1,238,087 of record NW_020884911.1, read on the forward strand.
AACGGATTAATTGCTACCTTTTTATTTTTAACCTTTTTTTTGGAGTAACATATTCCTACAGTAATTTTAAATGCTTTTAGGGAGCCAGATCCTAAGCCTGGAAGAAATCTGGTTGACTTTGGTGGAACTGCTCTGGTTATCACCAGCTGAAAAATCTGCCTCTCAGTCTCTAAGTTTTGATAAAACAAACACTGGAGCCCGTTGTGTTTTATTCTGTTGGTGTTTTTGGCATCACAGAAGCTTTTCCTGATTGTTTTCCTCATTTGAAGGCTGATTGTACTGGGTGACCTCTTGCTACTGAAGGGTGGGTCAGTTTATGTGGGAAAGTGTTAGTCAGTGTGTCTGGGAGATAAGTGGGACTGCATCCCGACGAGCCGTGTGCGTTAAATCCTGGAATGTGCTGGGGCTGTGCCAGGAGATCGGGAGCAGGACTATGCGACAAGCGCGAATGCAGTCACACTCTCCCAAAATAGCCCCGTGGATAACAGGAGATCTGCAAAGTTATCACTTACCTCATTTTCGCACAAATTCTTTCCTAAAAATGGATTATTGACTGAGGGCTTGGGGTTTGGTTTTTTTTTTTGGTCACGTATTCCACTGGCGTTTGGAGAACGTTTAGGGCGCTCCCGAGGCTTCGGCTGAGGGCAGGACGGGGCTGCAGCTGAGGGGAGGGAAAAGCTGGGGGAAAACCACACAACCCCACAGTCCCAGCACAGGAAAAGCCATTTCATATCATCATCACCTGAATGAGAAACAAGGTGGGTTTTATCTCAGTGTAGGTCAGTAGGAGCCTCTTCAAATTCATCTTGGGCTGCCTGGGAGCACCAAGGCAGAGATGAATCAGTTGAGCGGCCTCAGACGTGCCTGGACTGGCTGTGGGTGACAGGATTTTGGCACCAGCCCCCGGATCCAAGCAGCCAGTGTTTGGATATTCAAATGAGCAGTGGTTTACCACTGCAGACTGTACATGGGTTTGTTTGAGGGTAAAAATAAGCCAGTTTGATTTTCGGCCCCGCGTCAGATGTGTCAGGGGAGGAATGTGATGGCACAGCTTTACTCCTTGGCATGAGCCATTTAAACTTGAAAGCTGGGACGCCTCAATTAGTTCCTCACAGAAAGAGGATGAGTTGGCTTCTAAATGGGCTGGTGAGAGCAAAGTGTGGGGGCGGCCAGGGAGCCAGGTTGGGACACCCTGAGTCAGCAGGTGCTTGTGCTGAGCCCCGGTGTGAGCCTGCCCAGGGAAGCAGGGCTGGAAATAACCATTCCCTGGATGTTTGCACTGCTGCAGGGACCTGCACAGGGAGCTCGGCAGAAGGGAAAATACAAGTGGGAGCGTTAGGGAATCATGAGATTGGGAACAGAAAGTCGTGACCTTTCAGTGCCTGCAGATTTGTGCGCCCTGGAAAAGGCAAACAGATTGTTTCATTTGTGGAAAAACACCCGTCAGCTCCTGGGCTGGGGTCAGCCCTGCAGCACCACAAGGTGTAACTGTCCCAAGGATTCCTGTGCCAGCAGTGACATCCCAGCCCCAGGAATTAGGTGCACACAGTGCTTGGGGAAGAGCAGTGTCACCTCTCCTGTGCCGCCATCCCTGGGCTTCTCCACGGGGAGGAGACTTATCCAGGCTCTGCATTCTCCTGGTTTACAATGCCTTGGGAAAGGAAGGCTGTGGCAGGGCCCAGGGGGAAGTGGGGTGCGGTGGCTGTGCCCCAGGTTTGTTTGGGAAGAGGCTGTGGCTCCCTGGCTGTGCCCCCCAGGGGGATTCCCTGACCCCGGGTGCCCCTCTAATCCAGCTTTGCAGCTTCCCAGCGCCCGGGTGTGCAAAGGAGCTTTAGTGCTGCTCAGGAGCTGCTCCAGGGACTGGGGCTGCACCAGACTCAGGTAAAAGGTAAATAGAGGCAAAGGGAAAAAATGCAATCCAATGGAGTTTCACCCAGCTTTGTGTTCCCCAGCCTTGCACACTTTCGGGTTTTGTGCTGGGAGGCAGAAAATTCTCCAGAAATGGCAGTTTACGTAAGAGATGTGAATAATGGCTAATAATAAGTTAAACTGCCCTGAAGAGCTGAGAGAGGGGGGAAGCAGGTTATTTTTGGAGGTCTATTCTCATTGTGTCCTAGACAAACAAGAGTTAGATGGCTTTGAGTTAAACATGTGCCACAAAGAAGTAAAGATATTTTCCCCAGGAGAGTATTGAAGTCACCATGGTGCTGTGATAATCTGCACTATCTGCTAGATTAGGAATTAAACTCACAACTGCTTCTTCACTGTCTAGTAAGAAAGAAAGGCCCTTTTATGCTCATTCTCATTGCAGTAGTGTGATTCTTCTTGCTCTGTGATGCTTGAGAGTGAAGGATCTGCACCCCCTGGTTGTTACACAGCTAGATCCCAGCATGGGAAGTTGTGCCATTTGCCCCATCACAGCCTGGGGATCAGGGTTTCAGATGATCTTCATGCAGAAATATTCGCCAGACCACATCTGAGATAATTTTGTATCACTCAGTTACATTCCTGAACCACGTTAGAGATGTAAAGGTTGTAAAAAAACGTACCAGGAGACCGAAATGTCTGTCACCAGGAGTCAGGGCTGGCGATCCCTCCCTGTGGGCAGGTGTGGGTGACAGGGAGCACACAGCTCTTATCTGGCTGTGTCTTTAGTCTGAGTAATCCTAATCAGGCGGTAAATCCCGAGCGAGATTATGGTGCAGGAGGGTGTGGGACAAAGATCAGCTACCCAAGGGCCTGGAGGTGCCTGGTGGGATGTTTCCTGAGGGGCTGAGGTGAACCACGAGCTTCCTGGGACCTTCCAGCGAGCGAGTGGTGCGGCAGCACCGCGAGGGCTGGGCTGTGTGTGCCGCAGCAGGGCTGACAGGTGAGGAGCACATGGACATTCCGGGGCCAGGCGGAGCTCAGGGATGTTTCCACAGCTGCTGCTGAGCAGCAGAAAGTGCCATGAATCATTGGGGCTGCAGTGGCACAGCTCGCTGCGGAGTTCAGAGCGTCCCAAAGTTCCCCACATTCCCGGCGCGGGGCGAGGAACCTCCACGTCACCTCGGGGGCAGCTTTCCCAGCAGCACAGCCCCGCTATTCCAGGGGGCCTGGAACAGTAGGACAGCTGTTTGCATTTTTGACTTCTGGTTGTCGTGAGCTGTGGCAGGATGCCAAGGAGCCAGGCAAGAGCCTTGGGCCTGCGGGGAATTTTCAGCCGACTCATGAGATCGGCGCCCACAGCAAAAGTTAAATGTGTCTGTGTATTTTGGGATAAATCCATCTGCTTTATGATATTTAGTATCTCGACCATAATGTCTAAGAGCAAGCAGGGAGGGCATGCAGAGATATAAAACAAGGGACAAAAATATCCTTGGGTGCATTTTTAATGCTCCGGTTTGCGGCTCGATCGAAATGGTGCAGTTTGGTGGCGATGAGTGTTGGGAAATGGTCGCTGTGGAGGCAGCAGGATTGCTTTGTCAGAGGGGGATGGATTTCTAAATTGCATCCCAAGCGTGTTATTAGAGGATTAAAGGGATGGGCCGTTCACCTTGGCTAACTGTCCTGAAACTGTGCTTAATAACACATATAAATATTATGCAAATACCGCTGTAACAACAAACCACACTTTGAATTTGCTTTGTGCCTCGCAAATGACAAAGTCACTTGTTCCATTGTTGGGAACGATAATCTTCTTTTCCCCAAACAAAGAGTGCTTCAGTTGCCAGTGTAGTGATAAATATTTAATTTTGAAATATACCTGAAACTTCCTTTTCTCTGATTTGCCTCAGTAGAGAGTAACAGTCTGGAATGTTACTCCTTCATTGATTAAGTTAAAATTTAAGAGGAGTTCCCATTTTTGTTGTCATCAGGAGCAATAAATTCTTATTCCTGATAAAAATCTGTCCGTTCTGGTCGTGACCAACATAACCTGCTGCCTGGAAAAGGCAGGGTTGTCTCTGCAGAGAGGAAACAGCCCCAGTTTGCACCAGGAATATATAGGTTGGATATTCAGGAAAATGTCTTCCCCAAAAGGGCCGCCCAGCCCGGCCACAGCTGCCCAAGGAATGGTGGAATCATCCAGAGAGGGTTTTAAGCCCTGTAGATGTGGCACTTGGGGACATGGTTTAGTGGTGACCTTGGCAGTGCTGAGTTAATGGTTGGGCTTGGTGTTCTTGGGGGTGTTTTCCAGCCTAAATAGTTCTGTGATTCCATGGTTTTAGCACTTCCACATCTGCTGGCTTTCAGGCAGAAATGCCAGGGGAAAAAACACAGTATTTATTGACTTCAGTTCTCGTGGCAGAATGCAGTTGGTGAGGGAATTCTTCAGAGTGGCTCAGAAATCAGAGCCTGGGTGGCTGCTGGGTTCTGCTTCTGGGTGCTCGTGTTGTTTGTGCCGATATGTTGCACCTGAGGGGTCTGTCCCCAAGAATCACTTGGAAAACCCTTTGCTGCTCCCCTGAGAAGTCAGTGAGCTGCCTCTGAGATGGGATGTGACCTGCCAGAGGGAACAACCTGTTCCCTGGGGTGGTGGTTTGGGAATCAGGGCATTATGGTGAGTTTGGGAGGCTCCAAACTAACTGCAGCCTGTTTTCTTCTTAATACTGATAATTATCCTGTTGTGAAGTGATTGTGTTACCAGCTGGTTCCTGCTCCTCCAGCAGTGGAATGACCAAGTCAGCCTTGCCTGGGGTTTGGGTTTCTCCTCCGGGGACTGACGAGCCAATTCCCAGAAAAGGTGTCGTGTTTGGGGAAGTGAGGTGCCCTTCGTGTTTGGTGACTGGCACTTGGCACATTTTGCTGTTGATTAATTGCTCCAGGACCCAGCTCTCTTCACTTGAGGAATGATCCTGGGTCTGTTGGAGTGGAGTCATTTCCCTCTGGCTGTTCCTGATGTTGGCAGGTTTTAGCCGTGGAAGCCTCTGGGGACTCTCTGTGAGGTGGGATGGAATGGATCCGAGTGGTGTTTGCATTGTGTTTGGCAGTGCGTTGTTTAAAAGTTGTGCTTTGTGGGGGGAAATCCAGACAAACCAAACTTTGTGGGCTTCCTGAGTCCCTGGTTTTAGAGGGAAGGCCACGGGCTGTCTTGTGGTGTCAACACAAGGGAGAGGAGGCTTTGTAATTTGAGAGTCCACCCAAACAGAAACCCAGCGAAGACCAGAAGAAATGCAGCTGAGGGGGGTTTTGTGCAAACCTATAGTTAATTTTAGCTGGTAGTTTGGGATGTAGGGGGTTTGTTATTGACTTTGAATTTCAAGGACTGTTAGGGGATGGGGAAGAAAGGAGCTTCTGTCCCAGTCAGTCCTGGTGCAGTGTGTGCCACCCTGCCAGCCCTGGGGTGAGCTGGGACACCAGGCTGGTGCTGAGGAGCTTTCCCAACTAGGAACTCTGTGCTTGTGCTGCACAGTGGTGTCTGTGATGAGTCTCCCCAGCTCTGTTTCCATGCAGAATCCTGGAGGCACTGGAAGCACAAGCCTCCTGCACAGAACTGGCTGTCAGAGTGTCTTCTTTGGTTGCCTCTGCCTGTGTTACAGTGCTGCGATTGTAAATCATCCACAGAGCCACTGCATTGCTAAAAATAGGCCACCCCTTCTACAAATGCTATTACAATTCTGATATTCAAATGCTAAACCCTCTCTGCAGCGTTAAAAATAGCTGTGAATAGATGGAGAAATTCTCTCCTTGGCCTCAGCTGAGGAGTTAAACATGCAGAGTGTCCAAGGTTTGATCCCGAGCCTGGGGCTGTGTGGGAGTTGGGGCTTCACCCCTGTCCCTTCACCCCTCATCCATTGTTGTTGTTGTTGAACACGGAGGACGAGTGGGTGGGAGAGAGAAAGGAGCAGGAAGTGGATCAAAGGAAAGCGAGGGGGCAGCTAAAATGAAACGAGGGAAATAACAGAGCAGAAGGAAAATAAAAATGCCAGATTTAAAGCAGAAAAGTGCATTTCCCGTGGCCGAGGCTGCCTCCCAGCCCCGATCCTGGCAGGACAGGGCCAGGGACTGGGCTGTGTGAGGCAGACCTGCCTCCTCGGGAGGCTGTGGGTTCAACCCACAACCACGGAATATTGCAGCAAGCCACTAATTGCCTTTGGGAGGCCACTTACAAGGGTGGGAGAGATCCCAGGGATTGAGCTCAGTGGGAAGATCAAGGGCTTGGCAAGTTGGGGTGTGTGCTCCCAGTGCTGACACCCACAGCCTACACGCTCCAGGAATGCACAAATGAAAGGCAGGTGTTTATTCCCCCCCCTCCACACCATGTTCTTGTGCATTAACTGAAGTAAAATTTAATAATAAAATACCATTTCAGCAAAATAACTTCCTTCAGTTTGCCATCAACAAAAGAGTTATTGGAAAAGAGAATTTCCTGTGGGGTGAAGTAAAGGACAAGCAAACAGGAATGACCATTGTAGATTTAATGGGGGGAAAAAATGGACTTGTCATGTGGCCTGAATGTCATCTTAATGATATTATGAGGCAAGGAAGGAGCCAAACAATGCCCACCTTTTATCATGGAAATGAAGGCCAGAAAGGCTTTCAGCAAACACTGTTTAGCCAAAAATAAGGGCAAAGGAAAATCTAATTTGGCCATATAATCCTGTTGGTCCAGGTGAGCGATGGGAGGACTGTTCTCGCTGCCTTTGAAGTTCCAAGTGAAAAGAGATCCTTTTTTCCATTCTGGAGGAAGGAGATCAGCACTAACATTTATCAGCTTAACTTGGGTTCAGCCAGTTCTTTCCAGCTGGAAACCTCTCTGATGGTCAGAGTCCCCCTGGGAGAGAACCCTGGGGCAGGATATTTCCCTGTGCAGGGCAGATCCCACAAGGCACAGCCAGAATGAGTTTGGGCGCTGACACTGTGATATGTGGCCTAAGGGGCTTGTCCTGGATTTATCCCAGGAGGAATGCTGTTGTGGCTGGGGTGCTGTGCTGCCAGGCTGAGGTGGGGAGGGAAGGGCACTGTAAATCTCCCTGTCGTCCGTCTGTCTGGGATCGCGGGATCGTGGCACTCCGGCCCTCCAGCGCTCCCCCTCCGTGCCCCAGCAGCTGGCTCTGGAGCTCTGCCCACCTTCAGGAGGTGCTCCAAGGAAGGGAGGGCCCGTCTGCGTTCTCCCACCTCTCCTGGCACCGTCCTGCTCTGCACTCGACTGGCTCTGGAACCACATAAACCCAAAGGGCCGTGGATTCCAACCATGGGTGAAGCACCAGGAGAAGCCCTGCTATGGAGAGGGGAGGGGATGGCTGCTCACACACCACCCCGGGGTTCAGTCCTGCTCTGCAGTGGCCTCTGGGTGCTGTTCCATCAGCCAGTGGTGTTTCTCTGCCCAGATCAGCTGCTGATGTAAAGAGAGCCGGGATTACTGAGCACATCTGTTCACCTCGGATTAGGTCCCTCAGGTGAGATTTGTACCTGCTTTCCTGCTAAAGGTGGCTGCCTCAGCTCAGGTCTGTGCAGACACAGATTCATTCATTCCTTACCCTTCCCTCAGTAATCAGGGCAGGATTGAATGGCTGGTGTCTGGAAGGTGACAGTGATGTGGTGAGATGTGCCCCTGGGTGTGCTGGGCAGGCCCTCAGTGCCCCCCCAGTGCCTTTACCTGAGCCCAATTAACCACTTTGCATAAAGGGTCTGACGCAGCTGCAGCACCTCGTTAGTGCCTGGTGAGCACTTAAGTGCATTATTTTAATTCAGTGACATCCTGGAGGGATTAAATTCTGGACACTGGCATTGTTTCCTGGGCAGAGCACACTCGCAGGCTGTGAGCACAGGGCCTGCCTCTGTTCCTTTTTCTCCTCCTCTGTGTGGCATTGGAAAAATTGTGGATAAAGAAGATGGGTGAGCAGTGCCAGCTCTGGACAGTCCAGGTGTGTAGGTTGTGCGCTTCCCTGACAGTGTGGTGGCACTTCCCAGTGGTGTCAGTGATCCTGGTGTCTCCTGCCAGCTGTACCAGCTTCCCCTTTCTGTGTGGCATCCCCATATCCTTTGTCTCATTCAGTTTTCTTCAGCTGCTTTCCTTTTGAAATGTTGTTTGGAGAGCTGTGTGGGGCCACATGGTCCCTACAAGCCAGTACATCTCCTGACTCTGCCAGCCCGTGCCCAAGTGGCTGCAGCCATGGCTTGGATTTTCTGTTGGAGGATAGGAAAGTAAAAGTGTCTGAAATAGCTTAAGGGGCCTTGGCTTCAGTGCTCATTTTTCACTGACAGAAGCCAGACCAGCTTTGTAAAGGTGAGCAAAACCCAAAGTTATGTGAGGAGGAATGCCGAGACTTTGGCTGGAAGGGAACGAGGAGTTGTCCAGACTTATGGCTGGCTGTTCTCAGGAGGGGTAGATTGCTGATCCCTCATCCTCAACTTGCTCATAAACCATCCTCGATTAGTTCAGTGGCAGGTTCAAGTGGGAGGAAGGAGAGGGAGCTGTGCTGGTCTGGATGAAAGAGGATCTGCCCAAGGAGCAGATGAGCCCAACTGCAGTTCCTTGCAGAGCTTCCAACGTGCCCCTGGTGGTGCTGCTTCAGGACCTCCTTCTTCCCAACCTTTGCATGGGCACCTGAAGGCAAATTTGTCCCTGTCTTCCTTTGTCAATCAGAGTAAAGCAGCGAGGGCTGAGGTAGGAAGTGGAGTTCCCAGGACACAGCTGGGAGAGCCTTCTATCCATACTGGGAATCAGGATGGCCTGGGGCAGCGAGCAGGGGTCTGCCACAGCAGACAGGGCTCATGTGTGCTCAGGTGGTTTGGGGGAAAAGCCCTAAAGAGGGACAAAAAAGACCAAAAAAAGCCCTAGCAGCATTCCCAGGGCTAGAGAATTCCTGCACAGCCCTGTGACCACCTGCTGCTCTCAGGGCTCCTCCCAGGATGTTTTGTGGTGTGTCCACTTTCCTGTTTAACTTGCAATGAATTAAATGGTCTGATGGGTGTGATTTTTTTCTGGTTGAAATCTCTGTGGGTGTTCCCTGGACTTGCAGAGAGGGTGACAACCCCCCTCTGGTCCTGTGAGCCTTCCTAAAGCCTGGGCAGGGTGCAGGGTCCCAAAATCCCTGTGTTAGAGACAGAGCTGCTGTAAGGTGACTGTTTGGGGTAAGGGAAGGAGGGAGGTGACAGCTTTACCTCGGGCTTGGAGCACTGGAGACCCAGTGCATTTGGATGGGAGATTGTTGGTGTCCAACAGCTGAGAAAATGAAGCTTCCAGCATCGTGCAGGTAAGGAAGACACTCTGGATTGGAATCTCGGTGCTGTGTTGTCTCAAATGAGGTGTGTAGAGATTGTTATTTTGGGGGTAAAACATTAGTTTTGGTGTTTTCTGCCGGTTCTGTTGCTAAAGAGAATGGTGATGAGGCTGAATGTGAACCCCCCAGTAGACATGATTAATGGTTAATTAACGTGCAGGAGCTGTGCAGTCACCCTGTCCTGCACAGACCCTGTACTCTGCACTCATTTCAGAGCATGTGAGGGACACTCAATACCCAGCAATCCTGCCCCCTGTCACCAGGAATAAATGGGGCATGGAGCTCTCCTAGCACTCAGTGTCCAAAATCAGCAGGGGAAGGTCTAACACTAGAGATGTAAACTGGAACTGTGAGTGTCCATTTCTCCAGACCCACAGTCTGTCCCCTTGCTGGTTTATTTACCTCTCTGAACACCCAGCTCTCCCCTTGCACGGTTGGTGCCTGTTCTATTTTGGCTGATAACCTGTGTGTGGTTGGGTTGCTCCTGCCTGACACCTGGATAGGGGAGCCCAGCCCCTCCCCTTGTGCTGGCTGGCTGGGAGAGGAGCTCCTGGATCCCTGCTTGGCCTGGGAAGGAGCTGAGAGTCGGGAATCGTTTCCATCCCTAAATGCCAGCCCTGGTGTCCCTCAGAGGGAAGGCAGGGCCTGGCAGCCCTTGGGTTGTACGGAATGTCTGAGGCTCTCCACGATTTCCCGTTCTCCAGATTCCCCTCCTGCCTGTAACCCACCCCCAGCACTGCTTTGTCCTGGATTTGGCCAGCCTGGAGAGGTGCCTTGCTGTGCTGCAGCTCTCAAGGCAACAAATCCACTCAGGTGTCACTGTGCCCAAAGGCCTCAGAATTATGATACTGGATGAGGCTCTGATGGTCACAGTGGGTGCCAGAACTGCTGATCCTGAGATACAAGCAGCCTCAGGGAAAATGGCCTGTTTTAAATCAGTGTTCAGTGTTGCTGTTCCTGCCCTGTGTGTGGGCTTCTGGTGTGAACTCAGGCTTGGACAGTCCCCAGGTCTGAGTTTCACCCCCTCTGTGTTCCCTGCAATAACATCTCTTGATGTTGTGCTTCACCAGGGGGAATCTGAGAGCAGCCACTGGTGAAGGGAGCAGAGGAACACAGAGGGCTGGGCGCCTGCCTTGGGAAGCTGGAGGCTTTCAGCAGCCTCCAGCAATTCAGAGGTTTTACTTTTAAATCAGGGTTTCTGTTCATCTCTCAGTTAATTTCCCAAAATTCACAGGTTGCCCAAAGCTTCTGGAACAGGGTAGCACTTGTATTTGTGCTGCTTATATCCATTTTACATCAAAATACATCACCACAGGCTCCAAAAAGTGTGCAGCAGAACTGAGCTGCAGAACAGCCCCTGTGCTGGTGCACAGGACCTGTGGTAATTTTGACTGGTATGAAGTTCTAATAGGCATTAAATCTTTGCCAAATATCCAGCATAACTGCTGTGTATCTGCAATTAATAAGTAATTCAGCCATGCCAAAGTCAAGCAAGCACAAATCCCCTTTATGCTGTACCATCTGTCTAATCTATCTGTGTCAAATATGGCTTGTTTGGGTCTGCCCTTCTGCAGCCTGTGCTGGGCAGATGTAAATTCAAATTTCTGCTCACCAAAATAGTTTTTTTCTGGATGTTTGTAGCTCAGGTAACCAGCTTGGGTTTGGTGCTGGTTTTCATAATGTATTGGGTAAACAAGAACATGGTGGTCAGCACAAATATGTTTTTGTCATGGTTAGCCAGGGGTTTTTACAGCTCCAGCCCCTTCCCTGCAGTTCCTGGGCACAGCATTCCCGTGGAATAGCTGGAGAAAGGCTTGTCCTTCAGGCACTTGCAGGGTGACAAACACCACAGTGGATGCTGTAGATCCATCCATCGCCAGCTCCCACGGCTTGGGAAGGAGCAGGAGTTTGCTCTCTGGAGCTGTTGCTGGAGCAGCACACACACAGCCTGCACTGCTCATCGCCCTCCCAGGAGAACCACACTGCAGAGCTTTTCTTTGGAAAAAGGAGCCACATCCAATCTGAAAATGGTGTGGTTTTACTTATTCAGTGGCATTACCACGCTCTGCTGCTCATCCAGCACCTTCCCTCTGCCTCGCTCAGTTGTTTTTTGTCTCCAGCCTTCACTTGCATGTGCTTTATACAGAGACTCCTGGTCTCCAGGCAGCCTGGAGAGCAGGGAGAGCCAACTCCAGCACTGAGGAATTAAAATGGCTGAGTCGCCGTGTGGTGAGACAGTGTTAAGATGGAGCCAACCAAGCAGATCCTTCCAGAAACAAGAGGGGTCACTTTTGCTGTCCCTGCTGAAGTGATGAGGCTCCTTCCTGCGTGTTGTTGACACTGATGCCATCACTAATAGAGGTGTTTTATGTAGAATTCCACCTCCGGTGCTTCTCTCCAGCCGCAGTAAATCCCAAGTGGTGCCCGAGTAGAAACCAACAGGAAGAGAAAGGACAAAGCCCTGCTCCCAGCTCAGCTTTAACCTCTTGCTGTCCCCAGCACGTGGCTTTTCGTGGAGAGTATAATAATTGAAAAGCTGGCATGGTGTAATCCCGAGGTTTATATCAAAGCCTCTTACGGGTGCATCACGCATTTCCAAACACTCCCATTAATGTATTCTCTTGGAGAAACTCACTGATCCAGGCGCTTCCTGGCTTTACCATTCCAAATAAGGATGCCTTAATTACTGCTGACCTGATTTGAATAGGGGCTGGGCTGATTTCATTTAAAATATTGATTGCATTGGATTGGTTATGCTTTTGCTTTATTCCTGGAACAGCCACCGTCCTCTCTTAAATCTGTGTGTTGGGATCCAGCCTTATCCCTGTTCCCATCACAAAGGGACTCAGTGCTGGCCTGACCTTGCCAGTTAAAGCTCTCCTTGTGCTTTTCCTTGTCATTCCTCTGTTTTTGTGGTGGTAGCCAGCCCTGGCGTGTGGGTGGAAGCCACGGAGAGGATGGTGGTCAGGCCTCCAGGACACATCTGGTCCACCTCAGGCTGCGGTGCCAGCACCACTTGTGAGGTCTGGGGGAGCTGCACTTTCCCTGAGGAGCTGTTCCACTGCACTTCTGGTGATGGGGGGAGCTGGGCTTTCTCCAGATCCACAGGAGCTCCGGGGGTGAGATCAAAGCACAGCTGGTCGGGGAGCGGGGAGAGCATCCGACCACAAATAATTGTTCCAGCTTGAAACGCTGAGTGACAGTGAATGGCATTTGAAACAAGTGCTGGGGTGGGGCTGCTCAAATCTGTTCCTGGTCAGGCTTAGAGAACTGGTCCCACTGCATTTAAACTGTCCATCCTTCAAAAGAAAGGACTTCCCTGGTTGAGTGTTTCTTTGTTTTTTCTCTCTGCTCTCATTTGGCAGCGCTTTGAAAGCCTTAAGGTTTTGGTTTTGCCTTGAAAGTGAAAACAACGCTCAGGATTTCCCCCAGGAAACGAGGCTTTTAGAGCCTGCAAAGCCAGCAAAGAGCTGTCTCCTCTAGAGGTTCCTCCTCACCCAAGATGGCTGTGGAGGGATGTGTGGGAGAAGGGAAAAGCAGGAGGACCTGGAGAGCTGCCAGGCATTTAAAAGGGTTGAGTAGTAAACAGTCATTAGGTGGAAAATGATCAGGATTAGCGCTTTCTAAATGGCCCCAGGGCTGTGATGTTTTTTTGGGGCGGTTGTTTGTTGGGTTTTTTTTGTTAGTGTAAACCTGCAGGTGTAAATGTGAAATCTGTGAGGATCTGAGCTTTTCAAAAGCAAAAGCTAAATAAGGTTCTACCATTTGTCTGCGAGCGTTCCCTCATGGCTGTATCACCCTGTTGTACTTATTCTTCCTTTATAGCTTTTTAATTCTTATTAGATTGAAGAATCATTGCAGGTACATGAAGTAAGATAATACTGACATAAGGATGTCTCTTCCTCCCTGCGTAGGAATTGCTTCATCTATTTCCATAACCCAAGACAACTCCAGACCTCAGTCTTCTGAAATTCAGGGACAAGGTGGAGGTTTTCCATAGGAAGCCCTGAATGCAGGGATGTGACCCCAGAAACTACAGTGGAGCTGGATGCAATGGGCTACAGAGGCTGTGCTGCAGCTTTGCTGTCCTTGGAGGCACTTGGTCAGATTCAAATCTGATGATAAAATCAAAACAAACCCCAACCCCATGAATTGAATTGGATTCTACTTTCCTGCCTCAGGGTGGAATTTAGAGCAGATTTGGGTGGCCTGTGCAAATTCCAAGAGAGATACAGTATCCTTTCTGAGCCACTTTTTATACACCTGGAAGAACCACAACCCAAAAGGACTGAAGGTTTCAGGCCATCACTCCATCCACTGGGAACAGCAGGAAACAGCTCAGTGACTGCTCAGGGGATGGAGTCAGTGTGTAGTGGAAGTGTTTCTTCCCTAAAAGCACAATTGTGACTGACAAAGTGCATTTCAGAGCTGTAGGGAAAAACTTAATCTCCGTAGACTTATATCCAACCAAATTTACCAGATTGACTCTTTTCCAGCTGGGAACTGGGTGTCACAATCTGCGACGAGGTCCCGACCTTCAGGTGACCTGTGTTGTGTCAGCCACGGGCTGGGAAGGATGAAATCATTTTTCAGGAAGGACTGACCAGCAGCTGTGGGAAAAAGGTGGAGGGAAGTGCCAGGTTTCCTGGCCAAGTCGAGGTGTGCTTGGGCACAGAGGGGAGGGAGCCTGGGTGCCACAGCAGGAGCATCACTGTGTTGCTTTGCAGAAATACCACCTTTTTTTTTTTTTGGTGGTTTATCCTCTTCTGTAAATGCTTGGAAAAACAACCAAGTGGAATGTGCCTCCTTTCTCTGTTTCGTGCTGGTGGAAAGAAATCACTCGTGACGTGACGAGATTGGAAATGGCAAAACCATCACAGGTCAGTTATGAAAAATGCCAGTGACTTCCCTGTGTTTGTTCTTTCCTGGTGGTTGCTGTCGGCCTCAGAACTTTGCACCTTCCAAATATTTTGTAGAATCGATTTAACAAACCAAACTGGCTGGGACTGGGTTACTTTTGCAGGCAGCTTAACCTGACCCTTGGGCCTCGGTGAGATTGGGGCTCTGTGTACCAGAAGCAGCAGTCCCCAAAACTGTGGAGCAGATGCTGCTTGCCAGATAATAGGAAAAAAAAAAAAGGCTAAAATCATTAGGTATTCGGAATACTGAGAGGTTTAATCATGGATTCTAACTGCTGGGGATTTGGCATGATGTGTCAGGTTTAGTTTTTGGGCCACGAAGTAAGAAAGAAATAGTCTGATTGCATTTGAAAGTTGCCAGATAATGAAAGCAACTGCCAAGATCTTATTTAAATATGAAATGAATATCGAGTGGCATTTATGGAACTCAGAAGGGAGATCGTTACTGAGAGGAGACAAGTGGAGATCAGAAGTTATTGCTTTCTGAAGGAGGAATTCTAGAATATTCTTCCAGGATAGCACACATAGTTATCTTATTAAAAACTCCAAAGGCAAACAGGTGATAGAAACAATCTGTAAGATCCTGTCCACTGGGGAGAGCTCCATAAATCTTCAACATCTGTACCCAATTATTGAGCTTCTCCAGGTTTTTTTTTTCCCCCCGTAGTGCACATTTCTCACTATGAACTAATAGTACATAATAATAAAATCTTGGGTGTCTGCCAGCACAAACAGGGCTTTGGCTGACTTTTCCAGTGTTTGTGGAAGTAGAAAAGCAATGCAGCTGTTGGGTTGGGCCTGTGCCAGCTCAGGATCCATTTCCCAGACCAAAAAAAACCTGCAATCAGAAAGAAATAATCATCAGATATTTTCCACGTCGTTGCTCCGTGCAGGTTTTTCTGCGCTGTCGTGACTGTGGGGTTTGTCGGCGGGTTCGGGGATCTGCGGGTTTGCTCCTGGTTCTTCCCCCGTGTTTCATGAGATGGGGCTGAGACCTCGGTGTGGAAATACTTGGTGCTGTTTCCCCGTGAGCCCAATGCAAAGAGCCGTGAAGGGTTTGGGCCAGTTTGCTGTTATTTTGTTCCCGTTCCCGTTTCCCTTCCCGGGGTGTGTGGGGCGGGCGGCGCCGCTCCCTGCACACCAAACCCTGCTCACGTGGGGCCAGGAGCTGCTCAGAGGCAAGTGCCAATAGCAATAGTGGGATATTTGGAAGGAGACAATGTCATTGGTGTGTTTATTTGCCTGTTTTGCTTGGAGAATCCAGAGCTGTGAATAAGGAGCAGGACCTCGTGCCCCGGACTGCTCTCGGGGAGCCGGCGTGTGTGGCCCTGGGGAGCAGAGGAGCCCTTTTCCCGGCCCTGCCTCCTGGAAAATGCCTTTGGCTGGTTGTGCAGCCGAGTTCCAGGCTTGAGGGGTCAGCTGGGCAGGGCTGGTCGGGGTTTTTGTGGTGGCTGTCCTTGGCTAGGGGAGCTGGACTCGCTGGGAGAAGCGTCTTGGGGGTGGCGTGCAGGACAACACTCCAGGTATTAGCAAACTGACATGGAAAACCTGGAAAGAGTCATGGCTGTATCATATATAAAATGATAAATATCTCCATCTCACATGAGGCACCACATAAAGATGTGCACTAAAATATTTATAACAAAAAAAAAATTATCAACCACAGTTGAAACATCAAAGAACCAAAATACTGACCTGAGTTATTTTAAACGTAGCTTTTCTGGGCTTTTCCTTCCCTTCTTCTCATCCTATTTCCCAGGGCTTTAAATTCTGGCCTGGGATGCATCTCAAACTGTTTGGTCACAAACGTCCTGAATAACAAATTGACTTAATTTAGATGGCATTAAGGCTCTTTAACCCATCTCCAGGGCAGGGGTGCACTGAGGGCCTGCGGGCGTGCATTTCAATGAAGGCAGTTATGATATATATTTCTCTTCCTTGCCTGACTATTTTATCTATGCATCAGATGAAAGCTGAAGGGGAAAGGTTTCTGTTAGTCTTGTGGGGAGTTGGCCAAAAAAAAAATGTGAAGAATGTAGAAAGGAATTAACAGCTGGTGTCCATTTAAAACTTCCATGTGGGCAAATGCAGGGGATCCTCTCGGTTTTACCTGTTGTCTTCCCCCGGTCAGTGCCCACTAACCCACCAGAGGTTTAGTTCAGAATGAGGAGGCCAGTTTGGATGTGGTGCTCTGGGTTCCCCTGCCAAGAAACTAATGAGTGGATGATGTGTTTTGTTTCCCCTGGGGAGGATGAGACACATTTCCTCCTCTTTGGGAGCCAGCGGCTCAAGCTGTGCTTGGTTACTCCAACCAGAAATCTTGT
Organism: Corapipo altera; assembly: GCF_003945725.1. Classification (NCBI taxonomy): domain Eukaryota; kingdom Metazoa; phylum Chordata; class Aves; order Passeriformes; family Pipridae; genus Corapipo; species Corapipo altera. Next base: position 1,254,536 of record NW_020884911.1, read on the forward strand.
TGGCCCTGTAGAATCGTGCCCTGCACTGTCTGACTTTGTGATTGACTTGTGTGACTGCTGACATTTCCCTCCTTTCCCGGGGAAGGATCCTTCTCCAAGCAGCTTTGGCCATGGTTTTGGTTTAGCACAGTCAGGGACGTGCATGTGCAGTGCTGCTGCAGTTTGTGTGAATTGGCAGAACCATTTTTAACACCTCTGGTTTCAAGTGGGTATTTAGTATCAAACTGCTCTGTTTCTCAGTTCACTTTCCAACCAGTTCTTAATCCAGAGGAATACCAGTATTCCCTGACCAACAGTTAAGCACTGCCTTCACATCATCCCACCAAAAAGTTGTCCTGTTGCAAGTTATTCTGGGTTTATTTTCATTAAAGAGAGAGCAGTTAAAATCCACATGGTACCTTTGACATGCTCCAGTGCTGTGCTAAGTTTGGCCACGGAGAGGCAAAGCTTTGCGTGATCCTGGCTGTCATTTGGGTTCCAATATCCCAGGGAAGTGCTTGTTCTGGAGTGGTCTCCTCTGGGACCACCACACTGTCCAAATCAGGGTTCTCTGCTAGGCCAGTTCTTTGTCCAGACCTCCGGGGCTGACGAAGCCTCTCTGGCTCAAGCAGAGCTCGCTCGGGGGGGAGGTCTGGGAATCTCTGGTTCCTGGAGCAGAACCTGTGTGAGAGCAGGTGGGTATCTGGGCACTGCCGGGGGGTGACTGTCCCGTGTCTCATTAGTGACAGTCCCGGGCTGTTGGACTTGGGGCTGCTCCTTCGGCGTTGGTGCTGGAGCTCCGTGTGCCGCAGCAACCAGCTGTTGCTCCAGCTCTGTACCTGCTGTTCCCTCTTGAAGCGTGTCAGCAAACCCTTCCCCGCCCCCGGCATCTGGGGTTTGTTGCTTGTTTGTTTGCTAATTCAAAACCTGCCGACTGCGGAGCAGGTTCTTTCATCCAGGCTGGCCCTTTAAATTGCTTCCATGCCTGCCTGGCTGTGAAATATCGCTAATAAACAGAGTCCAGAACAAAAGCCTCCGCAACAAAACATCCTTTTCTCCCTGGGCGTCTCCCTGGGTGCGGTTTCCCACCGCTGCTCTGCAGTTTGGGGGCAGAGCCAGAACAGCTCAGTCTCATTCTTCCTCCCTGGAAGTTGTCATCGATCAGGCAGCCTCCCCCGAGCGGCAGCTCCGAGAAGGGAGGAGGCTCCTGTACGCAGCCTGTCCCGAATTTCTCCTCCTTGGCTGAGCGATGGAGCCTTTCCCTGCCCTTACATAAAAACCTCCGGCGCGGAGGAGGTTTGTCGAGGTGTAAATCAGCGTAGCTTGACATTCCTCCCTGTTTTTGTGCCCTCTCCCTCAGGGACGCGCCAGGACTGGGAGTGTGCTGAGCCTCCCACGGCCGCCTCTCGTTCCGGCGGTGCCTGAGCTCGGCACTGCGGCAGGAGCCGGGTGGGCGGCAGCTCCTCCCGCCGGGAAGGGAACGGGAGCCTGGGCAGAGCTCCCGCTCACTCCCACTCAGCCACAGGTTGGGCGGCTGTTGGTCAGGCTGGGACCTTGAGGAAGGGTGGGGTTTGGAAGGGCAGAGGGGGAATGGAAGGGCAGTGGGGACGGCAGCTGGCTGAGCGCTCAGCCTGCGTGCTTGGCAGCCTCTTCCCGTAAGGAGGTCAGAGCGATCGCATCTCCTCCGGAGACGGGAATGTGCTCCTGAGGGGAGCGTGGCAGTGCCTGCAGGCAGCCCTTGTGCTCGCACACAGCGAGGGCAGGGCTGGGGGTGCTCTCGTTGTGAATGTAGCTCGGGGTCGTTTCTGTGTGGGCCCGAGAAGTGGGGCAGAACCCTCCAGTTCTGGCTTTGTGGCTGAAGCAGCCCCGTGGCACAGCCCTCTGGTGCCTCTCCCTGCCCAGAAATTTGGCTGTGGCTCTCTTCACTTGAATGAACAAAACAGATATAACCCCATATCAGTAGCTCGTGTTGTCACACAGAGGCAATCGCAGCATTTCCAGGTGACTCCCAGGTGGTACCTTTTCCCTGAGGAATGTTGTGTTGTGGGTTGCTGACTGTCAAGGCCCTTGGGCTGGTGTTGTCTCCACGATGCCCCTCAGCCAGGTCCCACCTGGCACTGCCAGTTTGCTGCAGCACTGTCCAAATAAACAGTGATGTCACCGAGGGCACTCGGGGTGTCTGGCACTGCCTGCCAAGGTTGGGTTGTGGCTGGAGCTGAGACATGAAGCTCTTCCTGCACAGGCAGCAGTGCCTTCATCCAGAGGGGAGCCAACTGTCTGACAGACCCGAGGGGTGGCTCTGCTTCCAGCCCTTCCCACCCACACAGCAGGTTCCCAAGGCTCTGCTTCTCCTAAGCTGGGTCAGAGTAGAGAACAGAACAGGGGAAACTCCTTTCCAAGGGTACCTGGTTTTTACTGGGACTCTGCACTGTGTGAGCACTTGAAAAATACTAAAATAGACTTTTTGTTTTTTTCCACTGTGGAAAAAGGTAAATACCACTGTAGACAGTTGCCCTGTATTTTCACATTCTTCTGGTGAAGGTCAACCCACAGATAGCCTCTGGAACACGGTGATACTACATATTGTCCTTTAAATGCTCTGTGACTGGGGAAGGATTTTTTTTTTTTTTTGGTAGTTTCTTTGGAAGCCTGTTGATAACCAGTGAAGTACATCAGCAATTCCAGGGTCAAAATTTTCTCTCTAAGTGTTTACTAGCGGCCTGCTGACAGTGGTGTTCCTCAGAAAAAGGACTGGCATGCCAGCTGCTGGGTGCAGATGACGCCACGGGTCGGTGCATGGGCACACAGGAGTTGTCCTGTAAAGCCCTCACAGCATTCAGGATGCTATTCCAGTCCCCCTAGAACACAGGCCCTGGGTTTGCTGCTCGTTTGTCACTTTTCAAAGTGACCCATTCCTTTTTGGATGGCCGAGCACCAGGACAAGGCTGCAAAGCCTGAAGGGCAGATTTGGCAAATTTAAAACTCATTGACTGACACTTGAATTTTCCTCTGTGGGAGCACCTTCCCCAGGCCTAGGCTTTGGAAAAGGCACTTTCTGGATGGGTTACCCTATTCAGAAATGCAGCTATTCCTGAAAATGAGTGGGAGATCTAATAACTGGGATGTAGAATGGAGGTGGGGAGAGAAACTGCAGAGCTGAGCTGGTGCCCCAGGTGTTCTCCAGCCAAGCCACTTGCATGGCAGGACACTCCCAGATATCCTAATAGTTCCAGAAGCTGTCTTTCACCGACACAGGAAACACTGTGAAGGTGGTGAAAGCGTTTTTTAAAAGCGATTGACCAAGAGCTGCAGATTGAAATCTGTGGCAATTCCTTTGTTGACTCAGAAGCAGAAAACAGGATGGCGGGTTCAGAGAACACCCAGCTGATGTTCCAGCAGATGTTTTGGGTGCTGAGTTGCATCTCCTTTGGCCACACTGGACACAAAAGTGGTTTGTGAGTTGAATCCGTGTTTTAATCTGTGGGTCTCACCTGAGCAGCCATGGGTTACCTGGGGTAGGTACTGGAGTTGAACTGTACTCGTACAAAACTCGCCTTGCCCAGCAGTGATCCTTGAAGGAAAGCCATAAACACACAGGAAAGAGGTTGAGTACTCTGTGTTTTTCCTAAAAACTAACCAAAGATGTTGTATTCTTTGAGCTGGGCCCGGCACTGGCAGCGTGGGGGGTTTTATTCCCACAACCCTCACGGGTGTGCTGTGTAACACAGGCTCTGCTGGATCCCAGCAGCCCTTCCCTGTCGGCAGGGATGGAGGAATGAGCTGAGGGCTGAGCACAGAGCCCTCCCCTCAGCAGCTTGGCACAATGTGTTTTACATTCTTCAAGTGATGAGGGGAAAGAAAGGGCAGTCCCAGGAGGGATCTGGGGCTTGCTTACTCCATCCTGAAGTGTTACGTGTGGTAAGTTCAGTTCTGCCTCATCCTTGTGCTCCTCTTTATTAACTTCTTTCCAAAACCTGCCACTTTCTACCTAAAACATCTCAGATTTTTTCTGGTTTAGACTTTTCATGGTTTGTATAGTTGGTGGAGGAGCATGGGCTTCTCTAGAGGATGGTTGAGGCAATATCCATTCTGGGATGAAATCTATCTGAAGCTTCCTCCTGCCCCCTCTGTGTTTAGGAGGCTCTCCAAAGGATGTTGGCACATCTTGGGTTGCATCCTCAGCTGGGTGGAGCTGCCTCAGGTTACAGAGGACAAATTAGGGTGCTATATATATATCAATTAAATTATTGTAAAGTCTTCAGAAGAAGCTGGAATCCAGATTTGCCAGGTAATGGATGGGAAACTGGGCAAAACTTTGTCCCTCTGAATGCAGAGAGAATCAGATCAGGTTTTGATGGTCTGTGCTGGAACTGAAAGGTTTGAAGTAGAGATTCACGTTCACTAAATAACCCATTTTGAGTCTCTCTGAGCTCCTCTGTGCCCTTGGCTGTGTTGGACTCCTGCTCTGTGCACGTGGTGCTGGGTGTGCACCAGTTCCCCGCTGGCAGCACTGGGGTCTCCAGTGGGGCTGTTGCTGTTCACAGGGAGCAGCACAAACACTTCCTGAAGTTGTTTCAGTGCTCATTTAATATGTACCCATGTCCCAGCAGGAGTCTGATATCCCAGGGACCTCAGAAGGAAAATGAGAGCCTGCAAACCACTCTTAACTCCCTGGTCACTGGTTTCAAGTGATGGGTTATCTGAGCTGTGGGAAGCAGAGCTCACTCGTGAAGGACGGGCTGCATGATTTTAATGACCTTTGCAGGCTTTTCCAGCCTGGATTGGGAATAAAGAGGCTTCAGTCTTGTCTTGTTTGTGCATTCCTGGAGTGCCCTACACGCTGATTGTGGCATTTGAGTCCCTGGTAGCACAGCCTGTCCCCCCCCCTTGGCTGTGACCTTTCAGGGAGCTTTGGGCTCTGGGCCTCCACATCCCGGAGCCTGGACAGCCAGAGGAGTCGGCACCACAAAGTACAATTGGCTTGGGAAGCAGAGACAAAACCATGGAGCACTCTGGGGCTGGAAAATGCAGAAACAATGTGGTTCTGTTTGCTGAAGGAAAGATGGGACTGGGAGCCAGACCCTGCATGCGAGAGAGGGAATATTGGAGGTCAAGGGAGTCACAGCCTTGCTGAGTTACTGCCTTCATTATTTTGGGATTGGTTTAGCAGCTGAAACAACAAGCCAGGATGTGAGTGAGTTATCCCCACTGCCCTGTCAGGACAGGGAAGCTCCTGTCTCTGGAAATTCTGTGCTGCAGTTCAGCAACACAAAGTCTGAGCAGGGGCAGAGGCTGGAAACCACCTCCTTGGGCTGCTGGTTATGAAGTGGCTGGAACTGGGATGTGCATTTTCCAGTCTTTCTAAGCTTTATGCTCAGGAGTTCAATTTTTCTGTCCAAGGGTTCTGCAGAGCTCTGGGTTTCTAACTAGTATTTTGTGAATACTCAAGGATTTGCCTTGTGGGGGTGTTTGTGTATTTTCATTTTGCATCCATGCTCAAGCCTCTCCCAAGTTGTCCCTGTTGACCTGTGCCTGGGCCACTTTCCTCTCTGTGGAAGCTTAAGGTGAGAATCTCACCCTCATGGGGTGACAAAATGTGGCTGGAGGCTGGGAGTTCAGAAGAACTTTTATTCCCCAGCTTAAATATCAGTTTAAAATGACATTTCAAAAATTGTTAAATGTCTGTTCTGCTGCTGTTGGGAGGGAACTCAGAATAAATGCAAAGTTTGGTTATATTTTAACTAGATTTTCCTTTTTTAAATAATAATCACTGCTCTAAAGTGAATTTGTTGCACTGATGAGATGGTCTGAGCCACCAGTAGGAGAGAAGTACAGACTGGGAGGGAAAGAATCCTGCAAAAAGGGTTGATGGAATGGATTTCTCTGCTCGTCCAGCCTTGGTTTCAGAGGGATACCAGACAGGAGAGAGTGTGTAATTTTGGTTTGTTTGAGGTGCATCTCTGATCTGTAGGGTCTCTGTCACAGTGGCTGTGCTGATGCTTGTCACCAGGAGATGACAAGGTGATGTGACCTGGAGATGGAGGTGTCCGTGTCCCCTCTTCAGCCCTGTCACACGTGCAGTGGGAATGCAAGATAAACTGTGTATTTATCTTTAATGCCAGAAAGAAACCCTGTGATGGGTTGGGTTGTGTGTCTCTTTACATAAGCAATGGGACCATTTGGGGATTGCTGTTCAAAATATATCTCCTTCAATCATAACCCCACGAAAACCTCTTGACAATCCTTGGTAAGAGCAACATGAATCTTAACTACAGCTTAGCGTGTTTCTTGGAAGAATAGTAACTCTTGAAAAAACAGTGTTTACTTTAAAGATAAATGTAACTATTAGGAAGTAATTCCAGATGTGTGGTTATGGCAGAACTTCAGGGATTACAGTCTCAGCCTGTTTAGTGAATGACATGATTGCATTTAAAAGTAGCCAATGAATTTTTTTTAAATGAATTCATTCTTCAGATGGGCTGAATAAAACTGTTTATTTTCTATTATCTGAGGAAAAAACAGAGCAGAATCTGGTGTATTTATGTAAATAAATACAAAAGGTCTGACCCCTGGATACGGCCTTTGAAAGCTGTCTGAGAAAATGCTCTTCCTGGTAGCTGGTTTTTCTTTTTTCTTCCAGCCATTTCTTCTTTTTGAAGATAATGCCAACCCCCCACCCTCCAATTATGCAATAGGTTTTAAAGAATGCTTTGAAATGAAACGGTTTGATCTCTTTTGTCTCGTGAGGTCGTGTGGTATTGTATCCATGGCAGAAGGCAAGTGTTGTATTTTGTCAGTGAAGAAGTTTGGGGCCGTACAGACCTTTCTTTGCCCGTCCTGAAGGGCCTGTGCTGTGGGTTCAGGGCCTGGAGCAGCTCCATGCTGTTTATTAGTACACCCCTGTGCCTCCTTATCCCTGGAATTGCTGCTAATATCTCCGAGCCCAGGTGCAGCCAGCACTGGCAGGTGAGTTTAGGAGCATCTGGACTAGCTGAGAAACCCCAGTGCCTGTTTTCTCTGGTTTTGAGCCCTGTATAACATCCTAGAGCCTGTCTGATTTGGGAATGGTAATGAAATTGGGACTGCCATTTCTAAAGTGCATTGATCCTGTTGTGCTTGTGTTTACCAAACCTTAGTGTGGCTCTTCTTGGAGGATGCTGCCCGGGATGTTGACAGCTGGAATTTGTGTTACCTTTGGCTCTCCACAGAAAACATTGTTCCTTTATTAGCTGAGTGTTCCAGCTTAAAGCCAGGCCAGGATGTTTAAGTGACAAAGGTTTCCCTCTGTCCCTGTGCTCTGTGTTCCCTGTGTTCTCTGTGGGGTTGGTGGGTGCTTTGTGCAGAGCCCTGCACGTGTCAGGTTAAAATAAACCTGTAAATGTGTGTGTGTGACGTGTATGTGTGTGTTGTACACACACAGCGTTTCCAGCATGTGTCCTTCAACTGCAGGGCTGATTCCACGGGTGACAATTACATTCAAGGTCATTAATAGTGGACTCAGCTGCTTTAAGAGCTCCGGAAAAATTCCCGATCATTTTCCCCCCGTTACTCTCTGGGCAGTTGCTGGCGTTTCTCGAGTCATGTGGGGACATCCTTAATGAAGAACCAAGATGTGCTGTTGTGGCCCAGCCCAGCTGCAGGACCTCCACTCCTGCAGGCAGAGCCTGGAGGTTTCTGCTGGAGCTCGTGTTTGTCTTCCCTCCCTGTTGCCGGAGGCTCCAGCGGGTTGTGCTGGATCAGAGCTGCAGCAGGAGTCAAGGAAAACTCTTTTCCAGCACAGGCTGGAGGTGATGGCTGCACGTTGTGGAGCTGGGTCTGTTTTGGGATCAGGATTCTGTTGTGTTGCCCTTCCCTCGCCACGGAAGGTGCTGATTTTTATCCCTGCTCTCCCTCTCCGCTGTCCCCGTGCTGTGGAGCCGCACCCAAGGAAAGGGAGCTTGATGTCAGGGAAAGAGGCGCTGCTTTCATTGGAATCAGAACAAGGATGCAAGTTTTCCAGCCCTATAGGTGTGGGATAACAGGCCATTTCATGCTCAATTTAGCTTTATCTGGGATAGATTTTGTTTGTGTGATGCTCAGGGAGGCTGAGAGAAGTGATAAAGCATGAGTTGGAGCTGAATTTATTCTGGATCCAGTTATGTTTATGTCTAAACAGCACAGATACATAAACAAATGAAACCCCACGGCTCATTCCATCTATATTAAATTACATGTGACTGCATCCCGATTTTGGGGTCACTGCTTTTATTTTGACAGCTGGAGCTGCAGCTTTTCCATCTTCTCTTTCTTGGGCACTGGTGAATAGAGGAAAAAAAGGAAACCGATGCTGTCGACCAATCTGTTCCCCCTTGTTGTTTATACCCTGGTTGCTCTATGGATTTAATTGGAATTAACCCTGATTCCTGCCCGTGTCCAGGGATCACTGGGAGGTTGTTGCCTAGGCCTGATGCTCGCTGAGGATCAGCTGGTGAGTGCCGTGCGGAGTCGCGCCGAGCGGCATTTAATCCTTTCCCCCCCCCCCCCGCCTTTGCCGCATCCTTTTGTTTGTCCGTCGCGGCCTCTCCGTGGGGAAGGACCGGAGCCCGTTTCCCTCGCGTTCTTCCCGCAGCTCCCGGGGCTGCGGCGGCTCCTTCCCGCCCTCAGCGCGCTGCGACCGCGGCCACCGCTCGGCAACGGCCCCTTATGTAACTGCGGCCCGGCTGCGCACGGCAGTGGGGAGACACACCCGGCCGGGGCTGCTGTCCCGGGGCCGGCCGGGGCTTTAACGCCGCCGATGAGTGACGGTAACGCGCTGTTTGTCGCCCGCGGGATGATTCATGTCGCGACATGTCGGGAGG
>NW_020884911.1:1263361-1352217 GCF_003945725.1 Corapipo altera
CCCCGAGGGCGGTTGTGGCCGCAGGCAGCCCCCGCTCCCCCGGCCGTGCCCTCGCGGCAGCCGTGAGGGGAGCGCGCGGCCCCTGTGAGGGGGCTGTGCCCCTGTGAGGGGGCTCGGCCTTGCCCGCATGTTTAACTGCATTTCTAGTAGCTGTTACGTTTTACAGAGGTGCGCTGTGTGTTCCCTGTGCTCCTCAGGGCCGGCCCCGGGGGTCTCTCCGAGCGCTGGCTGATGCCCAGCGCTGTTCCCGCAGCGCTCACCCCCCTGTACGACCTCCCTGCTCCTCCCCCAGAGGTGTCTGCCCCGCTTATAGCTAGTGCTGATAAATGCATGCAAATTCCTGCTAGAAAGCAGAATAAATATGGCAACAGCACCCGACTGCCTGAAAGAGGAGAACCTCACCCCAAGAGCTGCGTTGGTGGGTGGCATGGTGTTGTTGGAGAGAGTTCAAAGCAATGCATTAATTAGTTGGTTTTATCTGGATTAGTTCATAAATAAATTGTCAGGACCAGTCACAAAGTCAGCATTTGCATGTAGAGATGGAAATATTTCTTCAGGTCCATGTCAAAAGGCTTCTGCTGGTCAAATGCTTACGTGGCCTTTTAAGAATCTGCTTTTTTTTTTTTTTCTGTCAGTATTTACACCATTTTGTAAAGGTATTGAGGTTATCTTTGCACTTGAGTCTTTTCTTAGCTGAGTTACTCACAGGTCCATATGTTTTAGTCAACACTCACAGATCTATAAAGCTGTTGGGCTGCTTTTGAAAATAACAATTGTGAAAGTGTCTTACTGCACCGTTCCATACATGTCCCACTTTGTGGTGCTGAACATGACAGTTCTGGATATGTGTATGCAGCGAAGCTGCTGGCTTTTGTGAAGTACTTAATTTTTAAAGAATATCTGTTCATTCGTTTGTCCTCTGAAGGACTTGTTGGTATCTCACCTGTTCTTGAGCTTGTGCTTCAGGTCGCTGTTTTTTGAAACCAGAACTCTTGAGCTTAAACTTCGATTCTCTTCCAGTGTATGTATATCGTCTAAATTATTATTATTATGTCTTTCACAGAGGTTTTTAAGAGGAATCTGATGGTGAGGAGAGGTTAAGAAGGCTCAGGATGACGACGACGGTAGCGACAGACTACGACAACATTGAGATCCAGCAGCAGTACAGCGACGTCAACAACCGCTGGGATGTGGACGACTGGGACAACGAGAACAGTTCTGCTCGGCTCTTCGAGCGCTCCCGCATCAAGGCCCTGGCTGGTAAGCACCAACCACAGCAGGGATGTTCCATCCCAGGCTGTCCTTTTACTTACCAGCTTGTACTGACTCCCTGTCTCACCTCATCAGTCTCATCAGTTTGTGTATTCAAGTGGTTTTTGATCAGGTTTCTGTGATTGGTAATGACAGTTGGCTTCCAGATTTGGGAAAACAAAAACAAAAATAAGCAGAGGGATAACAAAGCTCTGCTTCAAAATATTTTCCTTTGGAGGTGTGCAAAACATCTCACTTGCCCTGGGAATGAGGAATGTGGTAGGTGGAGACAGTTGTCACATAGTGATGAATGCTGGAACTATACACTTTTTCTGAAATACTTGCTGTCTCCTGCTGAATTCCACTCTCATCAGCAGAGAAATGAAATTGGATTGGCTCCTTTTGTGTTTAAAACATTGGATTATTGCGCATTAAAGGCTGTACATTAACCAACTTTGTTTATGCAGCAAAGAGATGATGTCATGTCCTCTCAGCTCTGAGGCACTGCCCTGCAGAGCAATTTTTATGCATTCTGTAAATGATTTCCTGACTTTTACAGTAGCATGCCCACATTTTTGACCTCTGAACAAAATGCTTTGGCAGTGTGGGACAAGCAGAGAAAACAGCTCAAAATATGCTGAGCGTTCTGCTGGTGAAATCTGAGCTCCAAGGGCAGTTTTAAACCCAACACCTCCTGAGGTGTCGGAGCAGGTTTATTAAATCAGCTGCACCGAGCCACAGGTATCAGCTGCTCCATTTGTGATTCTGATGAGGCTGGCTCTGGAGTGCAGGGTGCCCTTTCTCCTCTCAGTTCCAGCTCTGGGGGTGTGTTAGATGCAGAACACCTTTACATGTCAGACAGGGCAGGATCAGGTTTGGAGCTGAGCAGCAAGGGAGTGAAGGAGTTCATGCAGGTGGGCAGAGAGCAGATCATATAACTCTTCCTGAGGATGAATAGTAATGGTATCGACTTAATGGAACTGCTCACAGAGAGGGTGTGTGTTAAATTTTGCTATCTTTAATTACAGCACTTCTCAGCACAGGGTGGGTTTGGAATGACAGGGAAAATGCCTGACCTGGACAGGGCTGTGCTGAGCAGGGTCACAAACAGTTTGCTGTGGGGGCAGATTGGTGGTGGACAAAAAGAACCTCAACTTGGGTTGTTTTATTTTAGTGGTTTACTCTTGTTTGAGGAAGAAACTGTGTTTTACTCCTGCCACCTCAGTGGTTGTAGGTTATATTCTGCTCCTTGGGTGGGAAATGCTTTTGAGTGCAAAGCTCAGGAGCCACGTTTGGGTCCCAGGTCTCGCCTTACTGCAGTTGGTTGTTCCACTTACTTTTGTAGCAAGCAGAGCTCCCCACCTGAGTAATGAATAATAAACATGAAACTCTTATTTCAGGGAGAAGTAATGTAAGGAAAGTACTTGAATTATTTAGACAGCCTAAAACAAATACCAATGTCAAAGCAAATAATTTTGCTGAAGATTCTATTCAGAGGCATATTTAAACATTTTCCCACAGTATGGTGTATTTATTTTTCTTCTGAATAAGCATTACTCATAGTTATTTTAATTTGATACATTTTCATACCTGTAATTCTCTCCTGTAAGTGCTGAGAATGCTGTGTGCTGCCAAAGCTTGGCTTAGCATGCTGCACTGCTGCAGCACTGCTTGAAAGCCTAATCATGGTGCAGAGAGAGAGGTTTGTATTGCAAATCCAGGGGTCTGGCTAAAGGCTGAGCCGTGGTGCTCCTGGCACTGTCGGATGTGGATTTTCAGATATGCTGCCTGGTGGGTCACCTTTCCTTGCCTCTCCCCAGAAAGGCACTTGCAGGTTTTTAGCAGCTGCAGCCCAGAGCTGTGCTGGCAATAACCTCTGTCATTGTCCTCTGTCAGTCAAGACAGGCTCTTTCTGGAAAGGTGTGCTGTAGTTCAGCTGATTGTCATGGGATCAGGCCCAGGAATGGCTGTGGGAATGCCCGTGGCTGGTGATGCACACAGTCATGCTGGGGGCTGTCAGGAGGTTCCTCTGGGCTCTACAACCCCTGCCTTTCACTGCCTGTGGCACCATCACTTTCCTCTGGCTGAATTTCACTGCTCTCTGAAGCAGAAGGAGTTGTGTTCCACCTTCAGAGTCTGGATTGACTGAATAACAGTCCAGTTTGACTTAGATGGGCACTGGTTCTTTGTGGGCATGAGCACCTTCCCACATCTCCAAGTGCTGCTCCACCTTCTGGCAGCAGCACTTCTCTCTCCAGACACCCTGGATGAGTTGTCTCTAAGGACTGCCCGTGGCTGTCCCCCTCTTGCAGTATGTCAGTGACAAGATAAATCAAAAGACTGTCAGTGTTTTGCAGTTCACAAAGTGCTCGTGCATCATTGTCCCCCTGTCCCGATATGAAATGTTTCAAATGGGCAGGCACTGGTTCTTTATTTTCCATCTCCTAGTTGGAGCTGTTGCATTCCAAAGTAGAACAGCTGTGGGCATGTTACACTGCCTGACTAATGGCTGTGTACTCACTCCCCCTGTGCAGGCATCATCTGTCCATGTTCTTCTGCAAGCTGAGAAGTGCCTCTTCAGCAAAGCTTCCATCTTGTGCTCATTCTAGTTTACTGTAATTTAAGTGAAACTTATTTCCTTTAAGGTCAAATGAGGTTGAGAGTGAGCAGGCCAGAAGTGAGGTCTGTAGCTGGAGTCTACAAAGAATGATGGTGGCCCCGTGTTCCATCAGGGTGCTGAAATATTTAAACAGCAAAGCAGGAGATGGTGGCCAGCATAATCTGTGATGGGAACAATGTCCTGGAGAAAAGCTCAGGTAAAGCATAGACAAACACTGTTGTCAGCACAGCAGCTGGGAACTGATGTTATTGGAACGGTCTGTGTACTGTGAAAACCAGAATGCAAAGGGATGTTGGGCTTAAAACCAGCAAATCATCCAGGAACTCAACTTTCAATCAGAATCTAGATCTGAAGGGATATGCAACCAGATTGGTTGCCACTCATGTTGAACTAACTCGCTCTGCAACTGATATGAGAAGAAAGGTAACTGATCCCTTCTTTGCCAAGTAAGGTATCCCACTGTAGGAAATCATCTTTCACCTGTCCTTGCTCTCTGTGGTGCTTTGGAAGGTCTTGCTGGAAGACCAGGTAATTCTACCTGCTCTGTAGGAGCCAAAAAGATATCACATTTGTCCAAGATTCTTCATTCACAAATCCTCCAGGGTTGGATTTCGTCTGTCGAGGACCATTAGCTAACAAGATTTGTTGGGCAGCTCCTTGGGGCATCGAGCTCTTTCAAAGGCCTTCAGAAACAGTCCAGTTGTTCAGCAGCATTTTCCACCCTCAGCCTGGGACTGTGACATTCGGGGGTACTTGTGCTTGCCACCTCAGGTGCTGTTTTCAGGCAGTATGAGAATTGTCACCTCCAAAACTTTGTGTCTTCAGTTGGCTAATTCAATATTAAAAACACTTGGCTAAAGTTACTCGCTTTTCTGCTCATTACTGTTTTGCCCTTTTATCCTCTGGGTTCACCCTCGTGACCAGAGGGTCTGTGACTCAGTTCTTTGGCACATGAATTAAAACCAACTTCAAAGTTTATGACATAAGAGCAGTTTCTCAGTGCAGGCAGGGGAAGCTGTGCCTTCCTTTTCCAGCTTCACCCAAGGGAAGCTTGGGATACTCACTGATGTTGCACAGCTTGGTGTTCCTGAGCCTTACAGGGGGATCCAGGTACAGAGGCTGCATCTGTTGTGCAGCTTTCCTTAGCAGGCCCTGTGGCACAAACTAGACTTGTCATTGGCACCAGTAACTTCAATTCTCCCAGCAGCAAAAGGGGGGAAAGCATTGAAATTCTTCCTGAAGTTACGCTGCTGAAAAGTTTTTTTCTTCTTAACATAGTGGAGTACCCATTTTTTAAGGTTAAAAAACTAGAGAAAACTTGCAGTGGGAAATTTCTGGGTACCATATGTGGGGCTAATTAGACCTTTTGGCCCTGATATTTAAGCCCTTCCTCCCACAGCCCCAGTGCAAAGAGTCAGCAGAACAACCCCCTAAAACAATGAAGAGAAAGATCCTGCTTTTAGTACTGTCCAGGTATCATGCACCTGCCTGTCCCTGCTGTCAAGCATCTCTCATAGCAAAGTTTCTGTTTCACTCTGAGTATACACCAAAGATAGAAAATCTGCATGGTCAGAGTGAACTTTCAGGTCTCAGATCAATAAAAAAGGACAAAGTACAACAATTTAGAGCTCAAGAGAATAAACCTTTGGTTTTTTCTTGGCTTGGAAAGAGCATATTGAGAATAAGCTCTTGCAGGATGTTCCATGAATATCCAGTACCTGAGCTATCCAGGACTTGAAAATCAGTGACTAATTTTAACAACAGCAAGTGCTTAAGGAAAGAGAACCCAGCAGCATAGTGACACTTGTAAATCAACTTGGAAGGGCACCTGAAGGATTTGCTTGACACTCAAGAGAAATGAAAACCTCCCAGCAGTGCAGTCTCCTCAGCACTGGCAGGGCAGTGCTGGTTGTGAGCCCGTGGGTTTGCTTAGCAGCCAAGGGCCTAATGCAGGCGTTCTCAGATCAGTGTGGAAGGGCTTATTTTGAAAGATCCTGCTTTGCTTTGCTCAGATAAAAGTTGATGGAATTATTTCAACTAAAGCTTTCCCAAATGTTGACCTCACCCAATGCTTTCCCTCTGGATTTTACTTCTGGAGCAGTTTCTCGGCTGTTGTTGCTGACCTTCCCAGGATCCACAGAGGCTGGTGTTGGGAGCAGGAGTCTCGTTTGGTGTGCTGTGTGGTCCTGCAGGCATGTCTGTGAAACATAACTTCCAAGGAAATGTGAACAACTTGTATTTGCTGATGTCCCTTTGAAAATGTCACTTGGTACAGAGGTAATTTTTATCTTACTGCTGTAACAACATGATTGGTGTCAGTTAGGCATAGTCTGGGGGGTTTCTGTCTCTTGAGAATCAAACAAGTAGCGTTGCAAACTACATGGAGGTGTAAGCCAGATTGTTTGTAGTCTGATTAGATCCGTGGTCCAGTGTAGCTTCCTGAGTGTAGAGCCAAACTTCTGAAGAAAGGTACTGCTGAAGGTACCTTTGGAGTTTTCTGGAATCACTTGTGTGCTCCGTGGGCAGATTTGTGAGTCCTTGGTAACAGAGCGATGCGGGACAGTGGTTGCACCCTGGTGAACAACTGTGATCTGGGACTCATTGTCCAGGCGGGATGAGCGGAGCTGGAAAAATAGGCTTTTGCTTCTTTGGGAGGGAGCAGGATGGGAGCAGCTGCTGGCAGCTCTGCTCTGGAAAGTCTGACACTGCCACTGTGGTGAGATCCTTTCAGGACTGAGCAGTGCCGGGCTGGACACGTACACAGCACAGCCCAGCATCTTGCCAGCATGAGCCTGTGTTGATGGATCCTTAGATCTTTGAGTTCCTGTGCATTGTGCTCCTGGACTGCAGTACAGGCCCACGGCTGCCTCTCATGGTTTCTTGTGGAGAGCTCCAGGCACACACCAGTCCAGTCCTCATGCACACAGGATCTGTGCTTGGACAGCAACTCAACAGTTCAGCAAACAAGGGACAAGAGAATTCTGTGCTGTAGGTCAGATTAAACATAAGAAGCCATCTGTAACTAGGGGAAGAAGATGGGAAGCTAATGCACGTGTGCTGCTCTGTGTGCATAGCTGTGTTTGCTTTCAGGATATTACCTGTGCAATACGCACGGGGATAATCCTGGGAGCAGGTAAATCTGCCTGATCATTGGAATACCTTGGCACTGCACTAACCTCCACAGTGTGCTTCCTTACTTGCACTGATTTGAGGTGAATTCCCAGAGCAGCCCAGCACACTGCTCTCCTGTCTGCTTCAGTTTTCCTCCCCTGTTCATCCCAATGGCAGCAGTGGAGAGCAAGAGCTCCGGAGCAGAGCTGCCCCAAAACACTGGGCTGAGCAGGAGGCAGCGTCCAGCACCAGCAGGGCAGGATTTGTGAAGGGAGTGAAACACTCCACTTGCACCAGCTGCTCAGGGAAAGGAAAATGCTCCCTGGGAGACACCCTCCATGGAGTCAGTGAGAGCTGAGCTGGGCACTGTTGTGGGGCTGGGATAAAATCGTGCTGAAGTTGATGGTTTAGGAGGAACCTCCCAGCCAGATTGTCAGCTGGTATAGGCTGGCATTCTCCTGTGGCTTATGTGAGGTTGTGCTGACTTACACCAGCTGGGAACCTGGCCCAGAGTGGTCCAGCATGGCAAACCTGGAGACTGAGAAGAGTATACGTGTTCTTTGCTGTTGGAATCAGTGTTTTAGGAATATTTAGTACACAGAAACCATGGGACCCTTCACTGAGATAATGAGATTGTTTTTAGATAATTTGCTGAGTCTTCTTAAAGGAAAGGATTTCTTCTTTATAGAAACCACATGCCAATAATGAATTTTTATTTTTTTTTTTTAAATAATGGCTTCTCTCAGGGGTGAGCTTAGCTGTGGATGAATTTCAAAACCTAGTCATGACTCTGTAATTCAAAAGAAGTCTTTCCACAAAAAATGCGTATGCAGAAGAGAATGTTCTCGTCTCATGTCCTTAGCATCTAACTAGCCATGTTTCTGTATTTATGTTATTTATTCAGCCAAATCTGCAGTGTGCCTTGCATTTTTTCTTTCTGTTTGTTGCTGGGATACTGCCTGAAAGCACTCCCTGAAGTATAAATAATGTCTAGCAGAGCATACTGCAAAGAGAAATTCAATACAGGATTCCGAAATGTTTACCAATTTCTGCTAACCTTGGAGCTCTTCTAATGGGGAGAGATTAGCGATGAAATCATTCCCCCTCAGATCAGAGCTTTGATTCTTATCTGGAGGTAATATCCTGGAGAGATATAAACCCAGATTGCCTGGAGACAAGTTGCCTCGATGGGGAAGAGGCAAAAAGACCAGGAACAGGGATGAGGACCAGTCAAGTAGAGAGGATAATGAAAATCCACTTCCACGTTTGTTTCCAGCATTCTCCCTAAGAGTTTTGAACTCTTCTGCTGGCCAACACAAACACTACTATTTTTTTTTGCCCACCATTTTTTATGTGTTTGTTTTGTGATGGTGTTTTGAGGTTTTTCTTCCTTTAAATGTTATTAAGCCTTTAAAGCAGATGGGTGTCAAGCGACAGCATTTGTACATCTAAGTGTGTAAGATATCATTTTTTTTCCTAAGCATTATATAAAAATGAAATAGTTTGCTCTGTAACAACAACTGCATGTGTTGGACACGGAAAATACTTGTCAGTTGATCACTAAGGGTTTTTTGCAGGGAGAGCAGTTTCCAGATGGGGAAATACTCCAGTTTATGGGGATTTTTGTAAAGATCAGTGTATTCTGCTGCTTGTTTTCACCCAATTTCCATTTTGCTCAGGAGTAGCAGGAGACTGAATTTTCTTGCCTGAGTGATTTTGGTGTAGCAACGGTGCATCTTCTGTGTTCATGGTCAAATTGGAAAAAGGAGAGAATGGTGCAAAAGGAAGAAGAGAAAAAGGAGAATGGGAACATCTCTCTCCCTTGCCTATGAACAGAGATGCAATTCAGATGGAGGAGAAAGGAGGGAGAGGCAATAAAAACAATTCCAGCCTTTAAAAAAGGACCTTAAAGGCCATAAAAAGTCAAGAAGTGTTTTCATGCCAAAATTTCACAGCAAGTGTGTTAAGTGTGTGCTTG
This sequence comes from Corapipo altera, assembly GCF_003945725.1. Taxonomy (NCBI): domain Eukaryota; kingdom Metazoa; phylum Chordata; class Aves; order Passeriformes; family Pipridae; genus Corapipo; species Corapipo altera. Next base: position 1,272,322 of record NW_020884911.1, read on the forward strand.
TACCGAGCTTGATTTGAACTGGATTTTTAAGGGTTATTCATCTATGTCAGGGGAAAAAACCAAGTGCTTTTCATGGGCAACAAATGAAACCTCTGAACGTAGCTCAGTTTTTCAGGGATGACTTCCCTGCATCGGGGAGTTCAGGGAGCACGGGAAGAATGACAGGTCAGCAGAACCCCTTTGGGCTGGAATGCAAACCAACAGAAACCATCATTCCTTCCGAAATGTTCCCTGAGTTTTCCTGTAGCTCTTGTCCTGGGGGCCTTCCTGGCAGGTGTTCCACTCCTGCAGTTAGCAAGGACATGCTGTTACAAAAGTCATGTCAACCTTCTTGTTAATCTGGGACTTGTGTAAACTGAAACCTGAAACCAGGTGGAACTGACCCGGTTTCAGTAATAAATTGATATTCTGGCCGGAATTGTGAGAAGATTCCCCCAGGTTTTGTGCTGCTTTGGTTTCAGGTGTCACAGCCTCTAGCTGGATGGTGCCTGGGACTTGGTGTGGAGCTGCTGGAAGGCCAGCCTGGATGTGGCAAAAGGAAAACACGTGAACAGACCTTTCTCTGATAATAATCTTTGTCTCCTGCCCTTTTATTGGCCCCTTTCCCTTGCCTTTTGATCGCACTGGCTCTCAGGAGCCCACGTGGGTCACGGAGAATGTGTCTGGAAAGGGCTTGGAGGACAAGGTAGTTGCCACTGACCTGAAGTCCCCTTTAAAGAGACACGTGGAGATACTTTCTGAGGTGGAACTGTTACTGAAGTGAAGCTCTCTTGGTTTGATTGTATCTCTCCCACCTTGTGAGACAGTTACCAAGTGTTGCAGGACACGGCAGGTTACAGGATGGATTCTGCTCCCACTGCTACCTGCAGCAGAGGTGGTGAGCTTGGCAGGCTCAGCTGGGCTTGGTGTGTGGGCTGCTGCTCCCTCTGTTCCAGCATCTCAGATAAAAACCTGAGGGGAACCAGCTACCTCTTCAGCATTCGTGTTATGCAAATTGCCAAGTAGGATAAAAATAACTATTTCCTATTACATTCTAGAACAATCCACCGCAAAACCTATCTGTCCTTACTCTCTTGCATGTACAGGGAGAGATTCTGTTTGTACTGTGTCGATGGAGGCAAGTGTGATCATGAGTCTTCAGTTCTCAGTTGTGGTGCTAAGGGGATGTGTAAGAACTTTACCCTCCTTCAGGAGAAGAGCAAACTGTTACGTGGTTTCTCTGGCATTTTAGATTAATAAATCATCCTTTTTATCTTGTAATTTTTACCAGTCAGTTACCAACTAGAGAATTTACAAGAGCAAGAAAGAGTGAAGAGGGAAGACAAGGGTGATGATTAACCAGATTCGTAATTATTGTAAGCTCTGGCTTAGAAACAGTGATAATTAGGAATTGGGAATGTAACTTGGCTACATCCAACAGTAGTTTCTTCTTTAGAAACATCAATTTTTTCCTTTCTGGTCGGGACCCACTCACTTCAGCAGCGATTTTCAGAACCACATAAAGACAGAGCCCAGGACAGATCCTTTTGTGTTCTGTGGTAAGCAGCTGTCCCTAGATGTCCCTTGTACATTCATAATATTGCTGTAATCAACCTCTCGTTCTCCTTGAGGCTTTGCAAAGCTCTGATCTGTCAGCTAAGACCCTCTGCATTATGGCTAAGTGGATAATCAGTTGTGTATTTATTTACTCTGGGCTAGTACACAAACAGTGTGAGCCATCCTCACTTGTCAGGTGCTGTGGGAGAGGGACAATTCACACAGTGCCAGCAGAAGTTATTTCACAGCTCTGGGCAAAAAAATTTAGCGGGGGAAAAAACCCCAACAACCTCCCTCCTTGATATGCCAACCTTTATTTATGATCTGGCCCTTCTTTTCCTCCAGCGCTGTAATCAGGAATTAATTACAGCACGGACAATTTCCAGCTGTGTTCACTTGATAAGTTGCACTTGGCCCAGTGCTCAAAAGCTATCTCTGGCTTTAAAGCATTCAATCCCTCCATAACATATTATTTAATTAGTGTAGTCGAGGGCTTAGTCAATGAAAGATAACCCCAGAAAACGAGCAGTACCCGGTGTGACAAAGGCCTTTGTGCCTGTGAGCCTTGGGATCGATGGTGCATCGCTCCGTGGCAGCGGCAACCAGGGCTCAGGTTCACTCCCTGCAGTCCCCACAAACCCTGGGATTAGGCTGCTGTGACTCAGACAGGACTGGGAGCTGGCAGGATGCCTGTCCTGGAGCAGCCTTGCTACATACGGTGTAGCATTTCACAAACACAGGCACGGCCCCATTTTGCTTTGTTCTTTCCCCTGAATTCCCACCAACCTGTTCAGGGGAGCCTTCAACGCGTAGGGCAGCGCCCAGCAAAGTGGCAGGAAGGCCCTGGCAGCTGAGCCAGCAGCACCTGGCACCAGGGCCTTCCCCAGGAGCTAAAACCATCAGCAACAAAGTCTGTCCCAGCTGCTGCTTGGGGGCCCCTTGGTCAGCCCAAATGCCAACCTGCATGGCAACTCAGGTGGGGTCAGAATTTCACAGCGAGTGCTGCCGACAGTGTGTGAGGGTCTGGTGCCTCTGTTTGCCAAACCTGGGACAAAATAAACTCCGTTCAAACGTAGGTTCTTCCCTTTTCTTTTAGTTTTCCCCCCTAATTTCTGTGTAGCCTGCACTGCTCCATCCATACCTGCTGCAATTCCTTCCCTTTTTAAGGAAGCTTTTAGTGCTGCTGGGCAGGCCAAAATGGGGAGAGGGGGCAGAGAGGGGATAGGGACAAAAAGAATACCAAACCCCAAATTTTGTTCGGTATTTCTTGAAGCTCACCAGGTTTGGTTGTCCCACAGGGGGCAATCTGAAGTGTAAATTCGTGTGTGTGGTGTTAGTGTTTCATGGGGGGGTGGGTAAGGCCAGTCTGTGTTTTATATGGGCCAAAGCCAAATGATTATTTTTAGTTTTTAATGTCTTCCTTTTGCAATAGTGTGCTTTTTAATATTTTTAATAATGGCCACGTGCATTAGAGCATTGCCTGCCAAAGGTGTTGGGAAAGCTTTCAGCTGGGGAAAAGTTCTTGACTCCTGAGTTTTGTGGCCTTCATGGCATTAAAAATGCTCCAGCTCCCTTTGTCAGTCATTTGGACTTCAGTTTTCCCTGTGAGCTCACACAGCAACACCTGTTTGCTCAAGGTGGGATGGCAGTGAGCTGATATGCCTGCAGGTAGGGCCTGGCTGCCTGCCTGCTCTCCAGGGGAAGGGCTTGCACTTAATTATATCATAGGTCAGGCAGCGCAGGCAGGAGCTGCCGTTGGGAGGAAGCTGCAGGAAAAAGCTCCGTGATGGAAATAAGCCTGTGCTTGTGTGCTGGGCAAAACGTGCTCCTCGAGCTCGTTAATGGCTCGGTTTACCCAGCTCTGCTCCTGGGAATTTCGGAGCCTTTCATGTTGCCCTTCTTCCCTCCCACCCCGGCCTGGAAATCCCGTGGCCATGGGCGGGCGTGTGGGTGCCAAGGGACAGCAGGGAAGGACAGCTGGCTCTTCCCTGTGCCGAGATCAGCAGGGGAAGGTTTAGCAGAGCCCATTGTTGTCAGGGAGCAGCATCCTGCTGTGAGTGCAGGTGCTTCCTCAGCTCCCCCTGCCACGGCTCAGGCTCCTTTCTGGGCCACAAGTGCCCTGGTCCCCTGCACAGCTGCCCCTGCAGCTGAGGAGTCCCGGTGGCCAAGTGTGGGTGGTGCTGGAAGGATTGGAGGCCAGCTTTCAGGATTGTTTGGGGCTCTGCTGAGGTGTGCTGTAGTACCAGCAGTGTTGTGTAAATACAGCTACAGTGACATAAAATACAAAAATACAGCACCAAAATACAGCAGTAACAGCCCTTCTGTGGCAGTATAACAAGTGCTCTGCACTAGGGCTCCGGGGGTGTTTTAAGTAAAAGAGTAGAGTTAAAAGCCATAAATATTTTAAGTGTATTTATGACCTTGGGAGCAACGTGCCAGGCATTTTCAACTGTCCATGTGTTTTTGGAAACCTTCAGCTGAGAAGTGTCAGCTTCCATCACTTCTCCCCAAACTGGCGGTGTTTGTGGTTGGACTTTTTGTGGATTTGTTCCCTGGTGTGCTGGTAATGGCTGGTTGAATTTCCACCTTGTGCCCAGCAGGACCTTGGGCTTGCAGCGAGTCGGGGGAGTGGGCCGAGCTTCTCCCACAGAAATTGTCCTCACAGAAATTACTATATGACTTAAACCTTGTGAAATGACAGTATCAAAACAAAGGCAACATTTTGAAATGTTTAATGAGGGGATGGAGTGGGAGGAGGAGAGAACATGGATTCCAGTGGAAAGGAATTTGGAAATGCAAGAAAAGAAGAAAAGAGAAAACACTTGTGTGAACGTTATCAGCAGTTTTAAAAACGAGCAGGCAAATGTTACGTACTGAGAATATGAATGTGGGATTGACCTTTTCATTTCACCGATGAATAAGGAAGGGGCGGGAGCTCGTGTCCCCGAGGGAGAACTGACATCCTCAGTCTGATGCCATGTGCAGGAGCTGACTCCTGGTACCCAGTGCTGCCGCTGCTGTGCACGTTTGTGCTCGGGCAGGGTACTGAGGGGCCGGGCAGCTCGGCCGGGCATCCTCGTTTACGGCCGAGCCCTCCCCCTCGGTGCGCGGCCCATTAATCTTGCAGTAATACCCAGCCCACTGATAACTGGGCGAGGAGCCACGCACACAGGGCATGTCAAAACCCTCAGCATCATCCAGTAACATAAACCGAAGTGACAGGAATTGGCCGTTTAAAGAACCTTTCGACAAAGCTGTCGTTTGTTCGCGGTGTGCTGGAGCGTACATCTCCCCGCGTCCCCTCTTGAATGAGCGCCTCTGTGTGTGCGCGGGGCTGCTGCGAGCGGGCCGCCCCGCAGATAAATACCGAGAAGTGCCCTCCTTCCTTTTCGTGTGATAGTAATCTGAGACTTTTCCGTTACATGAGGCTCCTAACAAAAGGCTGTAATTCCAGCAGCTTCGCTCGGGAAGGTACCACCGTGTGCCGCGCGGTGGGCCGCTGTGCCACCGTGTGCCCCGGGGCGCGGGGCCGGGACCCCGCGGGCACCCGCTGCGGGCGCGGCGGAAGGACTCTCGCTGGGGCGTTGCGTGAGCAGAACCGCTCTTCCCCTGCTCCGCCGCCCCTCCGCCTTGGTACAGCCTTCCTTCCCTCCACCGAGCCGTATGGTAATCGAGTGACATCAGCCCGCGCCCGGGCGGCTGCTGATTATATTACAAACCAGCAGGAAGGGCTGAGGTGTGCGCGGCTCCTGGGAGCGCCGGCCGGGGCGGCAGCGCGTGGCTCCATGCTGCCCGTGCTTTGGGCTGAATCGCTGAATTGCTTTGATTTCGCTTCGTTTCGCCAGCGCCAGACAAGCATTTGAACCAGATTCGAGCGCTTGAGAGTTGCCTGCTGTGGAGCTGGGGGGGAAAAAAAAAAAAAAATCCACGCTCCTGGTGCTTTAAGTTTGAATCCATTACAGAGAGCTTACCCGCCAAGCCACACTGCTGGATTTTGAACCGAAGCTGTTATTTACTTAGGGCTCAGGGGGAGCGTTCTCGCTAGGGACTGAAGCCAAACTGCTCAGGAAGCTGGGATTTACCTGCATGTATGGTAAAGAAGCCTGTGGTTCCTTTATGCTGCACTTCGTCGTCTCCCTGCGTTCCCTGTAAATGGAATTACAAAAATCAGCCAGTATGCCCGGGCCGTTGTCCCCAGGATACGCAGCTCAGGTGCCCTATAACTATAACCAGTTAGAGGGAAGATTCAAGCAGTTACAAGGTAAGCCTGTGCGGGTTTGGGGGAGGTGTTGCCGTGCTGTGATCCCCATAAACGTGTTAGTCCGGGCTCCTTCTCATTGCATCAAGGTGAGAGAGGCCAAGAGCGGTGCTGTGGGAAAAAGCTCTGTGTTCTTTCAAGGGATCCCGTGTGGGTTTTCTGACTCCGAAGGTGTCCCTGAGTCTTACACAGTGCGAGGAGTGTGTCCGGCCTCGGAGCCACCCAGCCTGGCAGATGAGGACTAACCCAGACCAAGCTGCTTAGAACCAGAAGGGTGCTTAGAACAACAAGAGTGAGGAAGCAGTCTGCTATTTATTCTATCCTTAAATAAAATCTGGTCTTAACTCTGGACACCAACCATAGATCCTGGCTGTGTCTGGGGACAGTTTGCAGTGCAAGGTCCCTTCCCAGCCCCTGAGTACCTCCTGGAAAGGCGGGTGGCTTCGCTTCTTCAAATGGGGAACAGTTGCATAATTCCCAAACAAATTAGTTTGCTCACGCCATAGATCTCAGAAAGAGAACTCATGTACTTTAACATTCTTGTTCTTTTTCATTTTGGATTGCTCTGCTTTTAGTAGAGAATGTCCTCGAAGGTTTTCCCGTGAAATTCTCTGTCCCTGTGAGAAGCAGAGGGTTCTTTTGGGGGATGGCCGTGCTCTCTGAAGGGAGGGTAGGCCTGGGCCCGGGCTGCAAACCCCCACTGTGGGTGAGCAGTGCCCAGCTCTGCCCCAGGCAGGGTAGAACAAGCTCTGCTGTTTGTCTGTGTAAGGCACATCCCAGGAATGAATGAACTCTAGCATTGCAGTTGCAAAATAAAAAAGAATTCTTCACTGAAACCAAACCTCCTCTTCCTCTGGATCCATGTGACTCTGTAGATAATCCCAGGGCAGCAAAGTGCAGCCCTTCTGTGCATGTTTCTTATTTGACTCTAGTCTGTGCTGCAAGCGTGGCCTGTGGTTCCTGTCAGAGAGGGAGGAAGAGCCTGGTTAGTGCAAAGAATGTTCCTATTTGTTGGCTAAAGGAGGGAGGGAAAAAAAATTTTCATTCATAGCACTTTGTTTATCTTGTAAACCGGCGCAGCAGTGGCTGCATAGGGCATGTAATGAGGCAAAGTGACAGCATCCTAAACACTGGGAACAGAGACATTCGTGGGGCAAGGCATGCAAAATCCAGGCTCCAAACTGGCACACGAGGGGGGAATACATCTGTCAGATCTCAGGCTGTGGTATTTGTGTTAAAAAGAACGAGGTAGGCTTGTGGCACTGGAGAAAAAAAACCTGGGGAAAAAAAACCCTGGCTCGCTCCTCTTTCTTTGCTGGTTAAGTTAGCAGTCTAAAGAAGGCAGATTTTATCATTTTCAGGGTCACTGCTTCAGGAATCCATTATCTGTGTGTTTACATCTGACTGAAAGAGGAAAGTAGACTGCATTGTTGAGAGCACAGAAAGTGAGTTTTCCCTTCAGTGGAATGCACCGTGTCGACTTAAAAAAAAAAAGTTTAAAAAAAATACAGTGCTTTCTCTAAATGTACTGCAATTTCCTCCAGCAGGAGAGATAAAATGCGGTGAATTCTCTGCAGTTGTAAGGAGGGATTTTGCAGCAGACCATCCTGTAGCTGTTTACTCACATCCCAGGCTTGGAAGTGAGTGCTGCTGGTGATCTCGTTCAGGGTGGAGCTCGGGTGCAGGAAGTGTTGTGAATTATGCAGCAGATACTCCCTGAAATGCTAAATAACCATACCAAATCTCGGGTGTGCTGTAAAGGGAGTGGCTTCACTCTGCTGACAAGAAGGAGTCTTTCCTTGGATTAATGGCTCTTTGCTTGAAGAATATCTACAGAGCCATTATTTTGGGGTTGTCCCATTTTGAGGTGATCCTTGCTGGGAGGCTCTGGTGCAAACACTGGGTGTTCTGTGGCACTGGGCATTGCTCAGGGCACCCAGGCTCAAAGCAGCAAGGATGAGCTGAATAGAAGTAACATTTTTAAATTACAGATTTAGCACCAGTTGTTACCTTTTCCACTATGGACATGTGCAAACAAGTAAGAGCAGATGCATTTCAGACCTTCATCAGACTGGTAAAAAGTCCCTTGGGAAGCTTTCCTGTCTTGTTGTTTTTGTGTTTTCCTCCTTTGTAACTGTTTTGCTGCTCCTGCCTCTGGTAGGACGGTTCTCTAGAGCAGCACCACACAGGTTACTGTAACTTCTGCTCATGTTCTTCCCACACTGAATTTGTCCCTCTTTTTTCACAGATCCTACAGTTATCACACGAGTCCCCAGCTTTGCACTAGATTGTAGCAAGGCACAGATCTAGCAAATATTGGGAGTTTGCCTCAAAAAAAGCACTTGGGGGCATATTGTTTTGTCTAAAATAACAGAGCAAGTGCTCGGGCCCTGTACAAAGAGAAGTCTGAATCAGCAATGAGTAGGAGACAGCTCTCTATGACCTCCTCTCTCCCAACATAGACAGTACATTAGGTTTGGCATGGGCAGCTTCAGATGAGGAGAGGAGCCAGCCGAATTCTGCCCCAAAATGCTCCAGACACAGCAAGTTCAGATCATCCGTGATCCCCATGGCGCTCCTACCTTCCGCCTCTTTGAGATGCCTCCAAGTGATGTTTGTAAGGAAACTCTTGTTCTACCTGATGCTGGCTGTGGGGCAATTAAAGCAGGTTTTCCAGCCCAGTCCCAGCGGGGTGTGAAGCCAGGGCAGGTGTGGGACTGCAGTGAAGGGACCGGACCGGCTCCTTCTGCACCTGGAAGGGTCACCTTGCAGGGAATCCCAACTCCCACGTGCCTCAGTGGGCTGGAGGGAAGCAGGGTATGGCAGAAGCCACTGCTAGGAGTGAATCAAGGCTGTCTTTGTGCCAAGAGCAAGCCTGCAGTCCTGTGTGTGGTAATGCAGGAGTTCACATGCTCAGCGCTTGTGCTCGTGAGAACGTCAGTGCAGGTGTGGGGAGGAAAACGCTGCAGCAGGTTGTGTCTCCTTCCAGAAGTTTCCCTCAGTTCCTATTATGGTTAGTTCCCCCAGTGCTGGAAGGATAAGTGAGCGATACCATCAGTGGTTGCTATCATCCTAAAAACCTAGGTGTGGAGTTTTGGTTCTCATGGCCACTTGTTCGGTGTGGAGGGATCATGTTGCAGGGCTGGAGCTGCTCTCTGCAAGTAAAGACAGAACCTCAAAACTTGTCTGTGGGAAACACGTTGCCATGGAGCTCGTGCAGGTTGTGTCAGTGGAGGAGATTCCTCCTGCTAAGTCGGAGAATTCAGTGAAAATCAAACTAGATCTGTTGTTACAAACGAAGGCTGTCATCTGTGCTACTTGAACGTGGCAGGATCCTGTGCCTCGGCTGGGCACGGTTGTAGGAGCTGGCAGGAAAAGGTTAATGCGAGTCGGGAATTTGGAAGGAGATCCCTGGAGCTGTATCACCTTCCAGCAGGAAGGCAGTGGTGTCGGTGCACCGGGAAGCAGCTTTCAGCACTGCTCAGGGGCTCTGCCCACCTGCTTAGCGGGACATCGGGGCGTTTGTTGACATCCCTGGCATTTGGGAGCTCGGGCGCTTTGTCAGCCGGGTCCTTGGAAAGTCGGGGCTCAGCTCCGGAGCTGTGCCTGAGGTGTGAGATTTCCAGCGGTAATTACAAATGTAAAATCCGGGGGGATGGGGGCGAGCTAGATCAGTGCTCCTGATAAATCCCAGAGGAAAGCAGCTTTCAAAGGAGCTCTGTCCTGTGCCTTGCCGTGTGGGACATTTTGGGTCTGCTCAGTTTTGGAATGCTGCATTTCAGGTTGCAAACTGGGCATTTTTAGTGGGAGCCTGGTGTATTTTGGTGACCAGGCTGCCTGGGAGGAAGTGCCTTTATTTTAAGCCATGTCAGAAAGATTTGTTTGAAAAACTGGACACTGGAGTAAGCCTGTAGGGAAGGTGAGTGTCTCTGCCATCAGAGCTGTTTCAGATCCGTTCTAAACTCTGTTTCATGGGGACACAGACTGACTGTGGCTGTACCAGTGAAGGCAACACAACTGTATTTTGGGTGTTTGGAGCAGATCCCCTCACTGTGAGAGCAGGGCAGCTCCTTGGCTTGGATCCTTTGATCTGCAATGGCCCAGTAGCTTTGCTCTGGGTTCCAGTTTGGCGTGGAAAGTGACCACTTTGTGAGTGGTCACTGGGAATATTATCACTTCCATAGTACATGGATCTGTATGTAGATTGGTTCCCATCCAGGCTGCAGGACAGCTGCAGGAACACTTTCCTCATTTTCTGTTCTTAAGCAGGGTTTTCCCCCAGTTTTTCCTGCAAGAAAATCTCTCCCCCAAATCCCTGCCTATGCCCAAGGATAAACTGGGAGCTCCTGCTGCCAGCAGAGAAGTTTGCAGGAGTTGCAGAGCTGTCCTGCACGGGGCACAGACGTGTCCTGGGACACCAGGATCCTCGGGGGGGGGGGTCTGGGGGTGCCCTTTGAGCAGCCAGTTTAGCAGTCTCCTTCCTGCTTCCAAGATTTACCTTGTAAAGGCTTTGATTCCTGGGAGCAGTGACCTGCATGGCTCCAGGGGGTGATTACTGACCTGGGACACCCTACTTTGTCTACCAAATGGGGCACTGGCATTTCTTGTCATGGTAATTTCTGGTAAAGGCTGAATTTCATTCCACATGAAATGTGTCTGTTCGTGGGTCTGGTTTACATGGATTTTTGGCTTTTTTTCTCCCCTACCTTCCCAAATCCACCGAAGTTGCAAATATATTCCTGTTCTGTGGTAAATTTTGCTTGATTTCCTGCTGTCTGCAACACTGCAAAGCCTGCATGTGTCACAGCATCCAACTCCTGGGTTTGGTGAACACCTGAGCACGGGGCTACACGGTTGGAAGCCCCGTCAGAAGGGTTTTAAAGGGATCTCAAACTCACTCGAATGTGCATTTCTGTGAAAGCTGGGCCCTTATCCTTTCCAGTGCAAAGATCCCTGCTGCAAACATACCTGAATCCTTGACTCAGCTTTTGGGCAAAGATTTACCTTTTCTGGTCATGGGGTTTGGTACTTGTGAAGATAGAGAAGGCAGGTTAAAAGGGCTCAGGGGAAGGTATTTATGCTCATGTGGTCAGTGTTGATACAGGCCAAAAAGTAAACATTTAGGTTGGATTTGGCTCCTCACTGAAATAACAACAGTGAACATTTACAGCTCTGAGCTGTTGGCTCAGGTTTTCTGCAGTCTGTTCTCTTCAGTTTTCATTTAGAGTATATTTGTAATATTTGGGTTTTTAGCTGTGCGTGTAAGAAACTTGATTTGAAAACAAACAGAAATCTCTAGGTGCTGTAGCCCTTTAAAAAAGGGTAATTCTGTGCACTTTTTGCAGCTCTGAGCTGGTGAGGCAAACAAAGCCTGTCAGCAGGTATTTTCACATGGGACATTGAGGTGGTTTGAATACCCTGGGGGTGATTTGTAGGCAGAGTTAGAGCAGTAAAATGATTTGTGTGATGCTCGTAACTGGTGTAAATCCCCCTGGCTCTGTGGGTCTGGGAATGCAGCACAGGAACCAGCCCTTGGGTGTTCCTGCATTCCGGGTCTTCCAGAAGCTCAGTGTCACACTGTTTTGTAGGCATGTTATAACCACCTGAGAGTACAGGCTCCTATTCCAAATATTTTTCCTATCCAAGAGCCCTATTCAAATGGATTGTGGGTTTTGCCATTAACTTCTGTGGAAAGTGGGGCAATAAAAAAAGCCAACGGACAGAGATGAAAGTGGTGATAAAACACCAGAACAATGGTTGTCTTCCATTCCTGAGCCCTTCCCCAAGTTGGGTTTGTGATTTCCTCCTTTTCCTTCACTTCTTTCATCTTTCTGTTTTCTGTTGGGTGCTTGCTTTGACTGTTGAAGTGGAGGAGCTGCTACCTAAGCTCAGTAAAAAACTGGTGAAGAAAATCAAATTACAATATGATTCACAAAATCCCCATTTCCCTGTACTAAACTGAGAGATCCCAGCACAGGGTGTGGGGTTTGGTAACTGCACTTCTGCTCAGAGGCTGAATTTCATGAGTGTTTGAGTACTGACAGCTCTGAAGGCTTTTTTGTCCCGGTTTAAGTTGAATTGAGGATTGTTAAGTATCAGCTGTTAAGTAGCAGGGTATGACATGTGAAAATGAGTTATCTTCATTGAATAGATGGAGTTGGGAAAACCATTACACCAAATATTGGGAATTAGTCCCTGTTGACTTTCAAAGCTGTGCTGAAGGAGAGAGGATAACATAAATAAGGTGTTTGAGAATCTGCTTTGCTCTTCCCACAAGAAATGGAATCTGGAATTTCAGCTGGAAGTTTATATCTGGGCCTGGCAGGTAATGGCCTTTATCCCAGTGTGATTGTCTGAGTGAAGTGATGTAAGGACAGCAAAGATTAAAGTTGTTTAATGAGTATTAGTAAACAGCTCCCCTCCCAGCTCCAAATGAGTCCTTTCAAAGGAAAGGGTCATTTGTGGAGAGTAAGGAACTCATGCATCACTCGCTATATGCATTTTCACCAGCAGTGAGCAATTTTCGGCTCCCATGCCCTCCTTAATTACATGAGGCTCACTGCTCCTGCAAATGCATATAGCTGAGTCCTCACATTTCTGTCAGAGCAGAAAAGACCAGAGGGATGGGAAACGACCAGAGGGATGGATGGGGAGCACTGGTGCTTGTGACTCGTGCTGAGGAGCCCAAGGTCGCGGTGGCCGGGAGAGCCCACGGTCACACAAAAGCCCTTGTGCGGTGGCTGCTGGAACGAGGGTATCCCGGGCTGAGAGCCTCCTTTGTTGGGAGGGAACTACTGTAGCCAAACTAATATTAACCAGGCTGGGAGCCCAGCTCAATGCCCCAGTGTTTGGGAGAAAGGAGCTTACAGAGAAAGGCCCTTCAGTGTGAGGGGACAGCGCAGACACGCAGGCAGCCGTGGGCCATGGGCTGGGGGCCACGGCCCGGCCTTTGCAAAGGCTTCTCAAAGGCCTGCCATTACCAAGTGGCCTTTTCATGGCATAACTGGAAGTGCTGGTAATTCCACATTCAGTCAATGTGGAATTGGGTTTGTGCTTAAAAATGTAACTGGAACTCTTGAAAGCACAGGCCCAATTACATGGACACGACAGACTGACACCGGACAGGGCCACGGTGCTGTTTGGTGGGAATCAGTAGCGTGCACAGCCCTGCACTGCCTTTGGTAAAACTGTGCTGGGGTGGTTGTAAATATTTATTATACATTATTGAGATGGGCAAAGAGCAAAAGCATCACCCCAAATGGCATTGTAAAGGAGGCAGGTTTGGTGTCCCTCGCAGAGACCTCAAACATCTCTGCCTTGGATGTTGCCAAAAAGGCAAGGCAGGTGTTTCCGAGGATTGGTGTGGGTTTGGGGTTAGACTCTGTAAGTTCTCTTGTCCATTGTAGTCCTGCCAGAACTCAGTTTTCAGGTAGAGTAGCTGCCCAATTGCTCACAAGCAGCCAGTGCAGAAAGCAGGGTGGTGAGCTACAAACACGATCTGTGTGACCGCAGCGCTCTAATCACAGGCAGAGGGCTGACCTTATGCCTGCAGAGATTAAACAAAACAACATGTGGTTACAAAGAGATTTAAGAGTTTATCTGAAGAGAATAAACGCTGCCTGCCCGGATTTTTCTTGAAAAAAACCCCCATGTTTTAAGGAAGATACTTAAATTTCACTTAATGGCTTGGCATTTATTCAGAAAATCAGCCAATATGCAGTGCCCACTTCCCAGATAATCTGAACTAAGGCAGCCCCGTTAAAGGAACTGCACAGCAGCACAGTGCTGAGGGATTTGATTTCTCAAATCCAGGCCTGCTCCTGCGTTTTTCTGAAATAACAACTCCTCCTTGGTTTCACCTTCTCCATGCTAGTGCCATATGTTGGGTTCAGCCTTCTCCTTCCAAAAAACCCCCAAAAGTGCAGTTCTCAGTGCCCATTTTGTCCAGGCAGTGTTTCCAGTTTTTGTAAGTATGATCTGATTGTGATTTGGTTCCAGGAAAAGAGAGGAGTGCAAACCTGGCTGTTACATCTGCAGTCGACTAACTACAGTTTGCTTTGGGTAATGATTAATTCTCCATCTAGTTTAGTATCTTTCCACAGTTATTTCCAGGGACACTAGACTTTGGTAGAGCAACGGCTGCTCCTTTCAGGGTGTGCCTGGCAATCCCGTGGAAGAGGCTGCTGTGAAATCACGGTGTGGCTGTGCTGTGATTGCAGTCTGGGATGAGTAACAGCCATTAGGGAATGGCAGTTAGGTAAGGCTCTGAATAAATAGGGGAGGTGTCTGGGAACAGTAGATATTGGTTGTGCTCTGAACTTCTGACCTTTCTGTTACTCACGACAGGGAGTTCAATAATTTGGGTTAACTCTGCCTGTAAACGCTCGGTGTCTCGCGTTCCCTGAATAAAAAGGAATTCCTTGGGATGCAGTGTCCATCCCCACTCCCACCCTGAGTCAGGGGGCTGTGCTGTGCCCCCACGTGCTGGGGCTGGAGGTGCTGGTGAAAGCCGTGGGGTCTGTGGCACTTCTGTACTTGAGTGGATGAAGTCTAATTGGATCCAGGCTCTAATCTCGAGCCCAAAAAACAAGGAAAGGACGTTGGGGACTGTTTTAGCTATGGCTGTGGGAGCTGCATCTGCTTCCTCAGAAGGGAATTGTCCCCCATTCGCTCCCCATGTCTTTGTTCACCCTGTGGGGTGTGAGTTGAGTTCCATCCTTGTGGCCTCTCCTGGGAGCAGGAAGGTGTGCGTCGCTTCCAGCTCCGGGAAGTTGCTTTAGAAAGTTGGCAGTGCCTGCAGCCGTTTCCTGAGTGTTCCCAGGGTGAGGTCCTGGCCACTGTCACTTGTGCAGGTGCACTGATAATCCCTCAGCCCTCAACAGCAGATATGTGCTCCTTGCCCCTGGACCCGATGGCTCTTAGCTCTTGCCTCAGTCCTCACGGGAGGAGCTGCCAGGGCGAGACGTGGAACTGTGGCACAGTTTTTCTATAAATCCACCGCTGCTGATATGTCACTGAGAGCTTCTCTCTCTGCCTCTCCTCCAAAACAAACATGTCTGATAGGGTATGTTATAAAATCCCCGTGATATAAACCTTATTTGCTGGAACATTTGCTCCCAACAGTTGACTTGCCCTGGTATTTACCAGCCTGTGGGTGCTAATGATGCTCTGTGCCCTGTGCTCCTGGCGCCAGCCGAGTTCCAGCCAATTCCTCACTGCAGATCCTTTCTTCCTAAATAAAAGCAGTCTCAAGTTGTCCTGGAGAGCAGACAACACTTGAGGACACCTCATATGTAAAGCCCTCAGCCATGCAGCGTGTCCTGGCAGTGCCATCCCCGTAGGGATGGATTGGAGCTCTGCCCTGGCGCCAGGAGAGCTGCTCCCCAGGCTGGCTCTGGCAGGGCTGGGACACACACGGGTAAAGCAGCAGCTCAGAGGGGACTTCCCCTGCTTTTCCTGAGTGACTGAAATGACTGGGCAGGGTGGTGCCATCTCCACAGTCCCCGTTTCAGGGTGCTGGGTACGGGGCTGTCCCTTTCCTCTCCTCCATCCTCAGGAGCGTGGCCCATCCCAGCCAGTCCCTGTGTGAGCCACCTAATGCCAGAACACCTTTTGTTTTCTGTGCTGCACAACTCAGCTCTCCCTTCTGGTGTGGCTCCTGTTGCCAAGTTTAGAAACATGTCCCTGGCATGAGCTGCAGGGCACCGTGGACTCCACATTCAGGACTGTGTTCATGGAGCTTTTCCTTCTGCGTAAACACCTGGGGTGTTTGAGTTGGGCTGAAATGTGCCTGTAAGTTTGGAGACCTGGAAATCAGTGAGTTGCCACAGCTCAGGCTTCAGGAACACACAGATCAGTGTAAGGTGCCATAAATGCATTTTCCTGCCTGTGTACACCTGTGTACCCGTGGTGTGCCCTGGAGCTGTGTAAGGTGGGTGCAAGCACACAGATAGTCAAGGAATCTCTGCAAACCTGCAAGAGTTCTGTGCTTAACCAATACCTGAACTATCTGCTAATGACATTGCTGTCACATTAGCAGGCAACTGGCAGCGTTAATTAGACACTGAGCTTTCAGAACTTCTGTGCTCTGTGTTTCCTTTATTTACAGCCATTATCTTATAGTCTGCTTGGGGCTTTGTTCTGGTTTTGGGGGTTTTTAAAGAAAATACCACAACACCGCTTCACATTTTAAGGGAGGAATGCAGAGCCCTCATGCAACCTGGTTAAGGAGGCCTCAGTGAAATGACTGATTGGGGGTGTTTGGGTGCTTTTATATTGACTAGGCTGAGCTGCTGATGTTGACACTTAATTTTCTGATTGTGCAAAAAATGAAGGAAGTTAAGTGAGGGTAAATTCTTGGGAGCTGCCCTGGATACCTTCTGCAGGAGCCACACCTTTGTCCCCATGTGGGGCCTTCCAGTTGTTGTGGTCAAGGCCTGGCACACTCAGTACAACTCACAAGTCCACTTTTAAGACTAGAAAAACAAGTGATGTTTCTGGAGGAAGATACACTTTTAAGGCGTTCAAAGTATAATTTTACCCAGCTAATTCCTTCAAATTTGCATCGCCTTTTAAATCTCCGAGGGACCTTGGAGGGTTTCAAACAAAGGGGATTTTTTGCTGATACTGATTTCCCTGGGTAGGAAATACCATGCTGGAAAGGGATCTCTTTTCCCCACTCTTGCATAACTCCAAAGGCTAAAATGGTTTTGCTCAAACATTCCACATTGTCCCACAAAAGCAGATCCATAAAGGACCTTTGGATTGGAATCCAACAGGCCAGCAGGAAAGTGTTGAGGTGAGGAACTGGAATGCATGTGCGACTTGTTTGTGCCTCAGGAGTCCCAAGAAAGATTTCTTACTATTAATTATTATTTTTTAATTGCCACATAGATTTCTTAAAACCCCCTTTAATACATGGAGAGTGTGGTTGGAATGTGAGTTCACGTTGATGTTGTGGTTCAGTTTTCTGGAGCTTTCCTCACCCAAGTGAGCAGGTGAGGGTGTCAGTTCCTCCAGGCTCCAAAGACACCAACTCCAGGACTCCCTGGGGAGCTCTGCATGATGGGTTTGCAGATTAGAGCCAGAGAAGATTAGGGATTTTTCCTCTAATGCTTCTTATTGGCAGTTTGTTTCAAATCTCATTAAAATTAATGCATTTTTAAAACTCC
This sequence comes from Corapipo altera, assembly GCF_003945725.1. Lineage (NCBI taxonomy): Eukaryota > Metazoa > Chordata > Aves > Passeriformes > Pipridae > Corapipo > Corapipo altera. The sequence continues at coordinate 1,289,287 of NW_020884911.1, forward strand.
CTTTTTAGAAATAACTGCATTTTATAGATACCAGGATTCCCTCAGATACACAAGTGATTTTAATTGTAATCTACAATATTTTTGTTGCTGTTATTCATTGGACTTTCAGGCTTGCTGAGCCATGGCCTGGCTTACCTGTGGTGTTGCTGCTTTTCTCCAGCATCCTGTCAGCACAGTGCAGTGCATCTGACTCCACAAAACAGCATGAACATAACAATGGGAAATTACTGTGTGGCCATGGAAACTGCAGGAACTAAACACATTGCTCAGCAAGGCTCGGAATTCAGCTCCTATTAATCCCTGATCAACACCCTGGTTGTTTAAATATGTGTGCTTCCATTTCAAATATTTCTGGGATAATGAAAATTATAATTTAACAGCAATTAATTATAATGATAACATCTCTTAGCACAGAGATTTAATATTTTGAAAGGATTAAATGCAGCCATCACAGATTTCTTTATTTTCTATTCATGCTTTTCTGTCATTAGGGTGAAATTAGATTTAAACACAAAACCAACAAAGGTTTGGCATTTCTTTCATCTGTTTGGCATTTCTGCTTTGCCACCACAGTGAGTTTTTAAAGGAGCATGGTCAAAACATACCACAGCTTGGACTTTTCTCTCCGTGTAATGTCTCAACCTGTGCCTCAGCTGAAAGCAGAGATGCCCCAGCTCTCTGAAATCCCTCGGTGGGATTCCATGGGGATCCTGCCAGTGCAGTCTGGCCCCTTCTTGTTTAATCTTGAGGATGCTTCACATTGAAAGAGCAGGTTATTGGGCCCAACACAGCTGCTCAAAGCAGGGTCACCTTCCATGGTAGGGCAGGTTGCTTAGGGCTTTGTCCTCTTGGGATGTGCATGTCCCTGAGGATGGAGATCCCACAGCCTGTGGGGAGCTACTGTCTGCACACCCCCACAGGGAGAGCCTTCCTGCTGGGAGTCCTCAGGGACGGGCTTTTTGCCAGAAAGGATGGAATTGGCCATACATTGTCTTCCCAGGGAATGCAGAGCCCTGGTGGCCATCTCTCAGTGACTCATCCTGGTTAACAGCTACAGGGTTGTGTTTCCCAATCCCTGGCTGAGGAGGATCCCAGGCTGGTCACATAGTTGCCTTGTAGGAATAGCAGTGCCCATAGTCCTGTGTGAGAGCTGCTGCATTCCTGGAGTGCTGGGAAATAATAAAACCAGCCCAGCTCCTTCTCCCTGCCCTTGTTTTCCTTCCTATAGATGAGTGGGAATCCACTGTAAAAACTCTCCTTCTGCTGGGTTTGGTGAACGTGGGCAGAAATGAGACAGGGAAGTACCTGGCATGTTCCCTGCCCATGCCAAGCCCTGCTCTCACCCTCTCCAACCCTGCCCATCAGACAGTGGTTTGGACAAGTATGGAAAGACTATTTTTGTCTCCCCCAAAATCCCCTGGCACTTCCCTGCATTATGCTGATAGTGGTTGTTAAAGGAAACTGCCGAGACCCCCACAAGGCTGCGTGCCCTTGAAATAGTGCAGTGACCTCAGGTCTGCATTGTTCTCCTGTAGGAACGTCCCAGGCAGTGTCCTGGGACAGGCCATGCTTTTTCCAGGCTCCTTTTGATGAGGTGATCTGTCTCCTATGCAAAAGGGGAAAAGAGCACAAAGCACTGACATCGGATCAGCCAGGAGGGGTTTGTGTCCCTGCCTGGAAAATGCCCCCAGCACTGAGGCATTTTCGTGCTGCTGTTGGAAGGAGAACCATTTGAACAACTGAACTGCTATTTTGTGTAAAAATGGTTTCGTAACATCCTTCTTCAGAAAGGAAAAAGAGAGGCCCAGAGGAGGCACCAAGACAGTCAGAGGGATGGAGCAGCTCTGCTGTGGGGAAAGGCTGGGAGAGTTGGGATTGTACAGCCTGGAGAAGAGAAGCTTTGGGGTGACCTGATTGGGGCCTTGCAGTGCCTGGAGGGAGCCTGCAGGAAACAGAGAGAGACTATGTACAAGGGCCTGGAGTGACAGGACAAGGGGGAATGGCTTCCCACTGCCAGAGGGCAGGGTTAGATGGGATGTTGGGAAGGAATCCTTCCCTATGAGGGTGGGGAGGCCCTGGCACAGGTTGCCCAGAGGAGCTGTGGCTGCCTCATCCCTGGAAGTGTCCAAGGCCAGGTTGGACAGGGCTTGGAGCAACCTGGGCTAGTGGAAGCTGTCCCTGCCCATTGGGGTTGGACTGGATGAGCTTTAAGGTGATTCCAACCCAAACCATAGGATTCTGTGATACAGTTTGGGGCCAGGCCTTGGTCCTGATGAGCATTTGTCTCAGAATGGCCTTCAGTAATGTGGGCAGGTGTGTGTAACCCAGGGCACAGGGTGGGGTTGAAGCTGCAGGCGGGTGTAGGTGTTTCCAAGAGCAGCACCCAGAAGTGTTAAACCACTTGAATCAGCCACTGGGAAGGTTGTGTTCCTGTCAGTGCTTTGCATTTCGTAGAGAATAACAAGCAGTCAGTGGGTTTCCTGGAGCAGCTGAGTGCTGGCTGTTGGTGCACTGGGCTGCCAGGAGTGTTCTCCACAGCAGGGAGCTGGGCCTGCTGTGGGACAGGGTTCCATGGTTTTGTATTCCAGTTCCCCTGGAGTTAAACAGACAGTTCACATAACCATTACCAGTGCAGGGACAGCTGAGCACACGCTGCTCTAAAGCTGCTTAAACATGTCATCTTCATCTCCTGCATTAAAGGAAAAATCAAAATCAAAAGCTGAGTTCTTCCCCCAGTTTAATCTGTCAAACCCAGATGACTGTTAACATTTATTTGCTGTGGGAGACTTTGCAGCGACTTTTTGCAGATGAACATAATCATTCTTGCCCATGAATCCAAAGCTGGCTTTGGGAAGGTTTGTTTCTGTGTTGCTGACACCAAAATGCCATAAACTCTGTGTAAAAATAAAGACAATGAGGGGACCTGCCCTTCCACAGCCCGGGTTGCTTGGCTGGCTCCCGGCCATTGTTCTGTGCGTCGTGTCATTGTGTGAGGGAGTTCAGTGCCATCAAAGAGACAAAGCAGCACAATTGTTTGTCCCACATGCTGCATTGTGGAGTTTTCCCTTTTCGCTTTCCAGAGCAGTTTCCAGCAGTGAAAGTAGTCACATGCTGTAGTGTTTAATAGGGAAGGGTAGATATTTAATAGGATTTAGGAGCTGGCTGGTGCATCCTAGTAAAAGCAAATGGATTGCTGAACACACCCCGACTTCTCCACAATAGTCTCCATGTAGCAGAGTCAGGAAAGCAGCAAGGATTTTGCTCCTAAAGAAATCACCAGCTAAACAAAACATGAACAAAATCCCCTCGTTGCTGTGTCATCTTTAACATTTGCGTTCAAGTTCTTGTCTAAGTCATGTTGGAGCACGTAAAAGCTTTGGTGTGATCTCACCCCTTGGGATGGGAAGTCACTCCACAGATTACTTTGTGCCACAAAATAACCATTAACAAATGCATCCTGTTTGCATCAGAGCCATCAGCTGCTCCGTCCCCTTTCCTCCAAAGTAAACTGTGGGCAAGACTGAAAGGGAAGGAGGTGCCTTTTCCTAAGCTCTGGACCCACGTGTATCATGTTCTGTGTGCCCTGTGTAGGTTTGACTTGCTGCAGCTTTCCTTCTGGTTTGTTCCTTGTCTCTGCACATGTGTGTTAAAGGACATTAAGCTCCTTTTCCCCCTCATTTTCACCAACCCCAGCTTTCAGTCCTGCCCCACCATCTGCAGCTGGAGAAAAGCAGCACCCACTGTTCAGTTTATTGCCTTGCTGCTGAAGGGGAGATGGTTATAGGGCACTTGAATGTTGAGAGAAACTGATTTTATTTCTTTTTCTCTACAGGATCCTCCTGAGCGAGTGATCCTTCCTCCTTCCTTCATTTTCTTCCCTATAGATCAGTTCCAGTGTATTTCTCTTTAGACTCTCTGTGCCTTTACTGTGCATGCTTAAGCATTGTTCTCTCTGGCTTCCTGATGCCACAAGGACTAACAGAGCCTGTGTGGGACCATGTGGAAAGGCCATCATTTGGGAATGTTTATCCAAGCAGATGTTTCTCTCCTCAGCTGCTCCGGTGTGGATGCTCTTTTCCCCTTTGGGCTATATTTAGTGCTGCATCCCTTGAGTGATTTGCAGTGTTCACACCTCCTGGAACAGCAGAGGTTTGGACCCGTGTTAGAATTATTTTATACTCACAGTTGCTCTTGGGTGAAGGTTATCACAGCTCATCCACTCCTGTTGTTTCCTGATAAAATCTTGTTTGATCACCACATTCTGGTCCCAGTAGCTGATCTGCCCTGCTCTCAGGCATCTTTCTCTTGGAGAAACCTCCAAGCACAGCTGGAATTTGTGAAGCTGTGAGTGTTCCTGGCTATCTCACTTCGTACTCCCGCACCTGTGACAAAGCATAGGGTGATATCCTGCACCCTGAAAACCTGCAGCAATGGGAATGTTGGCCTGTGAAAGGAAGCTTTGTTTTCTCTGTGCTCAGTTAAGCAAGGTTATGATCTGGGAAGTTCTGGGAAGCTGTGGATAGTGGATATCAGCAAAAGTGGTGTGCTTGGAGCAGTGCTCAGCTGATCCCTGAGTCAGGGTGTTCAGCAGTGCTCCGGGTAGGGCACACACCGGCTGCTGTAGGGAAAACAGGAATGATTCTAAACTGGGAAAATTACTTTCAGCATGGAAATCAAAAAGGTATAAACCTGTAGGTGACCTGCTTTTGGAGTTAGGGATTAAAAGTCATCCATAATTTGTCTTGCATGAGGTATCCCAGGGATCCATGGATGCTGTCAGCAGCTGGAGCAGCTGCTGGGCTCTGCAGGGAGGCTGTCGGTGCCTGGTGGCTGGGCTGTCCTGAGGTGGCTGAGCACAGGCAGCAGCCCCAGGCTGCTCCTTCCAGCTCTCCCTTTGTGCTCCAACGTCTCTGTTTCCTGCAGGGGCGTTTGGGCTCCTCTGAGAGCACCCCTTTCCTGCCCAGGGCTGGCAGGGTGTCACAGCCCCTGTGCAGGGGCACCACCCGGGTTGGTTTGGAGCGGGGTGTGGAGGAGCGAGCAGGTCATCTCAGAGCTGTGTTTAGCAAGCAGGGGCTGCACAGGGAGCCTTTGCCTGGGCAGTGGTCGGTGCTGTGGGCTTGGGGGAGCACAGAGGGGCTTCTCCCAGGCAGCTCTGCAGCCCTGCCTTTCCCGGGGCAGTTACTGGAACAGCTTCACCATTCTTCCGGCTGGTTGAGGTCACTCAGCAGAGTGAGCGTGTGACAGAGGGGGATGTGTGTGTGACCCCCCCCTCCTGCTGTCCCGCACTGGGGACTCTGGGCTCTCACAAAGTTGACCACATTTTTGTCAGGATTTTTTCTCATCAAATTAGTGGAGGAAGATTTGTCTCTCCTCAGGCGAGGAAGGGACTGGCTGCCTGTTTGTGATCCTTTGCAGCCCTGTTTATGTGAGTTGCAGTGTACAAACTCCCGTTTGTTTACCAAACTCCTAAACAAAGTCACTCCTTGATGTATCACAGTCCCGGCTGGGGTTTGCAAACCCCTGTGTGGTGGTGGCATTGTCGTGTCCTTCCGCACGAAGGACATTTCCTTCCCAGTGTTGCCTCAAGATAAGTTGGATTCTCCATTATCGATTCTGTGCTTCCGTTTCCCTGCTGTGTGTGTTTTGCATGTTGCCCGTTTCTCTTTACCCTTGGGAAACAAATGTTTTCACAAGCTGTAGGACACCTGGGGCTCCACCCATATCCTCTAGTTTGAATTAATCTTCAAAATCTGTGGCTGTGTTTTTGAAAGCATGAAGGACATTTGTCAAAACCATCACTTGAGGTTCATAAATAGCGCTCAGGGCCCGTGGCTGACGTTAAATCCCCGGTGTCACCACTCATGGGTGCACTTGGCCCTTAGCGTGGAGGGTTTTGCACATTAAGAGAGTCACAGTTGTGTTCTGTGCTTGGCTGAGTTGTCAGGGCTTTGAGTACCACTTTTCTGTGTGTACCTTTCTTTCTCTGAAACGCACAACCAAAATTCATGGAATTTAATTCTGTGCTTGTTTTAACCCGAAACCCCAGAGCAGAAAAATGCACTTTTATCAGTTAGAGAGGGTTGGTAAAAGCGTTGCAAAAAACCTGCTGTCGTTGTGAAACACCATGTAGAAATAATCAGGAGAGGTTTGAACACGACCAGCCCCAGTCACACCACCTTCCAAACGGGCTTGGTTTGCTCTTTCCCACGTTGAGGGAAGCGATGCGGGGGTAAGAAGGGCTGGGCCTTCTCCCTCCGGGGGCTTCCGTGGCTGAGAGAGTCGGTGGGGAATCAGAGCTGTGCTCTGCCCGTGCCAAGGGCGGGATAAAGCCTGGCCTTCCTGGGTGAGCGCCCCATTAGGGGCCTGAAAGAGCTGCTGTGTCTCCGCGGTGGCATTTTCTGAGATAAGTTGCTGGCAGGGAGCATGTGGGGCCTGGCTCCTGTGCGGTGCTGCAGGGCTTTCCCACGGGCTGCAGGCTGCTCCAGGGCAACCTCCCTGCTTTTGGCCCTTCTTGCTGGGAATCAGAGGGGAGATGGGAAGAAAACGAGGAGCCATGGATAGCTCCAGCTATCGTGATAGCTCCAGCACTGAAGCTGCCCGAGCACATGTGAAGAGCCGGCTGTAGGCTCAGCACGAGCAGTGGGTGCTGGCAGCTGCACAGCTGCTGTCCCAGGAGACACTGTCCCCCTGTTTGGATGTGGTGGGTGAGCGGGAGGAGGCCGGTGCCTGAGGATGGGTGGGGAGCAGGTGAGAGCAGCACAGCCAGAGCAGCACAGTGAGAGTGAGCGGGGCGGGGGCGGAGGGGCGACCAGAGAAACCAGCCCCGCCCGAAAACAGGAAACCAGGACCACAGAGAGCAAGAGGGAGGAGACGGGAAGGCAGAGGGGGAGAGGCGGCCACTGCTTGAACTAGAGCAAGGAAAACACACGTGAGGGCACCACCATCAGCTCCCGGGGCACAGAGGGCCTCCAGCTGGGTGGGGAGGGGCTGGAGGCTCTGTCCCATCCTCCCCTCATCCCCCAGTCATTCGCTGGGCTTAAGGATGCTGAGGCAACACAGAAGACAAGGAGCCAGTGGAGCTTTCTCAGGGTGCTTTCTCTGAGTCCCCACTGCCTGAAGAAGGCACTGTCTTGTCCTCCTTTAGGGCCACTGGTGGTGGTTGGGAAAGCCTTTTTGGGAAAGCAGTGCCTGGGTCGTGTCGACCCCGTCCCCAGGAGGAACCCACCTTCCCCCTCCTGGAAGGGCTGCCTGGAGCCTCTGCTCTCATGGCTTCCTGGCCTTGCTTTCAGCAGCAGAAGCTCCCAAGCTGCTGTCAGTTAATCCCACTGCACCAAAGGCTCCACAGCCTCACTTGGCGTGTGACTGCATTTCCCACATCGTGTCTTTCATCTGCTCAAAATTAGGCATCTTCTTGTACTAAAACCACATGGAAGTTCTTTTCCCACCCATTACTTTTGCCATGATCCCAAACTGGGAAGTCTGTTGTAACCATAACTTTTGACCACAGATGTTTGTGATGGGTGGCTTTATGATGGTATTTGGTAGCTTTTTTTGTTTTACATAATATTTTCTATATCCAGCTTTATTTTTAGGTCCCGTACATCCGCATTTCTCTTTCGAGTGAGTGTAACCACAGGGATCTCTGAATGTTGTGCTTCTGTGTAGAGGCTACAGTGACTAAATAAACAAACTTGCTGAGTTGTTTTGGGGCTTGTTCAAGCTGGTGGAGGGAGATGTGGTAATTTCTGTTAGAAATTTCTTTCAAAAGCACCAGCTATTGCAAGGTTTCTCTTCTGTGACTCATTTCAAAAAAGTGCTTCAAGTAAAGGCATGGATTACTAGACAAGCAGATATGCAGATCCATATTTACTTGTAAATAGTTCATAAAATACATATTTCAGGCTAGTAGACACTCACTGCAGTTCCTGCTGATTTCCTGTTCTCTTCCTCTATCACAAGGATCCTCTGCCTCACATGGAGTGGGGGCAAACTGTCAGTTCCCTGAAAGCACTGTTTTATCACTAACCCCACCTTTTACAGCTTGCCAAGCCCCATTTTCATTTCACACCTTATAGGGAGGTAAAAGCTGTCAGAAGTGGGGCAGTTTCAGTGCAGTAGCTTCGGTCACACCCTACCCATGGGTAGCAAGGACGAATTCAGAAATCAGTGGGAGGAACTGCAATCTCAGGGTGGGGTTTGTGCAGCTCCAGTGCAGGTCTGCTCTTCCTCCCACTTACACCACTTATTAGCTGACTTCTTGTCTTTATTCTTTTACTTGTTTTTCAGCTTTCTATCCTCTTCAGCCTCATGGCTGTGCTGAGATCATGCCCACACCATGCCGTGCTTTTGGGAAGGGGGCACATCCTTCCTCTGGAAGGAAAGCATCCACCAAACCCTGTCAGATCTGCTCTGACATGGGTGTTTTCTCTGTTTCAAACAATGTACTCGGAGCTTTCAGAGCTGGAGACGTGTTGCATCGTGGTTTAGGATTCACCTGTCTCCATGTCCTGTTCCTGCACATGCCAGTGACTGATGGAGGCTTGGAATCATCTCTGCTTGGGAAAGCAGAGCACTTCCATTCATACATCTAGCTGTGGATTCCGGAGCTGAGCACCTGTGTTTTGACAAATGCGGTCTGTAGTAGTTCCCAGCTCAGTGAAATGACTTTTGGCTGACAGGGAAGGGCTTCATCCAAAGCCCTTGGCAAAAGAATTTAACCACGGAGATGTATAATGCTTCTGTCTGAGAGTTCTGGGCTTGGCAGATGGCTGGGTAGGAGTTTGTGAATTAATGTGGACTGCAGCGAGCCTGTGCAGTGAGGGAGCTCTCAGCCAATGTTTTCCTGTATAAACAGTTGTGAAAGACTGGGAAGGGAAGGTGGAAAGAATCCATTTTTCTATGGCTTTAAATTAATGCAAGTCCCCGTCAGGCATGCAGTTATGGAAAAGTTCATCTTGACATTGTGTAAATACAGTTACCAGTGTTGACTCTGCAAATAAATATTGTCATGAGGAAGGAAAAAACCAGGGGGAAGCTTTGGTCTCTGCTCTCTTTTGTACCTGCCTTAATCCAAAGTGACTTGTGGTATCTGGGGGATCCGTTGTGGGTTTGTTTGCACATTGCAGAGCAGGTGAAACTCAGCAGGTGAGGAAAGATGGATTTCCAGTGGAAAGTCTGAATTTCACCAATGATTCTCCCAAGAAGACAAGCCACACCTTTCATTTCATATGAGTTGTTTGAACATCACATCCTCACGTAGCTCCATGAGCTGTGATTTATTGGGAGTAACGTTGTGTTTCCCCCACAGATGAACGTGAGGCAGTTCAGAAGAAGACCTTCACCAAGTGGGTGAACTCCCACTTGGCACGTGTGTCCTGCCGGATTACAGACCTGTACACTGACCTTCGGGATGGAAGGATGCTCATCAAACTGCTGGAAGTTCTCTCAGGAGAGAGACTTGTGAGTGTCTGTTCATGTCCATTGTGGGTTTTGGTTTGGGGTGGGCTTTTGGTGAGTCCTTGGCTCCACTCGAGTGCAGCAAAACCGAGTACTGAGGGTTCAGCACTGCAAATGGCTTTTTACACTTGAAAGGAGAAAAAAGAGCTCTGTTGCTTCAGCTGGATCCAGACACCATTAAAATATCTTCCTATTGGTTTTGGTGGGAATCAAAGGCAGTCTTCTTCAAAGATTCCTTGCTGGTAAGCTGCTGAGTGCTTCCAGCAGCAGGTTCCCTGCTCCCCAGTCTGACAGGCACAGAGCACTGGATTGTGCTCAGAGATAGGGCTCGGGCTCTCTTTGGTTAGGGGGATATCTAAAATGAGTTGAAATACTTGCATGAAACTCTTCCTTTGTGTGTGCTCAGACACCCCTGGTACCAGCACAGGGGAGTGGTGAGTGAGAAAGGCCCTGGAGTGCAGACTGGGTGTCAGGGAACAGCAGGGGATCCATTTTTCCCTCAGTTCCTGAAATGATGGCCGTGCTCTTAACTGCCTAATTTACTGCAATCTTTTCAAAGAAATACGGGTCTGTAGCTAAGACCCAGGGCTACGTGGGGCAGCAGCTGTGTAATCACTTGTCATCAAGCTCTCCTATTAGTGGAGCTCCATGGCTTAAGACTCTGCTTAATGAGTTGAACATATGGCCAGTGTAGTGTGTGCGTGGCGAGGCAAGAGAGGAGCTTTCTGAGTGCATCTGTGAGGGCCAGGCAGCTCTGGGGGGCACAGAAGTGCCTGTGTGGGTGAAGGTAACCCCTGGGTTTGCCAGCTGCAGTGTGCTCCAAGCCCTCTCTCTCTGCCAGGTGTTGGGTTTGACGTGCTCCCTGCAGGCAGCAGGTGTTTGCTCCGGGGATAACCCAGACCAACGTGCCCCACAAGGGGAGGGCTGGGGCAGCAGCTGTGCCAGCTCTGCTGAGGTGTCCCTGCCTGCCTGCAGGCTCTGCCTGGCAGTGGCACAGAGGAAGCTCAGAGCAGTCCTGGCACTGTGGTGGCACCATTCGTTGGCATTTGTCACTCCAGCTTGTGGGAAGTGCAGACCAGGGTGGGGAGGGGGCACTTGCACCATGGTTTGCTGCTGTCACACTGGCAGCTGCCACACCAGCACAAATTCCCTTTGCAGCGTCCTTATCTGGGGCTGGAGGACAGCAGGCTCTGTTTGAACAGGACATTCCACCACACCTTCCTCTGCAATGCACTGAACCTTGAGACAATTACACACACCACAAGTATTCCAGGAGGATCGGCACAGCAGCCACTTGCTGATGTTCCTCACTCTTTTGGAATTTATTTTAGTGGGTATTGCTTAAGTTCTGACATCTCCACGGCCACCGAGAGAAATCTAAAGGCAGAAAGCCTAAAACACAGAAAGCTTAAAATCAAGAAACGTTAAATGCTAAGAAAGCAGAAACTAGACTCCATAAATATTTTAATATGGTGTGTTAACTGGTGCTGTGGAACAAACAGGAGTTGCTTCCTCACTTTTGAAACTGAGATTCAGATTCTGGAGCTGGAATCATATTCCTGTGGAGCACTCTGGGATTTAGGATGCTGATCAGAAAAGCAGGGCTACTCTTTGCTCTCTCTAAGACCTCCAGCCTCAACCCTGCATTTTTCAAAAGCTGTTGTGATTCTTAGTGATGAAAACCCAGAGCCTTGGGGGTGTGTTGGGGAAACTCAAAGTGAGAGCATCCAGTAAGGACAACACCTGCATCTTCTTGACTTTGCTAAGCTTGATTCCTAATCTTAGTGTTTAGCCCAGACCTTATTACACAAGGTCCTCTGTGCAGCACAGTATTTGGGAAGAAGCTGATGGCATGCCATGGTCTCTCTGAGCACAGTGGGGAAGAATCCAGCCTGCATGAAAGGACAGCTGTGATTTGGTTTGCACACACTGTTCACCAGCTTCTCCCAGACAGAAAAATAAAGCTGGGAATTGTTTTCAGCATAAGATTAAGCATTTAGCTCAGTTTCTTCCATAACTAAATAAAGGATTAGTAAATTCCTTACAATTCCTGGATGCTCAAAGGTCAAACCATTTAAGCACATTCTCTGTAGTGAGTTCTGTCACATTTTCCCTTGGAAAGGGGAAGGGGTTTGATGTAAAACCAGTTTTCCTGTACTGTGTGTGTGCAGACTGGGTTTAGGTGCCTCCTTTCCCTCTGCTCAGTACGTGGAGCTGTGCAGCCCAGTAACTGTGCAAGTTATGTCTCACTGTCTCATCCTGAGGCTGTGCAGGGCAGTGTGGCAAGCACAGCCACACCTTGCACAAACCAGACTCAGACGCCTCTTCCTCTAAATAAAACATGTCTTGTGAATGGCCCTGGCTCTGCCACCGCGGTGCTGCAGCTCCTGAGGGCACGGGGGTGGGGGGGAGCTGCTCAAGCAGCTTTCTTTCTGCTCAGCGATGTGAGCGTTAGAGGCAGTGCAGCTCCTGCCTCTGGAGCTGAGGAAGGTCGTGTTAAGGCAGGGACAGGTTCAGGTGTGCCACCGCTGCTGGGAACTGGCCACAGGCACAGTCCTTGCTGAGGGCTGGGCACGTCCTTGTGAGGGTGAGCCCGCCTGCCGAGCCGCTCCCGGCTCCGGGTGTGGCACGGGGCTGGGGTGAGCCCTGGGTGCAGCCAGGCCTCCACCCTCCCTGCCGCCTGCAACAGCCTCCCTGCCTGCGTTTTGCCAGGTGCAGGCAGAGCTGGGGTCCAGCTTATCCCACTGCTGAGTGATGGGTGGTGTGGTGAGAGGCTGGATCCGGATGGGCCCTGCAGGAGGGGGGATCTCCGGCTGCCTCAGTCCTGCTGCTGGCCCCTGTGCTGGCAGTGTGGGGGTGGGTGGTGTGTGCACAGGGTGCACATCCAAGTGGGGCCTCTTTGCAGGGAGGTTCGTACCACAAAGCAGTGGCAGCTCCTGGGAATTGCCGCCCTTGCTGGGAGCTGTGGGTGACTCTCTCTGCCCCGGGAGGGCTGGCTGAGGTGAAGCTCAAATCACCACAGGGCCTCAGGGTTGGTGTGTCCCAAAGGGCATCTCTGTGGCAAGTGTTCCCTCTGCACCATCCCTGGGGCACGGGCTGTGTTTCTAGGGGCTGTTCCATGGCTGTGGCTCAAACTCTTCCCTTCAGTGCAGGCTGGGGTGAGGATTTTGCCTGGGCTATTTCCATGGCCAGTTAATTACTTTCACTGCAGAAAACAAGGAAATTATGCTGATTAGTTGTTTGGCTGAGTACCTTTGGTGACATCTCAGTAAGCACTGAACAGGCTCTTCAGCTGTAATCCTCATCTGCAGAACAAAGTCCCTTTAATTTTATTCAGGTTTGCAGCAGATTTCTGCAGGCTGTTAATATATTCACTGCTTTTTTCAGTTGCACTGGGCCTTCATGAAATCATGTTATGTTGGTGTAGCTGATTTTTTAATTAGTATTTTTACTTTTTTCTTCCTATAAAGAAAGTTTTTGGAATAAATCTCTGTTATTTTCTTACTATTATCCTATTTACTGACCAAAAAAAACCAAAACAAAACCCAATGCCACTTCTTGCTTGAGGGGTTTTATTGAGTAGCTTATTGTTCAAACCTGAGCTGCCTTTTTGGAGAGGGTGCATCTGTATTTCAGAGCATTCATTACCAATTCCCCCTATTTGCCAGTCATCAGCTGGTTTATATCTTTATCTTTGCAGAATCTTCTCTTTTAGTGTGGAAGAACTTGTACTTGGGAAAATGTAACAGGTGTGGCACGATGTGAACAGAATAATTTCTCTTCCAGACAGGAAAGATAAAGGAAATAAGAGGGCAAAATCCTCTGAAAGGCAAATGAAACTGGTGCCATGTGTTGGCTTTTCCACCATGGGTTTGTCTCGTGCTGCCATCATCCTGGTGCAAAGGGGCTGGAAGATGCAAGGAGCCGTTTTGTCCCTGGAATTTGAAGGACAAATGCAAACAGTGTTGCTGGCTGGAAGTGCAGAACATGGTGTTTATGCTTCCTTTTTCCTTCCAGCCTAAACCAACTAAAGGAAGGATGCGCATCCACTGCCTGGAGAACGTGGATAAAGCCCTCCAGTTCCTGAAAGAGCAAAGAGTGCACCTAGAAAACATGGGATCTCATGATATTGTGGATGGGAATCACAGGCTGACTCTGGGCCTTATTTGGACCATTATCCTGAGGTTCCAGGTAAGGCTGTGTGCATGCACACACACACACACACCTGGCTGTGCTTTCCAGCCTCGTTAGGAACACTCCAGGAAGGAGCAGAGTGCACCCAGCTGCTCCCTCAGGATGGGGTGGGAAGTGTTTGGGTACCTCGGGATAAATTAGTCCTTGTGGAGCTGCTGATGTGCAGTGGGAGTTTCCTGTGTGCAAAGGCACGTGGCTTTATTTCCAAATCCTTAATGAACATGAAACTCCAGTCACAGGCCTCTTCCCTGGACCCACCTCCATGGGGTTATCCATACCCTGGCTGACTTGGCACTGGTAGGATTAAGGAATTGCTTTAGTGTCCCAGCTAAAAGCTGACATCTCTTGTTTTCCAGCATATTGGTCTTTGCCCACGGTTAAAAAAGGCTGGAAAGTCCTTTTGCAGAAAGAATAATAAATCCATATGCTAAATATATAATTTATAATAAATAGCATACTAATAAATATTTAATAACATTAACTTTGGTGTTTCTTAGTGTTCTTTTCATCTCGTGTGTTCTCTCAGAGAAATATTGAAAACTTCTGTGTTCATTTTAGATCCAGGATATCAGTGTGGAAACTGAGGACAACAAAGAGAAGAAATCTGCTAAAGATGCTTTGCTTTTGTGGTGCCAGATGAAAACAGCTGGGTGAGTGTGGATTAAGTGATTATTTCCAAAGCTCTTACAGCATTTTGAGTTTTCGTTGAAATAATTTTAAACGGGCAAACAAATATCTCTCCTTAAGTGGATTCAGCCAAGAGAAGTGAATTGATGTTTCTAAGTTAGAAATTCTGAATTTCTGATATTAGTGCTGAGAGATAAACATACAAATCTGATAATCCATGAGTATATATAGTAATATGCTGACTTTTTCACCCTATTCTGAAGAAATAACGATGCTTCATATGTTTGCCACCAACTTTCCCCTCTTTCCATATATATGGAAATATTTCCAGAGTGTCTTTCTCTGACAGTATCCTTCTTGAAAATTCAAATATCCATTTGTAGGAATTCACTGTGTTCCCTCCATGAAACCTGGATGTCCCTGTGTTGATATGGGACACTCCAGCATTATTCAAGTGGTACTTCATCTTCTTCTTCCAAGAACTCTCATGAAAGTGATCCATGAGCAGCCTGAAATTTTTGGGGACGTGCAAAATAGCCAGCTCAGCAACCCAGTGATGTTTGCTGTGTATCCCCTGCTGCAGTGGGGCTGTTGTACTGATCACACTCTCCTGGTTTTTGTTCTGCCAGGTACCCCAACGTCAACATCCACAACTTCACAACGAGCTGGAGGGACGGGATGGCTTTCAATGCACTGATACACAAGCACAGGTACGTGGGGCGAGGGTCTGCCCTGGCTTTGCAGTCACCTCTCAGCTTGAGCTTCAAATCCCTGAAGAGGAGGAAGCTGAGGAATTGCTGAGAGTTCTACAGCAACTTGCCTTGCTTTGGGCTTTACAACCCTTGTGGTCACGGTGAGCTCAGCTGGGCAGCAGCTTCTCACATCACAAGTCAAAACAGGTTGTGTTTGGTTTCAGGAGAATAAATTACACCCGTGATTATTTGGGTTTGGTTTGGTTCTTGTACCTTAGTGAGGAACCCGTGACCAGCTCTGGTTGCCTAGAGTTTGGGGTGGGAGGGGGAAACCACACACACAGAGCAGCCTGGAGGGGAAGGGAATCCCTGCACAAGGATGGCAGGTGTGGTGCTGTGCTGGCATGGCTGGGGATGGTGCCCATGGCAAGCTGAGGCGGAGTGATCCGGACGGCTCTCACGCTACCATGGCCAGGAGGAGACACTCGTGACCACAACTTAGTTCTTTCCTCTCCAGGGTGACCTTTCCTGCTGTTTAGCTCTCCTCTGTTCCTTCCCATGGCTGGGTCCTGCCGTGCCATGTGCTGGGCATTGCTCCATTCCTTTCACACTGCCCTGCAAATGCACAGGGCTGAGGGGCACGTGAAAGCTTGGCCGGGTTTCTGGGGGTTGGACATGTTAGTTAGCTCATTTGAGGGTGGCTGCACTGTGCTTTGGGAAATCTAAAGAATTTTCCATCCTGTCTAGGCCTGATCTGATTGATTTTGACAAGCTGAAGAAATCAAATGCACACTACAATCTGCAGAATGCTTTTAACCTTGCGGAGCAACACCTTGGTCTTACCAAGCTCCTGGACCCCGAGGGTAAGAACTGCTGCAGTTTCAGCACTTCAGGGCTCTTTGTGGGCTCTTTTCTCCCACCCCTCCTTGTCAGAGCACATCTCTGTGATAGCTTTTTGTGCTCCAGAGCAGCTGGGTGCTGCTGACTCACCTGGTGATCCAACCAGGGAGGGAGGGAGGGAATGCAGGGTGTCTCCTGCAGAAAACTGAGCAGCAGGAGCACAAGAACCCTTAATCCTGGCCATGTATCCCTAAAGTCATTCCAATCAGGGGCATCCCTCTGATCTGCTCTGAGAAGCAGAGGAGTCTCAGCCCCTGCTTTCATGGCAGTGTGTGCTCAGTGCTGGGACAAGCACCTTTCCTGCCACAGGGCACAGGTCGTGTGTTCGGGCGACTTTCTTCTTGCCTGTTTCCCAGGGCCTCAGAATGGCTGCAGGAGAGGAAATATTTTGTTTTCCATCTGTATCTCTCGGATTTGCCTGTTCAGACAAACCATTAGGTCTGAATTCCTGTCTCCAAATGCTGACAGAGCACTGAAGTTCTCAATTAACAGTAGTTCTGTCGACTCACACAGGCACCAGAGGAGTAATTTGGCCGTGCCTAAGCTGTGGCACACTCTGACCATAGGGCCCAAAGGCCCCGTGCCTTAGCCCCAGTCCACACTAACCCACAGGGATAAATCTGCACTTAGTGACAGAATTCAGTCCTGTCCAGAACCAGTCCAAAGCTGCTCAGTTTATTTCTGATGAGGAGACAAACCTGACGCTGACCCATCTCTGACTGCCCAACACCTCCTTGGTGCACTGTGAGCTCTGGTGGTGTAACCCCTGCACCCTCAGCACGCTGACATAACTCTTGTTTGGTTTGCAGATATCAGTGTTGATCACCCTGATGAAAAGTCAATCATCACCTATGTGGTGACCTATTACCACTACTTCTCCAAGATGAAAGCTTTAGCTGTTGAAGGAAAACGTATCGGCAAGGTTTGCAAGTTTAAATTATACATTGTTGCAAAGCAGGCAAAATATTGCTGAGGTTTTTTGGATGTTAGTTTTTGAGGAGTCCACTCCCTGGTAGTTTTTAGTTTTGCTTTTGAGCATGTTCTGAGTGTTAAATAATCCCGCATGACTGTGAGGAGTAGTTAATTTCCAGCTGCCTCACATTAGAAAACACTTGGCTGGTGTTTTATTTTTGCTTGTTAATTTTGCATCATTGCTGTTTTTCCTTTCTCATTAACTGCTCCTCACCTTCCGGGTCCTCTGTCCCTTCTGGAGCCCAGAGAAGTCCCTCATTTCAAACACGTGCAGTCCCTCTGTGCCCTTTGGCAATGTTGCCCCTGCCCTTCCAGCTGGCAGAGTGACCATGAACCCTTTTTAAGCTCTGCCCCGCTGTTGCCGTGGGCTCACGGGAATTCACTGCTGCAAAGTGCTCCCACTCCTCAGGGATGCTGGCCCCGTGGCACTCAGGGCTCTGATTCAGAGCCTGGGTCTCCCAGCAGCCTTTTTGGTGTGGCTGGTGGGATGTGAGTGCTCAAGGAGCGCTGCCCTGGGGACTCACTGCCCTGGGGACTCACGGGGTGTTGTGCTCCTGCAGGTGCTCGACAACGCCATCGAAACGGAGAAGATGATCGAGAAGTACGAGTCGCTGGCCTCCGACCTGCTGGAGTGGATCGAGCAGACCATCATCATCCTCAACAACCGCAAGTTCGCCAACTCCCTGGTGGGGGTGCAGCAGCAGCTGCAGGCCTTCAACACCTACCGCACCGTGGAGAAACCGCCCAAGTCAGTCTGGGCCCGGCCTGGGCCGAGCTCTGCGCTTGTCGGGTTTAGTCAGCCGTGGGTTTCTTTGCAAACAAACACACCCCAGTCACCCTCGTGGTGCTGAAGGGTTTATTTTCTGATTGGTGCTTACTGATGGTACTTGGGGCCTGTTGGCTTTGTGCTGCTCAGTGTGCAGGCACTGACAACAGCCATGAGAAAAGTGTGTCTCCTGCAGGAGCTGGGAGTCCTGGAAGCTGTCCCTGCCCTCAGATGCCTGTCTTATCACATGAGTGGTAATAGCACAGTGTGGCAGTGCAGTAATATCACCACTCGTGCTTTTAATAGCAGTGTGTGATACCAATACAGTGCTATTAAAAGATCCCCACTGCTTATCCAAAATCAAGGGGAAGCGTGTCTGGCTTTGTAAAACAGTCCTGCTTACTAAAACTGATACAAACAAAACTGCAACTTATTTTGAGAAAGCTTCTTTTAGCATCATGATATCAGATCTATTTATTTTTGTCTAATATAAGTTCTAATGGATAATAATCACAACCCAAAACATGACAGAGTATCCAGACGTCTTCTAAAATTGCAGAGTATTCCCTAGTGCTTATGGAGTTTGTTTATTTCCCAGGCGTACAAGTCAGGGAAAACAGTGGGAAGAGTTTAGTGACTGCAGTGGGCTTTAAATAAAACTTCCATTTCTTGTACTGATGGAGTGAACTAGGACAAGGCATGTACTAGAATAAATAAAATGCAGTTTTCTGTCCCCCAAGGGGGTTTAAATCCAAACACTCAGTCAACTGACTTCTGTGGGGTTGCTTTTGCTGTCTGACCCAAGTGGCTTCAGGGGAAGTGTGGGCTATTTCCATTCCTTCCAGCTTCCACAGAAGATGGAGGTGTTTATCTGAATGCTCCACTCATCATGTCAACATTTTAAAGAAGCTCTTTATTACAGTTTATTATAGTTGACTGTATTCAGTATATTATAGAAGTGCTTCTCTGTGAGGGTGGGGAGGCCCTGGCACAGGTTGCCCAGAGAAGCTGTGGCTGTCCCTGGATCCCTGGGAGTGTCCAGGACCAGGTTGGACAGGGCTTGGAGCAACCTGGGCTAGTGGAAGGTGTCCCTGCCCATGGCAGGGGGTGGCACTGGATGGGCTTTAAGGTCTCTTCCCACCCAAAGCATTCTGTGACTCTGTGTTTCTATGATTACAGTTTAGTAGCAACGAAAGCTTGATTGTAACTCAATTCTCTTGCAAAACTTTGTTTAGATTTACAGAAAAAGGAAACCTGGAAGTGCTGCTTTTTACCATCCAAAGCAAAATGAGAGCCAACAATCAGAAAGTGTACATGCCAAGGGAGGGCAAACTCATCTCTGACATTAACAAGGTAACCAGAGCCAGCCTCTCCTGGGGGACTCGGGGTTTTGTTGTCTTCTGTGGCCTCATCCAGGGAGCAGCAGCCTGCACAGCTCTCCTGGTTGCAGGAGGAACACCCAAAATACTTGTGTTTCAGGCAGTTTCACATCTGTTCGGATTTAGAAGATTTAGTTTGTGTTTAATTGAGGGTATTTTTGCTGTCTCTGTAAGAAGATCTGAAAGGTGATTAGCTGACTTCCCACATGCTTCTAAGAGTTCTGATTTCTGTAATATCTCTGTCGTGCGTGTGAATAACATCTGGCTTTGGGGGAAAAAAGGACTCGTAAGCACCAAAAATAACAGAATTCTGCAGCTGGTTTTTTTTTTTTCCAAAGTGGATGTAATAAAGAACAACAATTGTATGTTGATTTTAGAGGTGAGAGGCCATAAATCTCTAATTCCCATTTCCTAAAGGAGGAAGATAGAATCTGCTTGTTTGGCAGTAGTGCTCAGGAGATTTTATTTTTTTTAAACAAATGCTTTCTTACGCATTCAAGCCAGTGGTTTGCTCAGGCAAAGAAAGAACCAGAGAAAATGCATCTGAGATAAACAACTCTTACAGCCCTCGCTCAGAAAACGACTGACTAAATTGAGAACAGATTGAAGTCATGTGCTTATATGAGCAAACAAGGTGTTCTGTAGCCAGAGCAAACTGGATTTATTGGCTTATAACTTAATGAACCAGTTTGGTGAAAGTTGCCTGTGGTGACTTCAGTCCTGGTTCCATGCAAAAGAGCTGGGATTTATCATAACTTAGAAGAATGTGTGTTTAGAAGACGCGTGTTTTTTCCCCACGTCTCCAGGCCTGGGAAAGACTGGAAAAAGCTGAACATGAAAGAGAACTGGCACTGCGAAATGAGCTCATCAGACAAGAGAAACTGGAACAACTGGCACGGAGATTCGATCGCAAGGCAGCCATGAGGGAGACCTGGCTGAGCGAGAACCAGCGCCTCGTGTCCCAGGTGCTGCTCTCAGGGATTCCGGGGGACTAATTGCAGGAATTAGAGGGCACAGTTCTTGCAAAGAGAACATTTTCTCCCCTGTGCCCCGTGTTTGACTGAATCTACATATGTGTGTGTTTGTTTCTGGTGTTTAGGTAGTGCATATGTGTGTGTACTGTAGGTCCTCTCTCTAATGCATTGGAGATACCCCTTCCCTGGATCTATCAGTGTACTGTAGGTCCTGTCTTTAATGCATTGGAGATACCCCTTCCCTGGATCTATCAGTGTACTGTAGGTCCTGTATTTAATGCACTGAGGATACCCCTTCCCTGGATCTATCAGTGTACTGTAGGTCCTGTCTTTAATGCATTGGGGATACCCCTTCCCTGGATCTATCAGCCTGTGCTCAGGGGATTTGAGGAGGAAATAACTACTCACAGTCAAGATTTTCTTTATCTGAGTGTTTCGGTGAATTCAGTGAAATTAGCCCAGGAATTAATTTAATTTTTTAATATCCAAAACCTCAGCCTAATCCTGATGGCCACGTGATTCTTTCTCAGGTAGTGACTGATATCTCTGATTTGATCAGTGGCTCTCTGTTATCAGAGGTGCCTCTTGTTTTCTTAAAGACTTCTTGGGCCATTTTGAGATGCCAGCTTTGCTCACGGGTGCATTGTGCACAGTTGAGCAGTGGGGCTCCTCTCCTCAGCAGCCATCCCTGAAGGAGGTGCCTCTGTCTTTGCAGGACAACTTTGGCTTCGACCTGCCGGCGGTCGAGGCTGCCACGAAGAAGCACGAGGCCATCGAGACGGACATCGCGGCCTACGAGGAGCGCGTCCAGGCCGTGGTGGCCGTGGCCAAGGAGCTGGAGACAGAGAACTACCACGACATCAAGCGCATCACCGCCAGGAAGGACAATGTCATCCGGCTCTGGGAGTACCTCCTGGAGCTGCTCCGCGCGCGCAGGCAGCGGCTCGAGATGAACCTCGGCCTGCAGAAGATTTTCCAGGAAATGCTGTACATTATGGACTGGATGGATGAGATGAAGGTGGGTGGGACCCGTTGGAGCACATACACCAAATATTGTCCAGAGGTGGATGTGTCCTGTTTGGTCAAGCTTTAAGATTCATTTTGTCCCTCTGGTTTCATAGACAAACACAGAAGATCCAAATTCCTTCCTAAGAAACAAATTCCTTATGATGATTTGTTAAAGATTAAAAACAAGTAAGGAAAAAGAACAAGTTCGCTCCTATAAAAAGCCACTTTCCATCTTCAGGCCTGTCTCATAAGGGCCACAGGCTTTGGTCACAGTGCCTGGGTAAAGAGGACAGGTTTGGTGAAAGGGAATTAAATCATCTCTCTTCATCACAGTTTACATGGGGAACAAGTCACCTCTTCACCTCTGTGCTTTAAAAAGCATGAATTTCTTCCTGTCTGTTCTCGTGGGATTTGGGAAGGGAAAGGACCATGACTTGTCCATCAGCCAGCAGAACTTGGAAGCTGTTGGAGGAAAGAAAGCTGTGTGTAGCTCCGTGGGAGCCCACAGCACCTGGGCCTGGTGCTGCTCCTTGGTCCTGCTGAGCTAACTCAGCCTCTCATCATTCCAGACTTAAAACTCATTAAAGAGCAGGCAACTTCTTCATGGTTGCCAGTGATTTAAAAAATATTGGCCCAAATTCCTATCAGCCTTGTCTCTCTACATTTGGAATTGATGTCTTTAATGCACCAACACAGAACAGTGTCGTGCCTGGAGTCAGGAAGAAACAAACACCTTAAGGCCTTCAGCCCATTTCACTTGTCCTTTACATTTTGATCAGGTGCTTCTGCTGTCCCAAGACTACGGCAAACATTTGCTGGGAGTTGAAGATCTGCTGCAGAAACATGCTCTGGTGGAGGCTGACATTGCCATCCAGGCTGAGAGAGTGAGAGGGGTCAATGCCTCTGCTCAGAAGTTTGCCACCGATGGAGAAGGTAACCAGCAGCCACACGCCCTTCTGTGTGTTAATTACCTGTGAAATTAGCTGCAGGGCTCATTAGCTCTGCAGGATAGGTTGGGTGAAATTCCCCCCTGGAATTGGAGAATCCAGCTTCAGTAGTTCCTGCTGTACTTCCCGTGTCAATAATTTATTGGCCTAGGAACCTGCTCAGGAGCTGAGTGTGGCCTAGTGCTTTGATGGCATGTCACCCTCCTCAGCAGCTGCCCTGGCTTTGTAGAGGTCTCCAGAGTTCCCCATTCTGTGTTCCTGATGCAAACAACACAGGTTGTTGGGCCCAGTCTGACAGTGTCCCAGTTTATGCCAAAAGGAAGCAATTCCCCAGGAATTGTCACTGACTAGAGGAAATGACGTCCATTTTGTGCAGTTGTGTATGAAGCTGGTATAAATCTGAACTCGGTGAATTTTGGTTTGGGTTTTTTGTCTTTAGGCAAAAACCAGTATTTTCTGATCTGTACTGTTGTGTGGTGGAGCTTGAGCAGCTCACACTCCCTTTCAGGAGACTAACCATGGATTCTTTGGCCTATGCTTTGTAGCTGGAACAAGCAGGAATTCCGGACTCCACGTGTGCCCCAGCTGTGGGTTTGGCAGCGAGCGAGCCCGGGTTGTAATGTGTGCTCTCTGTCCGAGCAGGGTACAAGCCGTGTGACCCGCAGGTGATCCGGGACCGCGTGGCACACATGGAGTTCTGCTACCAGGAGCTGTGCCAGCTCGCGGCCGAGCGCCGGGCACGCCTCGAGGAGTCCCGGCGCCTCTGGAAGTTCTTCTGGGAAATGGCCGAGGAGGAGGGTTGGATCAGGGAGAAGGAGCAGATCCTGTCGTCTGATGACTACGGGAAGGATCTCACCAGCGTGGTCCGACTCCTGAGCAAACATAAGGCGTTTGAGGACGAGATGAGTGGCCGCAGTGGCCACTTCCAGCAGGCGATAAAAGAAGGTGAAGACATGATCGCGGAAGAGCACTTTGGGTCTGAGAAAATCAGAGAAAGAATTAAGGATATCCGGGAGCAGTGGGCCAACCTGGAGCAGTTATCTGCTATTAGGAAGAAGCGCCTGGAGGAAGCCTCCCTGCTTCACCAGTTCCAGGCTGACGCTGACGACATCGATGCGTGGATGTTGGACATCCTCAAAATTGTGTCCAGCAACGATGTTGGCCACGACGAGTACTCCACTCAGTCCTTGGTCAAGAAGCACAAGGATGTGGCTGAGGAGATTGCCAGCTACCGGCCCACCATCGACTCGCTGCACGAGCAGGCCAAGGCCCTGCCGCAGGAACACGCGGGATCCCCGGATGTGCAGGGAAGGTTGACCGGAATCGAGGAGAGATACAAAGAGGTCGCTGAGCTCACTCGGCTGCGTAAGCAGGCCCTGCAGGACACCCTGGCTCTTTATAAGATGTTCAGTGAGGCAGATGCTTGTGAGCTTTGGATTGATGAGAAGGAGAAGTGGCTGAATAACATGCAGATTCCAGAGAAGCTGGAGGACCTGGAAGTGATCCAGCACAGGTGAGAGTGCCTTCACCGGGAAGTTAGGGAAATATGGGTGGAAGTTTTTTTTACACCAGCTTGCCTGTGGCTCAGATTCCCTAATGGCTGTGGGATGTTTTGTTTGTTTGTTTGTTTTCCCCGACTCCAGGTTTGAGAGCTTGGAACCAGAAATGAACAACCAGGCGTCCCGCGTGGCCGTCGTGAACCAGATCGCCAGGCAGCTGATGCACAGCGGCCACCCCGGCGAGAAGATCAAAGCACAGCAAGATAAACTCAACACCAGGTGAGCCAAGGCCTCGTGCTCAGGAACATGACACTGCCTGGAACAAGTATGGCGGCGTCATTTGGGTTTCTAACACGTGTTTTTTAAGATACACTGATACCAGAGTGTCTTCGAGGTAGGCCCTAAGTGCTTCAAAAGGAAGGAGCTGTGCCTTTCAAACATTTGATTAACAGATGGGGTTTTGCTCTTGACTTAATCAGGCCCTGAGTGTGTCAGTGCCTTGATTTGAGAGCTGGGAATTGACTGGAACGAGTATGGAAAAAAAGAAAACAATATAGTTTTGTGTAAACTCACTCGGTTTTTCGCTTCACAGTAAACCAAGAGAGTGCATTTAGTGTGAGAAATTGATGTAACTGGCAATTTTTCACTTGAGGAGAAATGACTCTCAGTGTGCTGGTACTTGTCACATTCTAATGTTCACTATAGCTTGGTTAATGGTTGCTTTGCTAAAAATACTGATGCTGTGGGAAGGACTGGGAAAGCCATGAGTAGCTGGGTTACACTTACCCGGCTGAGGGGAGCAACTGCTCACTGAGCAATGTTGCCATAGCCCTTCCCCACAAGTCTCAGTTTCTCTGCTCTTCTTTCCTCACATGTTTCAGGTGGAGCCAGTTCAGAGAGCTGGTGGATAGGAAGAAGGATGCTCTGCTCTCTGCTCTGAGCATCCAGAACTACCATCTCGAATGTAATGAAACCAAATCCTGGATCAGGGAAAAGACCAAAGTGATCGAGTCCACCCAGGACCTGGGTAACGACCTGGCGGGAGTGATGGCCCTGCAGAGGAAGCTGACGGGCATGGAGCGGGACCTGGTGGCCATCGAGGCCAAGCTCAGCGACCTGCAGAAGGAGGCGGAGAAGCTGGAGTCGGAGCACCCCGACCAGGCACAGGCCATCCTCTCCCGGCTCGCAGAAATCAATGATGTGTGGGAGGAGATGAAGACCACCCTGAAGAACCGGGAGGAGTCCCTGGGAGAGGCGAGCAAGCTGCAGCAGTTCCTGAGGGACCTGGATGACTTCCAGTCGTGGCTCTCCAGGACACAGACTGCCATCGCGTCCGAAGACATGCCCAACACCCTGACAGAGGCTGAGAAGCTGCTCACCCAGCATGAGAACATAAAGAATGAGATCAACAACTACGAGGAAGATTATCAGAAGATGAGGGACATGGGGGAGATGGTGACACAGGGGCAAACTGATGCTCAGTACATGTTCCTACGTCAGCGCCTGCAAGCCTTGGACACTGGATGGAATGAGCTCCACAAGATGTGGGAGAACAGGCAGAATCTCCTTTCCCAGTCTCATGCCTACCAGCTGTTTCTCAGAGACACCAAGCAAGCAGAAGCCTTTCTTAATAACCAGGCAAGTGGTCAAGATATACCTGACTTAATTCATATAGGTTGGCACTGTATACTGTAAGCAATTAGCAGACAAAATCATTTGGCAGGAGAGCCACAAATAGATAAATTGCCTTTTTTTAACAGCATTTTACTTGGGAGATGTTTGTTGGGAGATGAGTGGTGAGTCTGTTGTTGCAGCAGCAGCACAGCCTGAGTGTAACCCTTTTCCCTCTCTGATCTCTGCTGTAATCCCAGGAGTACGTTCTGGCACACACAGAGATGCCCACCACCTTGGAAGGAGCAGAGGCTGCCATTAAAAAGCAGGAGGATTTCATGACCACGATGGATGCCAATGAGGAGAAGATCAATGCGGTTGTGGAGACTGGCAGGAGGCTCGTTAGTGATGGGAACATTAACTCTGATAAAATCCAGGAGAAAGTGGACTCTATTGATGACAGGTAAGGTCAGAACAATGGCACAATGTAGCTATTGGTAACTGAATTCTGTTCTCTGAGAGATGCCCTTTTGCCAGGATCCAAAGGCAAAGGAACAGCTTAGAAAATGTCTCTTGCAGACTATTTCTTTTGTCCTGTGCAAAAAATAGGAACTACCGTGTTTCAAAAATGTGCCAGGCTAATCTTAATTAAATGATACCTCTCCCACTTCCTAGAGGCTTGCTAGGTAATGAGCTCCTGCCCAGGATTCAGCTGTTTGAGGGGTGCCATGTAATTCTGGAGTAAGAGCAGGCTTGGTGCTGTGGTGAGAGCTGTAGCAGTAACTGTGTCTGGTTCCGCAAGCCTTGGTTTTCTCTTCTCCCTCCTGGCTGTTCCTGTCCTTCCTCTGAAGGAGGAATGTGGCTCTTCAGGAGTGGGAGGCAATTGGCATTGCATCCACCCCACCCTCAGCTTTGATCTCTTCCAGCTTGTCTGGCCCCTCTGCAATCAGATTAGGCAGCACTGGTACAAATGTGCCTTTCAGCCTGGAACAAGTCCTTTGCCTTCTCTCTCTGGCTGTGGCATGGATGCTATAGAACATTAAGAGTTCCTTTGTCTTTGAAACCCAGATGCTCAGTTTTTGTGGCTGTGATTCATGTTCTTTCTGCTTTTGGGTAGGATAAAAGTGCATTCTTTCAAGGCACTTTTCCATTGTGAGTGTCAGAACACAGCACTGAACTGTCCAGTGTTACTGATGACCCTTCCTTTGAACCCTCTGACAGCCCAACCCCAAGGATTCCCCACATTTCCATTCTCTAACCAGCTTGACTCCAGACCCCAGGGAGCATCTGCAAAGGCCAGCAAGAGGAGATTATATGAAAGCAGTCAAGGGGGCAGCTAGGACAGTAATTATCCTTATTGACCCTCTCTGACTTTCAACGTCCTCTGCTCTAAGTTTTCCCATCCACTTGTGAAATGAGGAGAGCTTGATCCCAGCCTTCTGGTCAGGTGTCTTCTTTCTGCAGCTTTTGGAATATTAAAAGATGGAATCCAAGGATGTCACAGCAACAGGTCAGTGGCTGCTTGCAGCTCTGTCTGGGGTGGCTGTGGTAGGACACAGGCCTGTGTCCTGTGTGCTCTGCAGGGAGGTTCCTGCCCCTGTGCCTGTCCCGCCAGTGCAGCTGCTCCCCTGTGTCCCCATTGTCCTGAGGCACCCCTGTGGGATGGACTGGAGTTCCTCCTTGGAATGGCCAGCATTGGAGACTGTATTCCTTCGAGCCCCCTTTCTCCCCAGCGTTTCCTCAATCCCAGAGCTATTCATGCAGAGTGCTGCAAAAACCATCCGGTGGCTGCTCTTCAGGAAATCCGTGGGATTGCTCCCGAGTCTGTCAGGCTGATAAGCCTGGAGAACAAAGCCTTGGGGCTGGGTGCAGTGGGAGTGGTGGCAAAGGAAGCCTCTTTGCTTTTACAAAAAGTGGCTCTCCCGACCCAGCTCCTCCTGGATGTATAACAAAGGACCAAAACAAACACGTCCAAGTATGTGCAGTGGCTCCACACTTCCCCCCATGGAGCTCTTTGTAGTTTTCAGTATTGTTCAGTGGTTTTTACAGTCGTGCTTTTCAGCTGTACCCGAGGAGACCCCACTGTCCCTTGGTGCAGCACAGACACCCTGCCCTGGAGTGCTTCCCCTGGAAATACAGATGGTACCAGGGAGAGGAGAGTGCAACAGGAGAGAAACATTTCAGCTTAAGTGCAGCTCACAGGGAAGAATAAGTGGGAATAAGGATGTGGAGGAAGGGTGGGGGAAGGAGCAGATGGGTTTGAATCGAGCTATTGCTAGCTTTTCCAGCTGGGAAAGAAGCTGGTCTCCCCGGTGCAGGTGTCCCTGCTTTGGGCACTTCTGCTGCTCTGGAGTGTTTTCTCCTCCATTCTCTCTTGCAGGAGTGCTGGGGAACTGCCCCAGTCCGTGTGCCCCATGGCCTCCCTGACTCTGCAAGTGAGGTTTAGTTTTTAAGACAGCAGCAGATCTGGCACCAGTTGTGATCTGGGCCTGTTTGCCATCAACTTTTGTATTTGTGCAACTTTCTGCTCAGCAGAGAACAGAAGTAATTTTTGTTCTTGCCCATTCAGAAGGGAGAGGGCCCCTTGTTTGCTGGGACAACCAGAGGAGCTGAAGCTGCCTTGCATATATGTCAGTACTGCGAGCAGGCAGCTGCATTCACATCCACACCACGTGCAGGATTTATTATTTCTGCACAGGCTTTGGAACCCACAAGGCTTTTACAGTTAAACCACAAGTGGTTTTGTCAGTTTTCAGCTCTGTCAGCATTTTCAGGGGCCTCTGGGAGTCAGCACGGGGACACTGGGACAAATTGTGCTGCTCTGCTCTTGGAATAATTTGTGTCAGATCTTGCACTTAGGGTGTAAGTCATGTGTGTGATACAGGCAGGGGAATTCCAAGTGATTCTAAATAATTGGGAACCTGCAGAGCAAACTTCTCTACAAGTGTGAGATCTACAAACTATTGCAACCAATTAGTAAGAAGCAGCCAGTGGTAACCTTAAGTGTGAATTCTTTTAAAGAATTTGGGGATATTTGAGCAAACAGTTAATCATATTAAGATGTAGGCAGTCTGGAGCAGGAGAACATAAAAAAAGTCAGTGATAAAAACACAGGAATTCCTGTCTGTTCCAGCAGTGTCCATTCTCAAAATGCTTCTACCTTGTTACAGTTCAGCCCTGTTCTTCAGAGAACTCTCCTTGTCCAGTCTCACTCCAGGTCATCTTGGGCAGCAAAACAACCTTTTACAGTTAAATCACTCTAAGCACCACAGTTCATATTTGTTGTGGTATGTCATCCTCTGTTTGATATCCCTGCATGGTTTCCTTCAAAGTCCTTGGAATTAGTATTTCCAACACTCTGTGGGAGATAATTTTATTAGTTTTTTTAAACTCAAGGTTTCTCAACATAACAACTTTTCTACTTAGTCTTAATTCAAGTAAGTGTCATGAAAGTTCTCCTTCTAACTTCATCTCCTGTGTCCTCTCCAGAGTACAAGAGCCTGTAATGTAATCTAGCCTTAGATCTATGAAATCATCATGATAAAATCACCCCAGCAGTTCTTTGCTGCATTTTAGCGACCTGAGTAATGCACTGGGTTTGCCCAGGCATGGGAAGTGCAGCCAAGAGGGAGTGGGATGGACCCCAGGGTTGTTTGCTGCCTTGGAGAGGTTTCTCCTGAGGCACAACTTACATGTCTTTTCCTCTGTGCTCTGTCAAAACTTCAGGCTCACCTGGGCTTGGACTCCAGGCTCTTGCTTTGATGGTTACTTGTGTCTTCCTTGCCATCCAGTCTGTAAATCCATTTTCCTGACCTACAGCTACAGAGACCTGCTCTCCTGGTTATTCACAGGCAGCTCTTGAGACCAAAGAGAAGCAAACTGTAATCCTGCAGAGGGTTTTCTCCTATTGCTCTCCCTACAGACCTTTTGCTTTTATAGCAGATGTATCCCTAAGTGTTCCTTGTGTTTCTGAAGTCACTCAATTCGTGCCACAGAGCTGGCTCTGGTGACTTACTGTAGATCAGGGAAAGTGCTATCATAATCCAGTTGTCATCACCATATAATTTATAGTCCTCTGGAACATCAGGAGTCTCTGGAGATCTCCACTAACACGGATTTATTTAGCTCTTGCCAGCATGTGCTGAGCTCATCTTATAAATTGCCACCCTCTAAAATAATTTCCAAATCTCACTACCTATTTATCTTATTACAAATGGCAGCAATATTTCACTTTAAACCCCTGCATAGTGCAATAGGAACAAATAAAAATTATCTTCTTTACTCTGTCTCTTCCATGTAAATCTCCTCATAAATAATAAAAGGACAAGGATAACTACTCCAGATAAGCAATTTTTAAAAAACATACCCAGAGGTACCTTGGGATCAGCTCTCCAGGCCCCATTCCATTTGAAAAACCCACCAAGACCTTTGGGATTATCAGCGTGACTCATCCTTCAAGTGATGAATGAAACCCAGGGCTTCTGGACTAACCTTTTGTTTTATTCTGTCTGCTCTTAAACACTCTGTCCCAAGGTGCATAAAGGTTCTGTTTGCAGAACCCCCCCGGGGTGCTGCATGTGCTGTTGGTCAAACACAGTGTTGGGAAGGCTCTGCAGCCCCCCCAGCTTTGTGCAGGACAGGGAGGTGCTGGAGGAGTGTTCTAAAGAGCATTACAGCAGGTCCTTGCTCTGCAAGGGCCACACAACCCCACCTGAGTGTTGTCATTTGCAAACAGTTTTCTTATGGTTTTTGGCAAACAGTCTGAACGTTCCTGTGGGCTGCAAGGATCTGGCCCAATTCTGTCCGTGACAACATGTGAAACCCTGCTGACTTCAAAACTTTCTCTGTGTGTTTAACTGGTCACAAAAACAAATAGAGGCTGAACCTCAGTAAGCCCATTAAATAACACACAGATCTGAGCCTCCAAAATGTCCTCCTTTAAAAGGCAGCAGAGGACACACACCACAAAAATACTCAGCACCTGGGGCCCAAAGAGGCTCCAGAAACCCACAGTTTTCCATGAAATGCCTATTTCAAGTTCTTTTCTCTGCTGTTTTTTTTTTTTTGTGACCAGGCATAGGAAGAACCGTGAAGCAGCCAGTGAACTTCTGATGAGACTGAAGGATAACAGGGACCTCCAGAAGTTCCTTCAGGATTGTCAAGAGGTAAATCATGTCTTTTCACTTTTATTGCTCAAAGCTGCATCCTGCAGAAGGGCATTCACTCCATGTTTTATGAGGACTGGAAGGCTCAGCATTTTGCAATCAAGTCATCCAGTAGTATTTAGTGTGGAGTAAACATAAAAAAACCCTGCAAAAATAAATGCTTGGTTCCTCTTGTGAACTGAATTTCTTTTGTCATGTGAGCTAAAGACATAGAAAACTGCCAAAAGCAATGAAGATTTTCTGCTGTGGTATAAGTTATAATCAGTGGAATATGGGGGAATTAGTACTGCAGTTAATAAGAATTTTGTCTACAGGTGTATGTGGCCTGGTGAAGGAAATTCCAAGTGATTTCTCCCAAACATTAGTCAGAAGAATAGGAGATTAGGAATAAGAGGAGAGCAGGATTAAGCTGGGTCATTTTAATGTGTGATTTACCTGATAGTTTTCATGTGTTTAAAACGGTTAAGTATTATAACATCTGAAAAAAGAAGCTGTATCCATGATTTATATGGACTCTTTACACCGAAGACAACATTTTAAGGTTCAGAATACTCTTGTCCTAGCACAAGGAATGAATCAAGTAATGTTCAGGTTATTTCCTGCAGTCCTGGCTGATGTTAAAGAGCCTTTCCTGGGAGGTTTTCTCCTGAACTGGGCAGTGGTGTTGTGGGTGGTTGCCTGGGTGCAGTCTGTGTCCCTGCATTGCGTAAGCCAGCCATGAGCTTGCCCTCAGCTCCTTCCTTGGTAGTTAAAACATGACAGATTAGCAAAAACGCTGCTGTTATTAGCAGCAGCTTCTTCCTTCCTGTGTGCCATCTCTGGTACAAAGATCCCCCTGGCTCCTGGAGCTCTCCTAGAGCCTTCCAGTCAGCGTGGATGTGTTCCCCAGGAGCTGGGTTTGCCCCTCTATCACTGAAAGAAAAAGGAACACGTGAAAGCTCCAGTGCTGGCTGCCTGAATGCCTGTCCTCTGCAGCCACTAAAGCATGGCTGGCTGGGCTGCACAGTTCAAACTCACAATTACCCCAATGTCACCAGTGTCTCCACTCCTCCTGGAGAGGGCATTGGGCCTGGTGATGATGGAAGGGCTGTTTCCTGAGGAGACTGAGCCATAATGAGACTCAGGATTTACAGCAGCTCGGTTACAAAGTGCTGCTGACGCCTCCCTGGGTGTGATGGAGCAGCGCTGTGCTGTGGGCTGGAGGGGAGCCATGGGAACACCTCCCCTTGGCTTTGTGGTCAGCCCTGCCTGAGGGGCTGAGAACAGTCCCTGTGTGACCTGGCAGTGATCCTTTGTCCTTCCTGCCCCGAGGGACAGTGTCCATCCCTCTGTAACCCGAGGAAAGGAAGAGTGTTCTCTGCACTGTTCCTTCCCAGGGCAGCCACTTTCCTCCCCAGGCTGGGTGTTGTTATAAGAGTGGCCTCATGCCCCTCGTCCTTCCTGCTGCTGCTCCGGGCCAGGCCCTGAGCAGGGTCAGTGGGGCTCAGGAGTGACAGGATAATGCTCCTGCCAACAGCTCAGCAGTGATAAACCTTCCTTGAGGGGTCACAGGCAGGGGAAACAGCAGACTGTATTGTTGGGAGTCACATTCACTGTCACAGGTTAATCCTGGGGCGCTGCTTCTCTGGCTGTCCCTTGCAGTGTCAATATGAATGTGTTAAATAAATTTGTGAGTGAGTGGAAGAGTGACAGCAGGAAATCCTGAGAGGAGGGGACCTGACAAATGTTGCCATTTAGCTTTCTTTGCCTTCCTGCTCTTTCTCAGCTCACCTTCGAAGAGTTTCCAGCTGCTCTTCCCTGAGAAGTCCCAGCACTGTCTGGGCTCCTTTCCCTGGGGACGCCAGTGAAGGGCCTGGCAAGGCTCCACACTCAGAGGGCTTTTTCCCAGAATGTGCTGGCAGGTTTGGCCATGGGAGCCTCTCCCAGCAGGATGGGCTGTGCCAGCCTGGCTCTGGGCAGGGTCTGGGAAGGGCAGCAGCACTCAGGGCCCTTTCCCCTGCCCTTGTTGCTCTCCCAGGGTCAGGAAGGGTTTGTCTCCGTGCCTGGCTGGCACTGCAGGGTGTTACAGTCTGGGGGAGCTGGAGCAGGAACAGGGCTCTGGAACAGCTGCAAAGGATGGGAGGAAGCCTAATGCTCTGCTGGCCTTAACAGCTGACTTAGTGTTTTCTGGTGAAATAAAGGCTCCAAGTGTCAATCTTAGGCAATCCAGGGAATTGTATTACTTTCTAAAAATCTGCTTTTGCACGGAAGGTACTGACTTCCCGTTTGCAAAAATCCAGATTTTAATAGTGAGCCCTTAAATGCTGTCTCTGCATTTCTGTGCCCTCAGAACAACACTGTGAGAGGCAGAGACGAGGGGTTTATCCTCCCCCCAGCTGGTCACAGGACAGTGCTGCCTCTCCTTGGGAAGCACTTTGAAATCCCCAGGAGCCCTAAAGCTGTGGCTGAGTAAAAGCAAACAGTGAAAGCCAAGCAGTGCAATTTGCAGGGCAGAGCAGCTGTCTACTCCCCAGAAAGGCAGGAGTGAAACCACTAATTCTGGGTTATCTCCTAATCTCCATGTAGCCTTGCACTGCTCAGTAGCCTGTTCTAACATCAACCCCTGCCTACAGAGGTCTTCATTAACATGAGCACTTTTCTACTGAGACTGGATGGAAAGATCCAATGAGGAGTTTCTCTGTTTTCTCTGATAAGTTTTGCCTTTTTGTGAAACTTATGGTGCTTTTAAGGGACAATTGAAAACAGGGTTGTGAGTGCTCAGTGGAATTTGTTGCCCTGTGTCCTGAGCACACAGTGAGGGCCAGGGCTCTGGTTTTGGGCTGCTTGCTCTCCCAAGTGGTGTTCTGGAAACCAAGCTGAGATTTGTTTTGACATTTTCCACTTGGCTAGGTCACTCTAAATATGCAGAAAATGAACCTTTTCAGATTCTATGAGCATTCCTGTGAATGTGGTTTTTATCCACACCTAAGGGACAGATGAAGCAGTCAGACTGGCTCTGGGAGGAAATGGGATGTTGGCTGCTAGGATCATTTCCACATTCCATTTGCCCTTGGCAAATAAACTATCTCTTAAAGTATTGATTTGCTCTAGGGGTGATATGGAAATTGTTCTCAGTGCCTTTGTATTTGCAGAAAAAAAACCATCTTGGATTTTATATAATGGGGAAAGAAAAGTCTCCAATACCAAAAACCTACTGGAGACTGGACAAATAAACAGATTATGTATGTAAAGCTAAATAGAGGAAAGACTGTGGGGAAAAGGTACAAATGTGGTGTGAATTAATGGTACAAAACCATCTCTACTTTTGATATGAGCAGAAATAGGGGATTTCTCATTCAGAGTGTCCGTGGAAAGCTGGAAGTCCTTGGGGCTCTGGTCAGTTCTGGAGCTGCCTTCTGGCTACCACCCCATCCATGTGTGTGTCTGCAGTGTCCTCAGGGAGTCAGGAGGGCTCCACAGGGTGTGGTGGGACACTCCTGCCCCTGAGTCACACACTGAGTAATGCTGAGAGGAAAAAGTGATCTGAAGGTACCCTGGGACCAGCCAGTGGGACACGTGTCCCTTTGCTGTGCTGGTGAACTGGGTGAGACCTGAGTGTTTGATTGTGCTTATCACGGAGTGGAGTCCTTTCTGCTGCACTCACGGCTTCTTTATGCACTGCAGATGGGTGTTTACATTCAACTGTTAGAGGCAGATCCTTGACTGAACCTTGGGTAAAACCCTGAGTAAGAGCAGTCTCTGAATCTCACACAGCTCTTCTCTAGAGGCGTCTCTTTATCCTTGATCCGGAGGCATTTTGATACTTTGCATTAATTCACACTGGGAGTGTTTCCACAGACCCCCATTATTTCACACTAGGAGTGTTCCCACAAACCCCCATGTTTTTTCCTTTCCAGCTCTCCCTCTGGATCAATGAAAAGATGCTTACAGCCCAGGACATGTCCTATGATGAGGCAAGGAACCTGCACAGCAAGTGGCTGAAGCACCAGGCATTTATGGCAGAGCTTGCATCCAACAAAGAGTGGCTGGAGAAGATTGAAAAGGTAAGTAAAGAACACCCAAAGAATGCCCTCATTTTTGTCCAGGGTGGCTGTGCACAAAGATGGGACCTGCTCTTCTGCAGAGTTGGCTCTTGAGTCATCCCCCAGGGAAGGCTAAAGGAGATTTCTGCTGCACTGTGTCTCCAGCTGACCCAGTTTATTCCTCTCTCATGTTAAATGGTTTTCATCCAAGCTGTTCTCACAGACTCACGTTGGACAAGGTGCCAGTTTAATTTGTCTGGTCTTTCCTATCTGTCAGGAGGAAAGCACAGCCTAGTTTTCATACCCCAAGGGTAAACAGGGCACATGTGGGGATTTGAGCTAACAGAGTAGAAGCACTTCCTGGGAAATAATGGAATGTAGGGGAATAGCTGAGTTTAGTCTCCTGTGTTCCTAAGCTGGTTCTTGTTCATTCAGGACTAAACCAGGCTTCTTTCCCCTTGCAAAAGTAGTGCATGAGGTAAAGTACAGCCAGTTTTGTGATTAATTAAGATTCACAGCTCTGTATCAAGTTACTCTGAAGCTTTAATACGCTGTGATGAGCTGTACTTCCCCCCCATTTCTCCTGCACAGCTCTGGAACACTGAGGAGGTCTCCTCTTTGCTCTGACAGTGGGTTTCTGTTCAGTGTAAGTTAGCTTAATTGCTCATTTCCTCTCCCACTTTGGCACTCCATATCCCATTAGAGGCTTTTCTCTAATCTACAAATGGCAATACCCTTTAATGGTGTAATTAGGAGGCTGCTCTTAGTACTGAAAGTTCTTTTTTAGTGATGCTAATACATCCTCCCCCTTTGCCTCTGAAAAATCAGATTGCAGCAAAGGACCAGAATTGTGACAATCCCTGGATTAACATTCACACTGAATGTGCTGGGTTGGGAGCAGCATTCCAGGTGCAGAGATAGAGGGAGAATTAGAATAAAGAAAATATTTCCAAAACTAATGCAATTTTGTAAAGGCAAAAAGGCGTCCAAGTGCCCTGCTGGTGCTGGGTACAGGGTTCCAGCTTCCCAAGGAATCTTGTTCCTCTCTGGCTTAGCCCCCTGGTAGTTGCTGTAACCCACTGACACAGCCCAGTTTTGGGGCCATCAGCTCCCTGTCCCAGTGTTACCCTGGGTCCCCGTGGCTCTCCATGACGAGGCCCCCAAAAGCTGGACACACGGTGTGTGCAGCTCCTGCTCCATCCCCCTGAGCCGTGTCCCCAGGAGCTCCCACAGGGAACACGTGCAGCAGGGCAGAGAAAGGAGGCATTGCTTGGCCTTCCCAGTGCCCAGAAACCTCTTCCAGGCAACAGGGGCCTGGGGGCTGATGCTCTGGAAGGAGTCACTGGATAATTGGAGATAGGAAATGAGTGGCTGATGCTGCCAGCAGATGAGGGATCCGGAGTGCTCTCTAATCAGGATAATTGTCCTGACGGGCTGTGAGTGCTGTGAGGAGGTTCCATTTGATGCTCTTTGCTTTGCAGGAGGGAATGCAGCTCATTGCAGAGAAACCAGAGACCGAGGCCGTGGTGAAGGAGAAGCTGACAGGTCTCCATCAGATGTGGGACGAGCTGGAATCCACGACCCAGACCAAGGCTCAGCGTCTGTTCGACGCAAACAAGGCCGAGCTCTTCACCCAGAGCTGTGCTGACCTGGACAAGTGGCTCAATGGCTTGGAGAGCCAGATTCAGTCAGACGACTACGGGAAAGACCTCACCAGTGTCAACATCCTGTTGAAGAAGCAGCAGGTAAACAGGGCAAGGGGGCAGAGAGGGCAGACAGCAGATGCTGCACTCAAAGGAACAGGAGGGGGAGCCTTTCAGTTTAGAACAGAATTTATTTGCTTGTCTTTCTTCCCATTGTTTCATGTATCTTTCAGAAGAACCAGACATACACACAGAAACAAATTTCTCGATGCCCTCTCTGCACATGGCTGCCTGCCTGTGATTCAGACTTGGCCCTGGTTCCCTGCTGTGAAGGCAGCAAGGAGTAGCAGGGCCAGCAGGGAGCAGTTAGCTGAGTGCGCTCCCAAGTGTTTCAGGGTACCCTGACTGATAGAAGAACTCATTTATGTCATTGCCAAACTGACCACTTTAACCAACAGGCAGAGCTGAGGGGATCAGTGCGTGCTCCCAGTTGTGGATCTCTGTTTAAGCCTCATTCCTTGCAATGTGAATGCTACAACAATTACTGACATGGTGAATCCTCACTGGCCAGCATCTGTTCTCCTTCTGAGGAAGCTGTTGCTGGGTCCTAACTGTACCAACTGCTTTTACCCTGGTTTTCAGGACGTTTATGCCATGTTTTTGTTTAGATGCTGGAGAATCAAATGGATGTTCGTAAGAAGGAGATCGAGGAGCTGCAGAGCCAGGCCAGGGCTTTGAGCCAGGAGGGGAAGAGCACAGATGAAGTCGATGGCAAACGCCTTATTGTAGAAAAGAAATTCTTGGAGTTGCTGGAGCCTTTGAATGAGAGAAAAGCAAACCTGCTGGCCTCCAAAGAGATCCACCAGTTCAACAGGGACGTGGAAGATGAAATTGTGAGTATAGAGGAAATCCCGTTCCCCACCAGTAGGAAAATGTCCCACCTACTGCAGGGCTATCCCAGAAGGAAGCCTCTTGGCCATGTTGGAGTGCTGCTGCTTTCTGCAGCCTCCCTCTGCTGCCCTCCCTGTCCCTGGGGTGGTTTGAAATCATGTGTGCTGCTCTTCTCTCCCTTGCAGTTGTGGGTCGGAGAGAGGATGCCCATAGCTACATCTACTGATCATGGACACAACCTCCAGACTGTGCAGCTACTAATAAAGAAAAACCAGGTAAGTCAGTGCTGTTACAGCTCCGCACTTGCTGGTTCTCCTTAGTGCTGACTAATTTGGGAAGGAAAGGTTTGGAGTAAAGCAGTGGGTGCTGTGGTGTGCCCACAGGTGGTGGCACAGCCCCACGTGAGCTGATGGGTTGTGTTTTGCTGCCCCTGACTTACATTTCCTTTCTGTTGGTGCATTGTCTCATCAGTGAACTTCTCTCCCTTGCAGACCCTTCAGAAAGAAATCCAGGGCCATCAGCCTCGTATCGATGACATTTTTGAGAGGAGTCAGAACATCATCACAGAGAGCAGCCCCAATGCTGAAGTGATCCAGCAGAGACTGGCAGACCTGAAGCAGCTGTGGAACCTCCTCATCGAGGAGACAGAGAAACGCCACAAGCGCCTGGAGGAGTCCCACAGGGCTCAGCAGTACTACTTCGATGCAGCTGAGGCCGAGGCCTGGATGAGTGAGCAGGAGCTCTACATGATGTCAGAAGAGAAGGCCAAGGTGAGCAGCTCCACAGCAACACCAGGCTGGGTTCGATTGCTTTGCGAGAGGGAGGAAGGTGGCGTGATTTAACATGGCACTACTAATGGCAGCAGAACCAGACTGAATTCCTGGTGAAACCTCGAGTGGTTGTCACTTCTATCTGTTATACATCTGACAGTGTGGAGGGAAGCATCCTCACACTCTGCATGGCAACTCTGCTGCCTTGGCTGTAAGGTTGGAGCTCCCAGTGTGGCCCAGTCAGGTCCAGTTCAGTGTTAGTTCTGAAGGCCAGCACAGAGCACCTGGCTGTGAAACGGGGCTTGGCACCACTGTCACCAGCTTTGACTGCCAGTGACAGGGGACCAGCACAGCATCACACCATACCCAAGAGGATGTGAACTCCTGCTTTCTAAGGCAGTGTTAGTGCTGGATCTTATTTGTGTTGACATAAATGCACTCTGTTCACTGCCCTCATAAAATAAAGCTCAGCTTTGTGTCAGTGTAACACGTTCTGTGGGTGTTCAGTCTCCAGTTAAGAAGGGCTTGTTTTCTTTTTTCTATCCAAGCAATGCAAATAAGGAGTATTAATGCAAACAGTTCATTATGCAAAATATTCTAATGAAAAGACTTATTGACAATAGCAGTTAACACTGAGAGTTGGAGGTTGTTTGTCTTTGTCATAACAGTGAAGTTATGGTTGGTTTTTGTTGGAACTTCTCCAGATGCTTTGGTGGAGAATCCATTGACATGGGCTCCATAGGATTTCTTTTCTTTGCCCCATGCTGTCACTGAGAAGCCTGACAAGTGATGTGCCTAAAACTATTCCATGTTTCTGAGCCCTGCACAGTCACCAGTGCTATGGAAACACACAGAGGGCTTCAGAGAAGAGGAAACTCCTCCTGCTCAGTGCACAGCTGATGTCATTTTGTTCTGCATCCCAGAGGGGCTGCTGCATTCTGTATGTCACTGTTATTTTGCTGTCTGTGGGTACCATTTGCTGTGACCACTGTTATATACCACTGGCAGAATGACTTGTCTTCAGGCTGTACCTTGGGAGCAGGTCCCTATAGTTCTCCCTGGCCATCACTGTTTGCTCCCACACCCAGCTGAACCTGCTGTGTGGTGTCATTCTGTGGAGTGGAGGCCTGACTGTCACTTGCTGTCCCTCACAGGATGAACAGAGTGCCGTGTCCATGCTGAAGAAACACCAGATTTTGGAACAAGCTGTAGAAGACTATGCTGAAACTGTACACCAGCTTTCAAAGACCAGCAGAACTTTGGTGGCAGACAACCACCCAGAAAGGTATTAACTGCCATTTTTAATTGGATCATGAGTTCTTTCAGTAGTTCAGTCCCTTTGCTAGGTTGTTCTGACCCACAAAGACCACAGCACAGCCTAAGTAGCTCAGAAGAGGAGTTCAGCCTCACTCAGTGCAAGCTGGACCACCCTGATTTGGCCAGAGACAGGGTCAGTACATGCAGCTGATTTACCCTCAGCCAGTGCCTGTGGTGCCCCTGTGCAGGCTGGCAGTGCCAGGTCTGCCAGCACCTCTGAACCTATGGAGGTCTAGCAGTCCTGAGGGACAAGGTCCAGACTGGCTCTTCCAACCAACTTTCAGGTCCAGCCCCTACGGTCACAGTCATTTATCCTCCTGCAGTGCTCCCCAAAATCTGCCTCCTCTCTTTGAGATTCCAACAGAACCAGAGACTGGAGTCAGATGCTTTAAATATGGGCACATTAACATCTTGGTTTTGGTAAATTGATCTCAGCTTCCATATAAACGGCTTTCCCTGGGGGAGAGTTCAGGAAGTTCTAGAACCGTTTTGCTGTAGGAGCTGCAGCTCAGCACAGAGTTCTGCACTGGCTTCAGCTGCAAGGCTGACTCCACTCTGAGGCTGATGTGTGTAACTGCTCTGCCTTGGCTGGGACTGGCTTGGGACAGACACCCTCTGCCCCCGGTGGAAGGTTGTTACTGAACTCAAAAGCACTCTCTTGTGGTCGTGATCATTTCTGATGAGGGTGGATTTCCTGTCTGAGCTGTCTGAGTACTGGAATAATATCACCAACTTTGCAAGGCAGAGGGAAGGCACTCTGACAGGGCTGTGTGGTTCAGACAAATATAGGCAAAAGGGACAGCAAATAGGAATATTAATGCTGTGTGGAAATGCTGAGCTTTAGGGGGTAAGAAATCCATGAGTGCTGCTGAACCTGGACACAGTTTAAATGAGAGTGAACTGCCTCTGCCTCAGCAGCCCAGATCCTAACTGTAGTTTTGGGAGAAGACTGGTGTGGTCTGTGGCCAGACAAACAGAGAGCTTGGTTCCCAGCTCTTCTCTCTCTACAGCCAGAGGGTTTTAGTACAGGACAGACAAGTTTTCCAGCTGCTGCAGTCACCTCTGCCAGCAGAGGGTTGGTCCAGCGTGTCCCAGTCCAAGCCCTGCATGCAGCAGGTGTTGTTCTGTGGGTGAATCCCCCGGGGGAGGGCTTTGTCCCGGGCAGTGTCCCCCATTGCCGTGGGTTTGTGAGCACAGTGCAGACCCAGGGCAGA
The DNA here is from genome assembly GCF_003945725.1 of Corapipo altera. Taxonomy (NCBI): domain Eukaryota; kingdom Metazoa; phylum Chordata; class Aves; order Passeriformes; family Pipridae; genus Corapipo; species Corapipo altera. The sequence goes on from NW_020884911.1 coordinate 1,329,334, forward strand.
CCCAGGGCTCCCTGTGTTCCAGCGAGCGGATCAGCATGCGCCAGTCCAAGGTGGACAAGCTGTACGCCGGCCTCAAGGACCTGGCCGAGGAGAGGAGGGGCAAGCTGGACGAGAGACACCGCCTGTTCCAGCTCAACCGCGAGGTGGACGACCTGGAGCAGTGGATTGCGGAGAGGGAGGTGGTGGCAGGATCCCACGAGCTGGGCCAGGACTACGAGCACGTCACGGTGAGTTCCTGGGGGTGCCGCGGGCCGGCCTGCCCTCCCTGGGTGCTGCACACACTGAGTGGTCACTGCAGACTGTCACAGGGTCACTCTGTAACCACAGCACTGTTGCTCTGCCCTCCAGATGCTGCAGGAGCGGTTCCGGGAATTCGCCCGAGACACCGGAAACATTGGCCAGGAGCGTGTGGACACTGTGAACCACATGGCAGATGAACTCATCAACTCTGGACACTCAGATGCTGCCACAATTGCAGAGTGGAAGGACGGACTCAATGAGGCCTGGGCTGACCTCCTGGAGCTCATTGACACGAGAACACAAATCCTTGCAGCCTCTTACGAACTGCACAAATTTTACCACGATGCCAAGGAGATCTTAGGGCGTATTCAAGACAAACACAAGAAACTGCCTGAGGAGCTTGGCAGAGACCAAAACACAGTGGAAACACTACAGAGAATGCACACGACGTTCGAGCACGATATCCAGGCCCTGGGCACCCAGGTGTGTGACGGGGGAACGGGGGTGTGGGAACCTGAGCGGGGCAGTTCTGCTGCTGCCCTTGGCCCCTCCGTGCCGGGGACACAGAGCGCTGCCAGCTGCTTCCCGAGTGGATTGCTGTGGGAATAACTGCACCTGTCTGCTTCTCTGTCAGTGCCTTAGGTTGGTTATCTGAAAGAGACATCTGTAAGTACACAGGTTTCTGAACGTGGCAGCAATTGTTTGACGTTGCTCCGTTTCCTGCCCTTGGGTGAAGAAGAAATGATAAAGGCAGAGAGCTTCTGTGTTGACTTAAAGTACAAGTATGAAGGAATGCGTAAGCCTGGTTGGTTTGTTGAGGTTTGGAGTTTTTTTGGCTGGTTGATTGGTTTGGGGTTTTTTGTTTTAAAAAACGTCGAAAAGCCCCAACCAAACCCTCTTGTGCCAGGCACTGTTTATCTTTCTGAGAGGCAAAGAAAGTCTGAAGATCTGCACAGAGGCTTTCTGACTTGATTATGAGGCTGAGCATTCTGATTTAAATATGCCCTTTCCTGGTGCTTCCTAAAGGCAGTCTGGAGAGATTTAAAGTCCACAGTCCAGGCTAAGATTTTTAAAAGCACCCAAACTTGATCTAATTCCAAATCTTTTGAAGTCAAGATATGTTAAGTACAAGGCAGCAGCTGCTCATACAGCACATGGGGGATTCTAAACCAAAATACAGTGTTCAGCTGCCAGAATGAGAATTTGGGAAGGGAACAAGTTGCTTAAGGAACAGAGGAATTACAACTGACTGCATTTATCCCAGTAGGTCAGGAAAGAGCTTTTATGGCCAAGCTGCCAGCCAGTTCTTGGTTATGTTGCAATTTGCACTAGAATAAAGGGGAGAGAGCAAGCATTTGATTTTCCAAGTGTTTTACTTTCTGAAGCTGTAGATTTTACACAGAAAATGGGCGACATTCACAAAACATCAATCCCAGTCTCTCAAAAAGGTAATTATAATCAAGCCTTAAATGGAGGAATATGTAATCATAGCACAGAGCTGTGGGGAAAGCATTTAGGGTAATTTTTGGCTGGAAAAGCCAGAGCACTGAGACAGATCATTATGAGAGGCATGATCTCTGTGCCTGTAGCTAGAAGGCAGTTTGTTTTGATGTTAAAAAAAATAATTATTAGGCAAGAGCTAATAGAATGTTTCCTGGCTTGAAAAATATGTGAAATAGTCAAGAACTAGCATTTGATGTCCCAAGACAGTGTTTGAAAGGAAAAGAGATTTCTAATAGTAGTAGGATCTTAAAATTTCCAAATTTTCTTCTCTTTGAAGTCATTATCTACATTTTTCAAAAATCACCTGTCAGCTGGAGTAGTGGTTTGGATACAGAGATCCTGAGTGCCATTGTCACTTGTGTGAGGGGAAGGAGATGTGATGATGAAAACGGCCCCCACTTGCCGTGACATTTAACAGTCACTTTGTTTTGGCACCACGTTTTGCAGCAGGTTTAGGCAGTGGCAAATCTTTGCTGTTCTGGGGGGGTCCCTTGACCCACCAGTCTGGTCTAAAATGTTCTCCGGGGGATGTATTGACTTAACAACAGAACAGCCCTTTTAGTGCTGGCAGACCAACTGCATTTGCAGTGACTGGGGAGCCATTGCAGTGATGAACGAGCAGCTGAAATGGCCCCTGAGGGATGTGTCTCTGCCCCCCCAGGTGAGGCAGCTACAGGAGGATGCCGCACGGCTCCAGGCCGCCTACGCCGGGGACAAGGCCGATGACATCCAGAAGAGGGAGAACGAGGTGCTGGAGGCGTGGAAGGCGCTGCTGGACGCCTGCGAGGGCCGCAGGGTGAGGCTGGTGGACACCGGAGACAAGTTCCGCTTCTTCAGCATGGTGCGGGACCTCATGCTCTGGATGGAGGACGTCATCCGGCAGATAGAGGCCCAGGAGAAGCCAAGGTAACGTGAGCCATCTTCTCCATGGCAAGATAAGGCTGCAGGTTGTAGGAGCAGGTCAGTGAGGAACATCTGTCACAGCTGGTGCCACGGCTGGTGGGGCAGCAGCTCGTTCTGTGTGGGGCTGGGGCTGCTGGAGTCGTTGCAGTGCCCGAAGAGATTCGGTCTCTTGTTATCCAGTCTCTCATTCAGGTGGTTATCCAGTTTCTCATTCAGATGATTATCCAGTCATTGGTTCAGGTGGTTATCCAGTCTCTCATTTGGGTGGTTTTCCTGTCTCTGATTCGGATCAGAATGGTGCTGCTCCTGAGGAAAGGCTTCCCGATCTGCAAAGACAATCTAGGAACCAATTCTTTTGCTGTTCAGTTTGACAATGTAGCTTGTTTGCAAATGTAGCAGCCGTTAACTCCACAATACATGGGTTTGCTCCTTTTCAGGGATGTCTCGTCTGTGGAGCTGCTCATGAACAATCACCAGGGTATCAAGGCGGAGATCGACGCGCGGAACGACAGCTTCACCACCTGCATCGAGCTGGGCAAGTCTCTGCTGGCCAGGAAACACTACGCCTCCGAGGAGGTACTGTGCTCCTGGGGGGCCAGGGCTGGCCCAGGGGGACAAACTGGCCCTGTGTCATCTGCACAGGGGTAATCTGCGTGTTCACGGGGACATGTGTTACCTCAGGGTGGGGAGTCAGTGTACAGTCTCACCCTGTGAACTCATGTTGGGGAGTAGAGGTGGCATCGAGGTTTAAAGGGTCATTTTCAGCCCAGGGAGTGCAGAATTCCTCTGTACATTCTGCTCTGCAGAGAGGGGAAGGTGACTTCCTTGAGCAAGGGCAGCTGTGAGACAGCCTGGACTTTGTACAGGGGAACTGGAATGCTGTGGAGAGGCCTGCGAGGGGGAGGAGCAGGAAAAAGTTTGTCTTGCAGGGAGTAATTCTGGGGAATATTAAGAGAAAACCATATCCAACTGCTTAAGGCCTTGATTTCTTTTCTCATGTGTCCAGGCAGAGAACAGAGGCTTAACCTGTGTATCTCCTGCCTCCCTTTGGGGGAGGGAGAAAAACTAAACGTTGGGAGCCACTGCCCACTCAGGGAGGGGAGGGGTTCTGGAACAGCCCTGAGCAGCAGTTCTGCACTGTTTGCTGTAAAAAGGGCAGAAGATACAATCCAGGACTGCACTGTTTACGTCTGTTTGTCCGTTGCACCCTTTTAATCAAACACTCTTGGTGCTGTAGTTTTTAACAGACACTGAATGCTTATGCAAATGTGATATTTTAATGCAAATGTCATATTTATTTATACTTGGAAGAGAAAACCAGCTGTTGTTTCCCCGTTGAAATCACTTCCTGACAAAGTCCCAGAATGTCTGTCAGTGCCATTGGCTGCACAGTGTGTGGGGGTGAGCAGGTTTTTGGTGCCTGTGTAACAGCCCTGCCCTCTCTTCTCCCCCCCCAGATCAAGGAGAAGCTGCTGCAGCTCACAGAAAAGAGAAAAGAAATGATTGACAAATGGGAAGACAGATGGGAGTGGCTGAGACTGAGTAAGGACACCCTTGGATTTCTTCTGGGCTGGGCTGTATCTGACTCTCTTTACTGTGCCTTTCTGAGCATTGAAAAAAAACCCCACAGCTCCTTTTATGTTACAATGCTTGGAATGTGTGAGCTGGAATAGCTGCCAGGCTCCCACTTGTTGATAAGTAAATGATGGAGAATTGGAAACCAAGAAACTGCACCAAAGGTCTTACCCTATAGCTCAAATTTGGAGCTCGGTGCAATAGCTTTACCTGTTTTGCAGGTGTCACATTCCAATGGGATTTCTACAAAGGATGCACTGTTAAAAATAGGGAGCAGTAAAGCTCTGCTACCTCCTGCATATATTGTGCCTGCATTTCCTGAGGGGGTGCAGTGTGGATGGGCAGTTCACTGACAAAGGTGTACTTGTAAACACCACAATTTTGCAAGTTTTACACCAGGGACAGCCCAGCTCTGACACTCTTAACAAGGGCCTCAGAAACCTGCAACTGTAGCGCTGTGGAGAAGTATCCAAGGTACAGAAATACTGTTTGCTGAAGGGAGCTGCAGCTGCTGTCCAGCTGTTCCCTAGACAGGGCAGTCTGAGGGAGAAAACCAGAAGAGAACAGGCTTTTTATGCTGAAGTTAGTAGGATACAGCAGATTAGAACAAAAACCCCCACAGAACTTGCAAAATTAAATAGAATAAATGAAAGTGGGCCTTAGCTTGCATTTTTCCTCAAAGCAAAGGAAACAGGAGAATGATGCTAATACTTGTCCCCTCTGTGCTCAGTTTTGGAGGTGCACCAGTTCTCCAGGGATGCCAGCGTGGCCGAGGCCTGGCTGCTGGGCCAGGAGCCCTACCTGTCCAGCCGGGAGATCGGTCAGAGCGTGGACGAAGTGGAAAAATTAATCAAGCGGCACGAGGCGTTTGAAAAGTCCGCAGCCACCTGGGACGAGAGGTTTGCGGCGCTGGAAAGGCTGACCACGGTGGGTGCCTGGGCCTCTGCTGGCCACTCCTCTGGGCTGGGGCTTGGGAGTAACTCCCACCATCACCAACCTCACCTGCACTTGTTGATCCTTCGAGCGGCCTCAGAGCCTGAGGGTTCCTATCCCCAGCGGTACCAAACCCCCGGTGAATTTAAACTCAACAGCCTGCCAGGAAAAAGCTTCAGTGATAAATGACCTCGGGAATCAGCAAGAGCTGCCTTGAGACAGGAGATGTAAGAGCTGAGCAGTTTGCTGCAGCCCTCTGCCATACCAGCTGTGCTCTAAAAGGAGGGTTTTGAGCGAAGAGACCCAGATCCAAACCCTTGAAATGATTTTTGGCTAAAGATGACACTGGTGGGGAGGGGGCCTTGGCAAAAATGTTTGTTGTGTTGTGACTGCTCCAGTGCAAGGCTGTGTTGTCCCCTAGAAAGACACAATAAGGGAAAAAACCCCAACGGCCATTGTGAGCCCAGCTGCAGTGTCAGTAATTAATGCTTGGGAGCATGTTGCCATCTTTGGAGAACAGTTTGGCTTTAGACACTAAAATTGAAGTGGCTTGGTTTTTCACACACACTGAGTGTCACAGCTGCAGACAAAAGGAACTGGAGTTTCTCAGCATCTCCACCAATCAGGCTGGTTTATGGAGATGGTTCATTTCAGGGATTCAGATGTGGAACATTTTCATTCTGTGTATGGCAAGCAGACAAGAGGATGGCACTTTTTGGTATTTTAATAACTTGGGTTGTTTTCTTGTTTGTCTGGGTTTTGTTCTAATAGAATGAACTGGAAAACAGACGTGGCCAGTGATTATAAATAACCTGCTGCCCAGGCCCCACTCAGTGTCAGAGGGTCTGATGCTCTGTGCCCTCACTGGCAAACTCAGTGCCACAAACTTGGCGTGCCCGATACTTTCCAAGACTGCTGCCTTCCAATTGCATTCCAGTTCACTTTAATTTCTGTTTCAGAAAAAGGTACAGAGGTGTTTTTAGTTTCTAGAAATCCTCCTGACTAATGGGCAGTGCTTTTAACTGCACAAAACTGTTTCCTTTCCCAGCTGGAGCTGCTGGAAGTGCGTCGGCAGCAGGAGGAAGAGGAGCGGAAGAGGCAGCCGCCCACCCCGGAGCCCGGCCCCAAGGCAGAGGATGCAGGCTCCCAGCAGCAATGGTGAGCTGGGCTCTGCACTGCACATGGGCTCTGCCACAGAGTCCTCAGGCTGAAAACGGGCTGTGAAAGGAGGGGAAGTTGTTGGATTTAGTAATGTGACCCTTGTTAGAAGACTTGGTGGTTTATGGGGACAGGACCTTTCTCAGGCCCCTGAATTCACTGCTGAATTGAATATTCCCAGTTTCCATCCAGTCTTGTGACTGCTGAGGTGTCCCTGGCCTGGAAGTAGAACTGCTGGTTTTACAGCCCCTGGGTTATGAGTTACAGTTTCTGAACAACCTGAGCTTTTTTCTTTGATGAGCATCACTTACAGATTTTAAGCCACATCCATGGAACATTAACATTTATGAAATTACTTATGTGAGAGGAGGCTTATTTGAAAGGTAACTGTCAGTGAACTCTAGTTTGATCTCACTTCACACTGGATTTATTCAGTTGGGCCTGAGGATTTTAGGAACTCGCTTAAATTTCTTAAATTAACATTCAGAAGGAATTTTGGTGAACAAGACATGTGACTTCCAAGAACTTAATACAGTTTCTTTTCTTTTCTCCTCTCTCCAACAGGGATGGGACAAAAGGAGAGCAGGTTTCCCAGAACGGTTTGCCCTCAGACCAGGAGTCTCCACGGGTTAGTTACCGCTCCCAAACCTACCAAAACTACAAAAACTTTATTAGCAGACGGACAGCCAATGACCGCTCGTGGTCTGGACTGTGACACAGAGTCATTTGCAGCAAAAGACACCTTTTTTCAGTATGGGTTACTGGTACTGGTTTCATCTTTTGGCTTCAGATTTCCCTGCTGCTTTTCTCTTCCTTCCCATCAGTTGACTTTTATTTGATTAGCAGCCCCTTGGAGATATATTTGCTTCACTTTAATCTTTGTTTATTTGAATCTCCCCACTGACACTCAGTTGCTTTAAGGTGACACATTTATTTCATGTTATTTACTGTGAGTTTTTCATGTCACTAATAGTATTAAGATTTTCCAGCTAGATCGTCCTTTATATGAGTAATTGAGATTATTGAGATTACAGCCTAATGAAGAAGAGCACTAGACCCTGACAGGTATGACGCATCGAGTTGTACTAACAGGTCTCAGCACGGCATTATTCAATATTATTAAATCAGCTGCATTAGCAAGAGAGTTATTTACAAGGCCAAAGATAATCCACACAAGTGAGCTGGGCAGGGAGGGGGGAGTGTGACTCTGGACAAATAAAAGCCTTAAGGTTAGTTGTATAACATTCCATGCAGAATGGACTCATTGACTGCAGAGACAAATAAACGTGAAATAAACCATTAAAACCCAGTATCTAGATTTATCTGGGGGTTTAGTCCTCATGAAGGGTTGTGATCTTGCTGGAGAGCTGTGCTGGGCCCCGTTTGGCCTCAGTCCTGTCCAGTTGGCACTACAACAACTCAGTATCCAGGCACTGGACAGACAGGGGGGTAAAGGAGAGCAGGGCGTGGCCCCCTGGGGAGAGCCTGTGATGCTTTAAAAACTAAATAAAATACCTTGGTCTAAGATCCAGCTCTTTATTTTACCTAGAGGCAGAAGGAATGCTCCATGCCTTGTTGGTTCTTTCTTGATAGGGGGGTGTCCCAGTGGGGTCAGGATGCATGCCAAGCACCTTGCTGTGCAGCCAGGAAAATGCCAGGAAACGTCTCCAGAGTTAATGCAACACAGGAGCTGGGCCTGGCTCCTCCCTCCTTCCCCTTCCTTCAAAGCCTCCTTGTTTCAGTGAATGCTCTGAGTGGTGAGAGAAATGACACTTCTTGTTGTTACTGAACCTGGCTCTCTGAGGTCACATTCCGTGCAGGAAGGTCCCTGGCAGGCTCAGATCCATGGATACCAGGGCTCTTGCAAAGCAAACACACGTCCCAACCAAGGGCACTGGAGGAAATGCCTTTCAGCACAAGTTTATCTTTCCAATAGCCCACCCCAGTCAGGTCTGAGTCTGCACACAGACTCTGCCAGTGCTCAGGGAACTCAGCAGTTCCACCTTCCTCTTTCCAGAAATAAAGCCTTTTGGGTCATCTTTAATATTCAATTACAAAGTGAGCTGTTGTGCATTCTAATGTTTATAAATTCTGTACAGTTGTGGCAGGGAATCTCAGGGACCTACAGGCGACTCCCAGATCATCATTTTCTTGGTTACCACAGCCTTATACATCCCCTGTTTGCTTCTTTTTTAATTTTATTGTGTTTTATTACCATGATACCTAATGCATTTCCACGTTCATCTTTGCCATCTTCAGTCTTCCGTGAGGATTTTTTAGCTGAGTTTGTTGAGCCCTGTGTTGCAGTAGCTCAGGTGTACCCAGCTGTGTCAGGCCTGAGGTGAGGCACCAGATCTGCTGCTGTTGGTCAGACTTTTGGCTCTGCCAAGTGGCTGAGCAGTGCAGCTGGGTTGTTCTGGATGGGCTGAGCCTGTGACGTGAGGACGGGGACTGAGAGGATGTGCTGCAGGAATTGTACTTTTGTCTTTCCACTTCATGACGCGTGTTTTTTTTCTTTTGTCAGGATAACAACATGTAGCTTCTTAATGCTTTTAAAAGTTCCCTGTGACTGTGTGGGCACGCTCTGGTGACTCCCACACCAGTGCTGCTCTCTGTGCCTGTGAGGTGTGCCAGCTCTCAGGGCAGTACAGCTGGAGCTTCAGACTCCACCATCCACGAAGCCTTCACGTGTACTCGGGCTAAAAATTAGTATGTAGGAGTAATTTAGAGAGAGAGACTCTTTTGTTTGTATTAGTGCAGTTATATAAAAATTCCACTGTTATGATGGAAGAAAAATTAATGATGTCATAGATTTTAGACACTAGAAGTGTAAGATTTCACCTGTTTATTACAGCCTGTGGGACTGGCTTAATGCATTAGAGAGGTCCTTTTGCCAGAACAACCTGTCATCTGTTTGCATCTGGAACAGGCAAATCCATCTCTGTTTTTTAAGCTGTGCTGCAGAGCCTTGAGTTGATGAACTGAATATAATGTTGCTTCAAGCACTGTGAAAACCAAAGGGGTGTCTCCTGTCATTGTCACCAGCTGTCCTGTTGCATGTCACAGTCCTGCTTTCAGTATCTCCAGAGTAGCCACTAAAGCACCTCCCACTAACCCTGAGTCCCTTTGAGAGCCCTGTCTCGTGTCCCTGAGCCCTGTTGTGCTGTAACAGTGTTTGCTGTTGGTTTGTCCCACGGCGCTGTCTCCGCATGTCCCACGCACGTTTCCATTGAAGTTTGTTCAGCTCCTGTTTCCTCTCCGTGTTGGTGACACATCCTTGGCAGAGCCGTTCGTGATTCCCATTTATTTTGCTTGTTTTCTGTTAATTGTAGATAACACGTGACAAGGAAATAAAACCTGACAGAGCAGCAGGAAGGCTTTTCCTGGCCCTTTGACAACCAGTAGAACTGGGCGTAGAAGTCGCAGGTCTGACGGTGTGATTGAAGCTGGCAGTTGTCACTTAAAGCCACAGGGCTGCAGATTGCAACTGAATTCCATGTTAGTTCCCAGGAAACACCTTAAGCAGCTGTGCAGTGGCTGCTGGTGTGAAGCTGGTGTGTTTTCCCTCAGATCAGTGGTCATAGGTATCCCCAGGGCAGTCACATTTTCACATCTGGCTGGTATCGTCCCAGCAAACACGGTGCTCTCGGTGTCGGGCAGGGGACAGGTGGTTCTGGGGAGTTTATCTCATTGTGGGGATGAGTTCCTGTGATCTGTGTAATTCCTCAGAGGCCTCAGGTCCCTCAGACAGGGCTGCAGCAGAGTTTGAGGGGCAGGAAGTGTCACTGGACAGAAGGATGTGCAAAGGGCACTCCGTGTTCCTGAAGGTGATCTGTTGGCCCTGGTTAATTGAGGTTCCGGGGTGACTTGCTGGTTGTTCATTCCAACACCTGTGTTCTGGCAGTGTTCAGATAATCTTCAGCCTCATCTATTGACCCTCTCCCCCGCTTCAATCCAACCTTTTTGTTATATGTTGAGATTTGGATGCAAGTAGTGAGGTTTGGTGCCTTAGATTGATCCTAATTGTGAAGGAGCAGCGTAAGGCTACACGTCTGTATGGGCAGAGCAAAGCAGACCTGACTGCAGTGCAGTGTGAGCTGGGATCCTCTCCCTGTGTCAGTGGGCAGTGTCTGGGTTATGGGGCTTTAGGTTGCTGAAAGGCAGTTAACCAATCCTTCCCATATTCAGAGCAAGCTGACACTCAGATCTTCCCGGGTCCACGTGTGAGGTACGAGGTGTGAGGTCCAATAACAGATACTGGGCAGGTGTAAGAAGTTCTAGCAAACGGTGGCAAAATTGAGTTTGTTGCATAATAATTCGGCTGCTTTTGATTTGTCCAGGCCATGTGCAGAAGTGGGAATGTCTAATTACTGTGCCATTCACAAAAACCTGCTTGTCTGCATAAAAACAGTCCAGAATGTTTGTAATCTACTAGAGCATTAGCAGCACTGAGCTTTAGTAACTTGCTAATAATAATACTACACACTGGTTGTGTAACTCCTGAGCTGCTACCAACAGCTCTAGATGTCAAAGTAATGGTACAGGAAAAAAATCCAAACACTGGGACCAAGCTGCATTTCAAAAGCTTATGGCCATTAGGATTCCAATTTAAATGATTTTTGGATGAATGGCTCCTGAAGACGTCGACAGCTTGAGCAGTGAGAGCTGCTGGAGTCACGGCTGCTCTCTGGGTATCGCTCCCAGTGCGACAGGCAACGCGACCAACAAAGCAAGTGATGGGCAAGGCCTTGGTTCTGTCTTTGTTTGGGGGTAAATAGCTGTGTGATGCTGTGTGACTGTGGTGGTTTTCAGTTCCTTTAACCAAAATCCAACCCACCTAATAACGCCAGTCTGAACCAGACCTCGATAATTGACTCGTGACCTCATTCCCCTTGTCTTTACGATCCAATATCCTAACTGGGATGGTGGAGATGAAATGCATGGTGTAATCTCTCTAATTTCTGCATGTTTTGATTTTGTTGTGTCACTAGGGGAACGGGGAAAGTGGGAAAGGAGCTTTTACAGAAACAAATGAATTGCACACATTTTTGTAAATGCTCCTGGGCGATTGTGACATCTTTCTCTGCTGACTCATAGTTAATACCTTTTATGGACTTTTAATACCCCAGTAATGCCATAAATGTATTTAAGGTGGCTGATGTGTATAACTTCTACTGTTCCTCTAGGTCTGCAGAAAGTGTGATTGTTACTGTTCCAAACATTGGAGTACTTAGCAACAGAATCAAATGCTCTCATTTTAGGATAACAATATGTTAAAGAATACGAATTGACCAGCAGAGCAAAGTACAGTAAAATTCACACTGATGTTCATCTGCTCTTATTTCCCCTTCTCTCCACCTATAAAATGGGTACTAATCCATTCCTACCTTCTAATTTCCTTGGCCTCCTGTGTCTCCATGGAGTGCGAGAGAGAACTTATTGGCCTGTGTCATTTTCCAGGCAAAGTTTATACACAGCCACGTTGTGCAGGGAGGCAGGTTAACTGCAGGATACCCCAGGGCTGGGAGCTGCAGGCTGAACGTGCTCTCCACTGTTCCCAGGTGGCAGAAACTGCAGACACAAACGAGATGGTCAATGGAGCTGCAGAACAGAGGACGAGTTCCAAAGAGTCCAGTCCAGTTCCTTCCCCGACGTCAGACCGCAAAGCCAAGACCGCTGTTCAGGCCCAGACTGCTGCTACCCTTCCAGCCAAAACCCAGGAGATCCCTTCAGCTCAGATGGAGGGCTTCCTGCACCGCAAGCACGAGTGGGAGACACACAGCAAGAAAGCCTCCAGCAGGTAACGTGCCGTGGCGGCCGAGAGGGCTGACCCAGATGTCACACAGCTCCCACCAGCCCTGCTGCCATTGTCTCCTCACGGCTCCCAGAGACCTCCCAGGCTCACACTCCTGCTGCTGCAGGGACTGTGGCTGCGGGACCGAGCAGTGGATGTGGGGAAGTCTAAAGATGTTTGGTAAGAAAGGCAGCGTTAGCCGTATGTGGCAGGTGGAAAACCGAGGCACAGAGATAACACGACTTCCCCACTGCACAGGAGAGATTTGTGGCAGCAGTGGGATTTGATTCCACATCTCTCAAGTTGTATCTTACTACAAGAAAAGAAAACCACGTAGGTGTGAGACTAGAAATGTTCGTATTCTTCTGACATTTTGTGTTTGCACATTACCACTTCCCACCTACTCTGTGATCTGTTCAGCGTGAGCAGGAGATGATTGGTGTGCCATAGTCGATTCCATTCCTAAGGAGCCAGGCCTGCAGGTCTCAAACAGGCAGAGCTCTGAGATTTGTCTGCACTGGAAAAGCAGACTGGGGTCCTTTGTGACCCGAGAGAGCTCTTGGAACCAGAGTTGTGACTTGGCTGACAAGGAAAATGTTCACAGCAAGAGCTAAGCTACAGCAACATCTGTGGGGTTTGGTAGGAGCCGAAGCCCTTGGCAGAGCTGAGATCACACATGAGTACAGTACTCCAGGATTTGTGTTCCACTGGGGTTGTTCACACCAGAGAGCGCCTTGGAGGCACTGACAGCCACCAGTGCCACTGTCTGGGTGCTCTTATTTCCAGTAATCATTAATTTTCACAGCTCTATTGGAGAATGAGGCACATGGTTTGTGTCAGTCAAGGATTTCACACACAGTCCATTCATCAGTTTGCAGCACAGTGAGAACTCCTTCTACAGCAGAGCTTTGCCATTAAAAGGTCAATGGGTTTCTCTCCTGAGAATGCAAAGTGCCCAATCTGCCAGAGTCTTCCCACAATGAGGACAGGCTGGTGTGCTGTCACAGGGAAATGTCTGTTCCATGTGGCTCACTGGCAGTGCTTTTGGCTCAAAGCTGTGCTTCCATGAGAGAATTCCCTGTGTGTGGTTTACAGGACAGTGTAGGCTGTATCCATATCCTCACACTGAACTAATCTCCGTTACCTTACAGAAATAATGGCATTTGGTTTCCCCACTTCTGCCAGTGAGAGCATCAGATTCATAACTGCCCTTGTTGTTTCCCCTGTGCCCCAGGTCATGGCATAACGTGTACTGTGTCATCAACAACCAAGAGATGGGCTTCTACAAGGACTCCAAAGCTGCTGCCTCCGGCATCCCCTACCACAACGAGATCCCCGTGAGCCTGAAGGACGCGGTCTGCGAAGTGGCGGTCGACTACAAGAAGAAGAAGCATGTGTTCAAGCTCAGGTAAAGCTGGGCAGCAGTTTGCCCTCAGGGGGTGCTGTGCTGGGTGTGTTCACTGTGTGAATCCAACCTAGAAATGGCTTTTCTGAGCAAGCTCTTCCCAGCACTGACACAGGGGCTGTTTGTCAAAGGGAGCCCAACACACGGGCACAGTGATCAGTGCACTTGCTGTCTGGGACCAGGCCAGGTGCAGGTGCCTGAAGTGGGAGCCTGAATTTCACAGTGCTTTTCACAGCTCTGCAGCTGCTCCCTCTGGAACTGATTGAGAAGAACGTTCATGGTTCTGCTCTTCTCAAAATCAGGCCTCTTGTTTAATGTTTTCTATATGAATTTAGGAGACTACTGAAGACATCTATCACGTTTTCAGGCCCAGAACACGTAGTGACAGACCATTTCACTCTGAGCTATGTAAAGGACCTGTTGCTCAAAGGTTAAAAAAAAAGGCTTTTCCTTGTGAAACTGTGTATTTTACTAAACAACATTCAGTTAAATATATCTTCAAAATATTTTATCTTTACACAGATGCTAGGTAATCCTGACTTTATGAAGTGATCAGGTCATGTATTCCAAGACAGAGGTGTTTTGGTTTGGGTTTTTTTGGAAGAGTATAATTTTATATCGGTACAGGAATCCTCTAAAGATATTAGAATCCATATCTGGGCAAAATTTACTTTATAGAAAATATATAGGGAAATATATAGCAAATATTTAGGGAGATGTAGCTTTCTTGAAGACAGGCCTGCAGCTATGTGATTCATCCTGTAGACTATTTTAAAGCCCTCTGAATTGCTAATGTAAGGATGTGCTGTTCCAAATGCAAAGTTAGGCAGAAGAACCAGCTGCCCTTTTTTCCCAGTGCCCCGTCACGTGTGCCAGGCCCCTCGGGTACTTGCAGGTGGATATTTTCTTTACTCACTCACTGTTATTTTACTGTTTAATACTCAATTTCATTTCATAAAGAGATGTTAAAATGCTTGGGGTTTGTGGGGAAAGATGGGGAAGGCTCCTGCTGCCCCCGGCTCCTGCTTGTTCAGGTGCCTGGCCTGGCTTTATTCAGTTGTTTTTTAATTAATATGTATCTTCACATGTATCATTAATTGTATCCCAGTTAAACCATTTGAGTAAAATCAGCACAGGAATCCAACAGAAGGGAGACCCTGGCCTTCCCTGTGAGGAGAGGCAGCTCCTCCTCCTTGCCACACAGTGCAGTCCCTGGAGCCAGCCCAGCACAGTGCCCAGAGCAGCTGCAAATCTTTGCTGTGTTTTACAAGAGCCAGGAACACTCTGGGTGTTGTTTCCTTTGCAGATTGACCGATGGCAACGAATACCTCTTCCAAGCCAAAGACGACGTAAGTTTGCTTTTCTTGTGGTTTATTTCTGCTGTGCCACGGGTGCTGTTGTAGCCGAGGGGACACGGAGCTGCTGAGAGCTCAGGGCCCTGTCACTGCAGGGTCCCTCCCAGCTCAGAGTACTCTGTGCTCTGAGTGTGCTTTGATTCCGTGCTCTGCAGGGGGGTGTGGGTGATGTGCAGGTTCAGGGCTGCTCAGGTACAGCTCTAGGAGCCACCTCTGCAGGAGCACAGCCGGAGCAGAGCCAGGGCACGGCTTAGGGCCGGATTCCTCCCGTTTCCCACCCGTGTCTGCTCCCCCTCCACAATACGGGTCAGAGCAGGCTGGGGGTTGTAACGGCTCTCTGCCCTTGGGGCTTCTTGAAGGAGGAGATGAACACGTGGATCCAGGCCATCACATCAGCCATCTCGTCGGACAAGATCGAGGTGTCCCCGACCACCCAGAGCACTCCAGCCTCCAGCCGTGCCCAGACCCTGCCCGCCAGCGTCACAATAACCAGCGAGTCCAGCCCTGGCAAGCGGGAGAAGGACAAGGAGAAAGACAAAGAGAAAAGATTCAGCCTTTTTGGTAAAAAGAAGTGAACTCCATCTCCACACACTGCACTTCTCTGACCGTTCCAGTGGAATTCCAGCATGCGAGCTCAGAACCAATACGTTACTCTCTGTGCCTCATGTTCCTCAATGTGATTGACATTTTTTTATTTATAGAGCGTTTTAAAACAAAAAAAAAGCCAACAAAAAAAAAAAAAAAGAATCTAAAGTTACAAACGTATGAGGTGCATTGGGCAGCTTCTGTAGGAGAGGGAGGACCAGGTTTTGGGGGTTTGTTTTTGTTTTTGTTTTGTTTATTTTTTTTTTTTTAATGAAGTTAATGTAGATTAGATCTTAATATTTAAACTGTTCCTCAATTTTGTGAGGCTGTCTTGGAAAATAACCCACTCCTAGTGCTATTGGTATGCAAGGCAGCGGTGCTTTCGAATCTACTGTGCACACGAGAAACCAATGTCCCAGCTCAGAGCGTTCCCTCAGCTGGGGGTGCCGCTCTGAGTCCTGCCTAGTGGAGCCTCCCCTCGCAGTTCTAACACTTGCTGAAGGGCAGTGTGTTCTCTTTGCTGTAACAGAGTGCAGGGATGTTGACTCACACACGACGCTGGTTATTAACACGGCCCGAGGCGTTCCTGCATCGAGTACCACACGTGAGAATGTTGGTGTTCCAGACGGATGAACAGGCTGAGACAGTTTCAAATAAGCTGTAATTTCAAATTGGGTTTGTTTTGTTTTTGTTTTCGTTTTTGTTTTGTTTTTTTTTTTTCCGAAATACATTATATTGTATGTTTCAGATAATTCTAGTACAAAGTATAATAAGACTAGATGTATAATAAACCCTTTAAAATCATCGATAAGTGTAAAAGTGGAACTGAAGCATTTACTGGAAAAGTAATGTTACTCAAATGGTTACTTGCTTGTCAGCTGCAGCACTGTGTGTTATAATTTTGCTACATTACCTTGCTCTTTGATACATAGTGTGCATTTCTGTCACTGTAACTATTGTAATGAAAAATTTTCATCTTACTGCACAATCAAAAATTACATTTAATAGGAATGAACTTTCAATGACTGGGCCTGTAGTCAAGAGTAGTACTGGAACTGGCTTTCAGTTGTATCGAACTGTACCTCTAGACTTTTACCCTATCTGTTAAATATATGCGATGTCATTAAATGCTTTTAAAACTAAATATGCTGGGTAAGTTTCTTATTTCATTTCTGACGATGTTAAATCATAATTTTGAAAGAGGATCAAAAATAAAGTTATTTTAAAATGTCATCTCTCCTGTGCACTGAAACTGATGTCTCCAAATGTAATTCCATTCTCTCGTGCTAAAGTTCATTCTGAAATAGCTGTTTTCTCTCTTCCCACTTTTCTTTCTCCTCGCTTCCCAGCTGCCCTCCCTTTTGCCCTGCTCTCCAAATTATGTGCCAAAAAAGGAATTAAATCAATATTTTGTAAAATATTTAGGCGTAGATACCGTTTGTGAGAAGTAAATCCAGCAGAATGGATGGAAGTAAAGCATAAGCAGAGGCTGGGGCGATGGAGTTACCTGGACATTTACCTGATTGAGGTAAAGCCCCATGTAAAAGTTGGCAGCCAAAGCACATCATTTGGAGTAAGTGCCATTCTCCAGTTTTTTACCCACCTTTTGCTCAAGTGCTTAAGTCCTTTCCTTACCTTGGAGGCTGCCTAGGGAAGCATCCAAGAGACATAGCTCTGAGAAGCTCCAGTATGTTCCATATTCAGTGAAATGTAAGGAACCTGGTTTTTAATGTATTGTAATTATTAAAATACACTCAAATATAACTTTAGGTGGAAAGCAGACAAACTGCAAACAAACATGTTTCCAAACGACAGTTTCCTGAACATGTGACCAATATACAGTATCTGAATTCTTTTCATGGAGTGTACAGTGTTCTCTGGGTTTTTCTTGTTTTCCAAAGTTTTTTGGTTGTTAAACAACGGAATATTCATGCACATGGATTTTTACTCTGTAATGTTACGTTGTTCCAGTCTAGTTACTAGTGAAACGTAGGCTAACACTGCTAGTATTGTAAATGTAAATTTTAACACAATAGAAAAAGCTGAGGTTTAACATTATTAGAGGCTATGAAGCAGCATTCTTAGTTGATTAAAGTGCACAGAGATGTGGATGCCTTAAGTATGTGTCACTTAATTGAGCTGCTACACTGAGCAGTGACAGATCCATCTCGATGGCCTGTGGTGTGTGGTTCTGGGGTGACTGGGCTGAACGTGCCTTCAGAGTTGTTTCCTTCTTTGTCTTGCCTCTCGCTGAAAGTTGTTCCCAAAAATGACTTGAATAAAAGTGCTTTCTGCTTAGGAGCTGACTGGAGGTTGGTGAGGAGCAGGAGTGAGCTCTTGTAAGCCTTGGAGCATCAGGGAGCAGTTCCCTGCAGAGAGAGGTGGTGGGTCAGGAGCAGCCTCCGGACACAGCCAGGCCAGAGCAGGCAGGTCAGTGGGCACAGCCAGGGCCAGGGCAGGGAGAGGGACTGCGGGAATCTCTTGGATCAGGTGAAGGGAGGGACTGCTGGAAAATATTGCAGGGGGAGAAGAGAGACTGTAAAGGTAGCTGTTGGAGACAGGACTGAAATGGGAGCAGCTGTCATTGCCACCAGTGGTCCCTGTTCAGAGGTGGCTGTGTCACTGCCCAGACTGCCCCAGTCACCGTGGCCAGACTCCCAACACAGTTACTCACTGAAGGGGGAGGAGCTGGAGCACAGTTTACATCCTGAAGGGTCCTTCCCATATCCTGGCAAACTGAGTGCAGTGTGGGGGGAAACCCAGAACTCCTTAGCCATTGGAATTAAGCGTGTGTTGGTGGGAGGGCTTTCATTTAGATTGATGCAAATAATCCAATGCAGATTAATCCATCTGTTCTGCACAGACAATATGTTCTGTGGTAGGGCTGTCCTCTGTACAAGGAAGATTAATGGTAATGGTAAAGGAAAAGAAAGAAATGATTGATCTCTGTCCTGGTGAAATATTGGTTTAGATGGTTTTTCCCTTCACCATGGGGGTTTTTTTATGCTTGAGTTGGACTTTAAATATGTAGGGTCCTTAAGAATATACTTTTGTAATTAATAGCTTGCAGGTATGATGTAGTTTTGCTATTTTTGGTGGCTGTTTTGGTTTTTGCTGCCTTAACTAATCAGAGGTAGCCGAAAAATACAGAAGCTTAAATAACAACAAGTTGGAACAGACATTGGTCCTTTTCATTAAAAAAAAAAATCAGAAGAACAGGCTGTGCTAAATGACTGATTAATGTTAAGAATTAAAGCACTGAAGAAGTGGAATCCAGCTCACTGACCCCACAGCTCTGTCCAGGGACTGACCAGTCGAGGCCTCATCCTGTGAGCAGGAGGGACGGGAGCGCTGGGCCAGCACAAGTGGAGCGAGGATTCAGCTGCCTTTCCGTGTCCTGGCACCACAGTACCCTCTGAGGACAGAAGTCAGGTAAGAAAGCACCGTGTTCTCAATGCAGTGGGATTCCAGATGTCCCCACTGTGGTGGGTGTGCAGGGCCTAGTTGAGGAGTCAGCATTCAGCTTGAGGCTCTAATTTATCTCCTTCCTTACTGCTCACTGTAATTTATCTCCTGTCAAGCGTTTTCCTCCAGCCTTGTGACAGCAGTCGATAGATATTCCGGTTCTGGTGGATTATTGGTGTTTGCTTCCAAGGATTTTAAACAAGATTAAAGTACAGATGAGGCGAGGCATGAACCAACCCCGGGGGGAGCAAAGGGAAATGTATCACAGCGTAGAGCAATGAAACCCGAAAAGCACAGGAGTGAGGGTTGCTGTGATTCAGCAGGTAGCCCTGGGTGCCTGTGCCGGTGCCACGGAGGGCAGTGCAGACGCTGTGTGTGCTGTCAGCTGACAGCCCGGGGAGCAGCAGCAGCAGCGGAGCCGCTCGCAGGCCCCACGTGGGCGCATCCGCAGTGTGTCATAATGCAGCACGTCCCGCCCCAGCGCCCAGCGGCCCAGCCTGTGAGCCCCTGCTGGGGCACAGGGGGCAGGAAAGGGGCCACTTGGCTTAAATACCCAGTTATGGTGGAAAGGACGAACAGAAGGATTTTGTGTGTCAGCGCGTGCGGATCCTCCCCTGCTCGTCAGGCCCAGCATTCTGCTCAGCCTGGTGGTGGAGAACACCCCAGCTACAGCACAGCGGGAATACACCTTGTGCCATGAACACCACAGCCTCAGCACAGTGTGGATACACTTGTTCCATGAGGCATCATTTACTTTGTGTCCCAAAATAATGCATTTCACAGAATACTCTTTCACCGTCAGATGAGATGCTGTGGTGGCTCATTACATTTTCACTGTAAAAATTACCTGGGCCTAACATGAATTTTGTTATGAGTCTCCTATTGCCCCTACTGCTTTTCTTTTCCTCCTACGCCCAGTGAGACAAAACTCCCTTGCCAGCATCGTCCATGAGAGGTCACTGTGTCCAGGGAGATGCTGAGCTGCACCACACCGAGTGTTATCTGGGCACTCGAGACAACTGAGAGCTTGGGTGAAAGTTCTCTTCACTCAGAAAGGCAGATTTCTAAGGAGTTATGTAAACTCGAGGTGAGATTTAGGCACATCTCAGATGCACCACCGTAGGAGGGAAGCTGAGTCGAGTATGGCAGCCAGGCTATGGGAAGGTGAGGAACCACCACCATCCCTGCTGGGGCAGAGGGAAGGAGAGCAGCTCTCTGGGAAGGTCAAGCTTTCTGCAGTGATGGTAGAAATTTTAAACCAGTCATTGAGATTCCAGGAAAAGATGGCAGGAAGGCAGCCCCCATGGAGGTCTGGATGGAGGCAGGCAGTGCCCCAGCAGAGATGGGCTCTGGGAGACCAGTGTCTGGTCTCTCAGAAATGGGCTTGAGGATGTAAAATGCTCCATTTTTCCTCTTCTCTGTTTTCCCCCTAATGCTATTTCTGGCCAGATCCGAGCGTTTCATTAATGCAAATCAGCGTTCCTGCCCACAAGGAATAAGAGCTTAGAGCCAATTCCCCTGTTACGATTTTGTAGTTAAATCGTAAAATCACTGAGAGGCATCAATCAGGATTGGATTAATGTAATGCCAGGCAACAAACAAACAGAACCAGATCACAGCTCCTGCTTCTAAACCCTCCCCCCAAGGTCTTAGGGATTTTATAGAATTTAAAAAAGCATTTACAGCTCAAATAAGAGCTACCAATTTTGAAATACCAATTAATATGGCATCTCTGTGCATCTGCTGTACATTCATCCACAAAAATAGGAGTTATAAAGGCTATTTTGTGGAGCAGAGATCTAGGACATAACACAGATGTTTCTGGGAGGGAAAACCTCAGTGTTCATTGTTAATCACAGCTCTTGGACATGTACAGAGTGGGCAGGATGTATCACAGAGGATTGGAGTCCATTTGAGATGTGGTGCTTTTTGGCATCTTCTATACGAGGCTTGCTATAAACAAGCAAATAAAAACAAAAAACCAAACCCAAAGCCCTCAAAAAAACCCAACAGCAGGGAATGGTCCCTTAGGCAGAGAGCAGAGACTGTCATTCAGGTACTACTCACACAAGATGCCACATCAGTTGGTTTTTACATTTAATACCAAAAAAAAGGCAGTAAAATTATGGGATATGTGTTCCAAGCTAACAGGCTCCTTCCCACAGCGAGGGGAGAAAATGCTGCTGCTATTGCAAATTTTTATGTCTCTTTTAATTAAGTTCTTCAATATATTTCAAAGCGTTAATTTTTACAAGAGTTACATTAAATTGGAAGTACATTCAGACGACTCTTTTTTAACAGAAACACCCATTTTTTAGTAAGATTCACACTCTATCTTGGTTTGTGTTTTTCCTTCCCAGCCTTTCTTGCATTTGTGGTGCTGAGGACTCCAAAATCCAGTATTAACACCCAAAAAACCCTAGGAGAGCATGAGGGATATTTATGTTGTGCTGACAGTGAACAGCAGGTTGCAGCACTGAGGAATGTTTTCGGCAACATGACAGCTCCTGAGAGGAAAGTAAATAGTGCATTTTTTTTTTAATTGAAAAAAACCCCAGCCCACAAATCCCTCACCATTAAATTAATTAATTGAATTAATTAATTCAATCACCACCATAAAATTCACTAAATTCTTGAGGGTACGGATTGCAGACAAATGAGTGAAACTGAACTTATGTAGCTGCACACATTTACAGGTTTTTCTCTGAGGGTTTTTTGGGGCCTTGGTTCATAACTAGTGTACTTAATTGCTAAAATAATGATAATGATGTATAAAAATAGTTTTTTTCTAAAACTGAGGATATGGGTTTTCATGAAGGATTAAATACAAAGTTCAGCTTGACTACTGTTGCTCACAGGGAGGTGACAGCCACACAAGCAGAGGCTTGAAACTAGTTTTTTGTTTGTTTTTATTGAGTAGTTAAGTAGTTAAGCCTATTTGTCATATTTATTAATTTTTTTATGTGATTCAGACAGTTTAGCCAAAAAAAATGATAAAAGGAAAGCTATGATCACATGGAATTTATGCTATTGAATAATAGTGGGATGGGAAAAGATAAAGAATTTATCATTCACTGGAAGCCTTATTAGATACCCACATCCACAGGGTGACAAAGCGGTTTTCCACAGTCTGACAAAAAAAAAAAAGAGATTGAAACAGTTTTGGCAGCTACACAAAGATGCTTCAGCCCAGCACGAGTGGGTTTGTGTGCTGGTGGGTAATGAAATGAATTTGAAATATTTTAAAAATATTAAATTTACAAATTTAAGAGCATTCAGATTAGTGCAAGCCCGGCTGTAACATGACTAAATAAGGGTGCTAAAAGCCTTTACCAGCACGTTCCGGGGGGGAGCACTGGAAGAGCAGGGGTTTTGTGCAGGTGAACCTGCATGAAAGGTACAGCCAGGACGTGTCCTGCCCCAAAGACCTGGCGTGTTGTCACAGGGAATTTAATTACAGACAGGGGACCGGTCCCAGCAGGATTTAAACCACTGAGACCCACACGCAGGTGTAAATTATGTAATGACCAGTGACAGAACTCCGGGAAGCAGCCGGAGCTGAGTCAGGGGAGGTTCAGGTGGGATGTCAGGAAAAGGTTTTTCACCCAGAGGACAGTCGAGCACTGCCAGAGCTCGAGGAGCATTTGGACAGCGCTCTAGGGGACAGAGGGGGATTGTTGGGGTGTCCTGTGCAGGGCCAGGAGTGGAACTCGATGATCCCTGGGGGTCCCTTCCAACTCAGGATATTCTGTAATAAAACCGGGTGTTTTGCTGGTGAAGCAGTTAAAAAAAAAAAAAGTGACTACGAATTTGGTTGTATCTTGTGAGACTTTTGGAGACTACCGTAAACGGGGAAAGCAGAAAGTCATTCTTTATTGCCTTAATCCGCGTGTCCCCGGCGGGGCAGGGCTGGCGGTACTGCGGCCCCTCACGGCCCCTCACGGCCCCTCACGGCCCCTCACGGCCCC